>NC_090216.1:19644685-20018435 GCF_033026475.1 Channa argus
TTGCCTTCATATTTGACCCAGAACAACTCAGTTCAGCATGGAAATATCATTGCAACAGCTTTTATTTAGCCAGAAATCAAGAGTGTAAGTTTTTATGCGCTTAAAAGCATTTTCAGGCCGAATGAGCAAATATGCTTGTTTCTGCCAATTGCAGCAAAAATACTGAAAGGAAATTGTGTTTGCCTTCATATTTGACCCAGAACAACTCAGTTCAGCATGGAAATATCATTGCAACAGCTTTTATTTAGCCAGAAATCAAGAGTGTAAGTTCCTATGCGCTTCAAAGCATTTTCAGGCCGAATAAGCAAATATGCTTGTTTCTGCCAATTGCAGCAAAATACTGAAAGGAAAGTGGGTTTGCCTTCATATTTGACCCAGAACAACTCAGTTCAGCATGGAAATATCATTGCAACAGCTTTTATTTAGCCAGAAATCAAGAGTGTAAGTTTTTATGCGCTTAAATCATTTTCAGGCCAAATGAGCTGATTTCTGCCAATCGCAGCAAAATACTGAAGGGAAAGTGGGTTTGCCTTCATATTTGACCCAGAACAACTCAGTTCAGCATGGAAATATCATTGCAACAGCTTTTATTTAGGCAGAAATCAAGAGTGTAAGTTTTTATGCGCTTAAAGCATTTTCAGGCCAAATGAGCTGATTTCTGCCAATTGCAGCAAAATACTGAAAGGAAAGTGGGTTTGCCTTCATATTTGACCCAGAACAACTCAGTTCAGCATGGAAATATCATTGCAACAGCTTTTATTTAGCCAGAAATCAAGAGTGTAAGTTTTTATGCGCTTAAAAGCATTTTCAGGCCTAATGAGCAAATATGCTTGTTTCTGCCAATTGCAGCAAAATACTGAAAGGAAAGTGGGTTTGCCTTCATATTTGACCCAGAACAGCTCAGTTCAGCATTGAAATATCATTGCAACAGCTTTTATTTAGCCAGAAATCAAGAGTGTAAGTTTTTATGCGCTTAAAAGCATTTTCAGGCCGAATGAGCAAAAAAGCTTGTTTCTGCCAATTGCAGCAAAATACTGAAAGGAAAGTGGGTTTGCCTTCATATTTGACCCAGAACAAGTCAGTTCAGCATGGAAATATCATTGCAACAGCTTTTATTTAACCAAAAATCAAGAGTGTTAATTTTTATGCGCTTAAAAGCATTTTCAGGCCAAATCAGCTGATTTCTGCCAATTGCAGCAAAAAACAAAAAGGAAAGTGGGTTTGCCTTCATATTTGAACCAGAACAACTCAGTTCAGCATGGAAATATCATTGCAACAGCTTTTATTTAGCCACAAATCAAGAGTGTTAGTTTTTATGCGCTTAAAAGCATTTTCAGGCCGAATGAGCAAATATGCTTGTTTCTGCCAATTGCAGACAAATACTGATAGGAAAGTGGGTTTGCCTTCATATTTGACCCACAACAACTCAGTTCAGCATGGAAATATCATTGCAACAGCTTTTATTTAGCCAGAAATCAAGAGTGTAAGTTTTTATGCGCTTAAAAGCATTTTCAGGCCGAATGAGCAAATATGCTTGTTTCTGCCAATTGCAGCAAAATACTGAAAGGAAAGTGGGTTTGCCTTCATATTTGACCCAGAACAACTCAGTTCAGCATGGAAATATCATTGTAACAGCTTTTATTTAGCCAGAAATCAAGAGTGTAAGTTTTTATGCGCTTAAAGCATTTTCAGACCAAATGAGCTGATTTCTGCCATTTTTCAGCAACATACTGAAGGGAAAGTGGGTTTGCCTTCATATTTGACCCAGAACAACTCAGTTCAGCATGGAAATATCATTGCAACAGCTTTTATTTAGCCAGAAATCAAGAGTGTAAGTTTTTATGCGCTTAAAGCATTTTCAGACCAAATGAGCTGATTTCTGCCAATTGCAGCAAAAAACAAAGAGGAAAGTGGGTTTGCCTTCATATTTGACCGAGAACAACTCAGTTCAGCATGGAAATATCATTGCAACAGCTTTTATTTAGCCAGAAATCAACAGTGTAAGTTTTTATGCGCTTAAAAGCATTTTCAGGCCAAATGAGCTGATTTCTGCCAATTGCAGCAAAAAACAAAAGGGAAAGTGGGTTTGCCTTCATATTTGACCCAGAACAACTCAGTTCAGCATGGAAATATCATTGCAACAGCTTTTATTTAGCCAGAAATCAAGAGTGTAAGTTTTTATGCGCTTCAAAGCATTTTCAGGCCGAATAAGCAAATATGCTTGTTTCTGCCAATTGCAGCAAAATACTGAAAGGAAAGTGGGTTTGCCTTCATATTTGACCCAGAACAACTCAGTTCAGCATGGAAATATCATTGCAACAGCTTTTATTTAGCCAGAAATCAAGAGTGTTAATGTTTATGCGCTTAAAAGCATTTTCAGGCCGAATGAGCAAATATGATTGTTTCTGCCAATTGCAGCAAAATACTGAAGGGAAAGTGGGTTTGCCTTCATATTTGACCCAGAACAATTCAGTTCAGCATGGAAATATCATTGCAACAGCTTTTATTTAGCCAGAAATCAAGAGTGTAAGTTTTTATGCGCTTAAAGCATTTTCAGGCCAAATCAGCTGATTTCTGCCAATTGCAGCAAAATACTGAAGGGAAAGTGGGTTTGCCTTCATATTTGACCCAGAACAATTCAGTTCAGCATGGAAATATCATTGCAACAGCTTTTATTTAACCAGAAATCAAGAGTGTAAGTTTTTATGCGCTTAAAAGCATTTTCAGGCCGAATGAGCAAATATGCTTGTTTCTGCCAATTGCAGACAAACACTGAAGGGAAAGTGGGTTTGCCTTCATATTTGACCCACTTCAACTCAGTTCAGCATGGAAATATCATTGCAACAGCTTTTAATTAGCCAGAAATCAAGAGTGTAAGTTTTCATGCGCTTAAAAGCATTTTCAGGCCAAATGAGCAAATATGCTTGTTTCTGCCAATTGCAGCAAAATACTGAAATGAAAGTGGGTTTGCCTTCATATTTGACCCAGAACAACTCAGTTCAGCATGGAAATATCATTGCAACAGCTTTTATTTAGCCAGAAATCAAGAGTGTAAGTTTTTATGCGCTTAAAAGCATTTTCAGGCCAAATGAGCTGATTTCTGCCAATTGCAGCAAAATACTGAAAGGAAAGTGGGTTTGCCTTCATATTTGACCCAGAACAACTCATTTCAGCATGGAAATATCATTGCAACAGCTTTTATTTAGCCACAGTTGAAGAGTGTAAGTTTTTATGCGCTTAAAAGCATTTTCAGGCCGAATGAGCAAATATGCTTGTTTCTGCCAATTGCAGCAAAATACTGAAGGGAAAGTGTGTTTGCCTTCATATTTGACCCGGAACAACTAAGTTCAGCATGGAAATATCATTGCAACAGCTTTTATTTAGCCACAGTTGAAGAGTGTAAGTTTTTATGCGCTTATAAGCATTTTCAGGCCAAATGAGCTGATTTCTGCCAATTGCAGCAAAAAACAAAAGGGAAAGTGGGTTTGCCTTCATATTTGACCCAGAACAACTCAGTTCAGCATGGAAATATCATTGCAACAGCTTTTATTTAGCCACAGTTGAAGAGTGTAAGTTTTTATGCGCTTAAAAGCATTTTCAGGCCGAGTGAGCAAATATGCTTGTTTCTGCCAATTGCAGCAAAATACTGAAGGGAAAGTGTGTTTGCCTTCATATTTGACCCGGAACAACTCAGTTCCGCATGGAAATATCATTGCAACAGCTTTTATTTAGCCAGAAATCACGAGTGTACGTTTTTATGCGCTTAAAAGCATTTTCAGGCCGAATGAGCTGATTTCTGCCAATTGCAGAAAAATACTGAAAGGAAAGTGGGTTTGCCTTCATATTTGACCCAGAACAACTCAGTTCAGCATGGAAATATCATTGCAACAGCTTTTATTTAGCCAGAAATCAAGAGTGTTAATTTTTATGCGCTTAAAAGCATTTTCAGGCCGAATGAACAAATATGCTTGTTTCTGCCAATTGCAGCAAAATACTGAAAGGAAAGTGGGTTTGCCTTCATATTTGACCCAGAACAACTCAGTTCAGCATGGAAATATCATTGCAACAGCTTTTATTTAGCCAGAAATCAAGAGTGTAAGTTTTTATGCGCTTAATAGCATTTTCAGGCCAAATGAGCTGATTTCTGCCAATTGCAGACAAATACTGAAAGGAAAGTGGGTTTGCCTTCATATTTGACCCAGAACAACTCAGTTCAGCATGGAAATATCATTGCAACAGCTTTTATTTAGCCAGAAATCAAGAGTGTAAGTTTTTATGCGCTTAAAAGCATTTTCAGGCCGAATGAGCAAATATGCTTGTTTCTGCCAATTGCAGCAAAAATACTGAAGGGAAAGTGTGTTTGCCTTCATATTTGACCAAGAACAACTCAGTTCAGCATGGAAATATCATTGCAACAGCTTTTATTTAGCCAGAAATCAAGAGTGTAAGTTTTTATGCGCTTAAAAGCATTTTCAGGCCGAATGAGCAAATATGCTTGTTTCTGCCAATTGCAGCAAAATACTGAAAGGAAAGTGGGTTTGCCTTCATATTTGACCCAGAACAACTCAGTTCAGCATGGAAATATCATTGCAACATCTTTTATTTAGCCAGAAATCAAGAGTGTAAGTTTTTATGCACTTAAAAGCATTTTCAGGCCAAATGACCTGATTTCTGCCAATTGCCGCAAAATACTGAAGGGAAAGTGTGTTTGCCTTCATATTTGACCCAGAACAACTCAGTTCAGCATGGAAATATCATTGCAACAGCTTTTATTTAGCCAGAAATCAAGAGTGTAAGTTTTTATGCGCTTAAAAGCATTTTCAGGCCGAATGAGCAAATATGCTTGTTTCTGCCAATTGCAGCAAAATACTGAAAGGAAAGTGGGTTTGCTCTCATATTTGACCCAGAACAACTCAGTTCAGCATGGAAATATCATTGCAACAGCTTTTATTTAGCCAGAAATCAAGAGTGTAAGTTTTTATGCGCTTAAAAGCATTTTCAGGCCGAATGAGCAAATATGCTTGTTTCTGCCAATTGCAGCAAAAATACTGAAGGGAAAGTGTGTTTGCCTTCATATTTGACCAAGAACAACTCAGTTCAGCATGGAAATATCATTGCAACAGCTTTTATTTAGCCAAAAATCAAGAGTGTAAGTTTTTATGTGCTTAAAAGCATTTTCAGGCCAAATGAGCTGATTTCTGCCAATTGCAGCAAAAAACAAAAGGGAAAGTGGGTTTGCCTTCATATTTGACCCAGAACAACTCAGTTCAGCATGGAAATATCATTGCAACAGCTTTTATTTAGCCAGAAATCAAGAGTGTAAGTTTTTATGTGCTTAAAAGCATTTTCAGGCCGAATGAGCAAATATGCTTGTTTCTGCCAATTGCAGCAAAATACTGAAGGGAAAGTGTGTTTGCATTCATATTTGACCCGGAACAACTCAGTTCAGCATGGAAATATCATTGCAACAGCTTTTATTTAGCCAGAAATCAAGAGTGTAAGTTTTTATGCGCTTAAAAGCATTTTCAGGCCGAATGAGCAAATATGCTTGTTTCTGCCAATTGCAGCAAAATACTGAAGGGAAAGTGTGTTTGCCTTCATATTTGACCCGGAACAACTCAGTTCAGCATGGAAATATCATTGCAACAGCTTTTATTTAGACACAAATCGAGAGTGTAAGTTTTTATGCGCTTAAAACCATTTTCAGGTCAAATGAGCTGATTTCTGCCAATTGCAGCAAAATACTGAAGGGAAAGTGTGTTTGCCTTCATATTTGACCTGGAACAACTCAGTTCAGCATGGAAATATCATTGCAACAGCTTTTATTTAGCCAGAAATCAAGAGTGTAAGTTTTTATGCGCTTAATAGCATTTTCAGGCCAAATGAGCTGATTTCTGCCAATTGCAGACAAATACTGAAAGGAAAGTGGGTTTGCCTTCAGATTTGACCCAGAACAACTCAGTTCAGCATGGAAATATCATTGCAACAGCTTTTATTTAGCCAGAAATCAAGAGTGAAAGTTTTTATGCGCTTAAAAGCATTTTCAGGCCAAATGAGTTGATTTCTGCCAATTGCAGACAAATACTGAAGGGAAAGTGTGTTTGCCTTCATATTTGACCAAGAACAACTCAGTTCAGCATGGAAATATCATTGCAACAGCTTTTATTTAGCCAGAAATCAAGAGTGAAAGTTTTTATGCGCTTAAAAGCATTTTCAGGCCAAATGAGCTGATTTCTGCCAATTGCAGCAAAAAACAAAAGGGAAAGTGGGTTTGCCTTCATATTTGACCCAGAACAACTCAGTTCAGCATGGAAATATCATTGCAACAGCTTTTATTTAGCCAGAAATCAAGAGTGTAAGATTTCATGTGCTTAAAAGCATTTTCAGGCCGAATGAGCAAATATGCTTGTTTCTGCCAATTGCAGCAAAATACTGAAGGGAAAGTGTGTTTGCCTTCATATTTGACCCGGAACAACTCAGTTCAGCATGGAAATATCATTGCAACAGCTTTTATTTAGCCAGAAATCAAGAGTGAAAGTTTTTATGCGCTTAAAAGCATTTTCAGGCCAAATGAGCTGATTTCTGCCAATTGCAGCAAAAAACAAAAGGGAAAGTGGGTTTGCCTTCATATTTGACCCAGAACAACTCAGTTCAGCATGGAAATATCATTGCAACAGCTTTTATTTAGCCAGAAATAAAGAGTGTAAGATTTCATGTGCTTAAAAGCATTTTCAGGCCGAATGAGCAAATATGCTTGTTTCTGCCAATTGCAGCAAAATACTGAAGGGAAAGTGTGTTTGCCTTCATATTTGACCCGGAACAACTCAGTTCAGCATGGAAATATCATTGCAACAGCTTTTATTTAGCCACAGTTGAAGAGTGTAAGTTTTTATGCGCTTAAAAGCATTTTCAGGCCGAATGAGCAAATATGCTTGTTTCTGCCAATTGCAGCAATAATACTGAAAGGAAAGTGGGTTTGCCTTCATATTTGACCCAGAACAACTCAGTTCAGCATGGAAATATCATTGCAACAGCTTTTATTTAGCCAGAAATCAAGAGTGTAAGTTTTTATGTGCTTAAAAGCATTTTCAGGCCAAATGAGCTGATTTCTGCCAATTGCAGCAAAAAACAAAAGGGAAAGTGGGTTTGCCTTCATATTTGACCCAGAACAACTCAGTTCAGCATGGAAATATCATTGCAACAGCTTTTATTTAGCCAGAAATCAAGAGTGTAAGTTTTTATGTGCTTAAAAGCATTTTCAGGCCGAATGAGCAAATATGCTTGTTTTTGCCAATTGCAGCAAAATACTGAAGGGAAAGTGTGTTTGCCTTCATATTTGACCCGGAACAACTCAGTTCAGCATGGAAATATCATTGCAACAGCTTTTATTTAGCCAGAAATCAAGAGTGTAAGTTTTTATGCGCTTAAAAGCATTTTCAGGCCGAATGAACAAATATGCTTGTTTCTGCCAATTGCAGCAAAATACTGAAGGGAAAGTGTGTTTGCCTACATATTTGACCTGGAACAACTCAGTTCAGCATGGAAATATCATTGCAACAGCTTTTATTTAGCCAGAAATCAAGAGTGTAAGTTTTTATGCGCTTAAAAGCATTTTCAGGTCAAATGAGCTGATTTCTGCCAATTGCAGCAAAATACTGAAAGGAAAGTGGGTTTGCCTTCATATTTGACCCAGAACAACTCAGTTCAGCATGGAAATATCATTGCAACAGCTTTTATTTAGCCAGAAATCAAGAGTGTAAGTTTTTATGTGCTTAAAAGCATTTTCAGGCCGAATGAGCAAATATGCTTGTTTCTGCCAATTGCAGCAAAATACTGAAAGGAAAGTGGGTTTGCCTTCATATTTGACCCAGAACAACTCAGTTCAGCATGGAAATATCATTGCAACAGCTTTTATTTAGCCAGAAATCAAGAGTGTAAGTTTTTATGCGCTTAAAAGCATTTTCAGGCCGAATGATTAAATATGCTTGTTTCTGCCAATTGCAGCAAAATACTGAAAGGAAAGTGGGATTGCCTTCATATTTGACCCAGAACAACTCAGTTCAGCATGGAAATATCATTGCAACAGCTTTTATTTAGCCAGAAATCAAGAGTGTAAGTTTTTATGCGCTTAAAAGCATTTTCAGGCCAAATGAGCTGATTTCTGCCAATTGCAGCAAAAAAAAAAAAGGGAAAGTGGGTTTGCCTTCATATTTGACCCAGAACAACTCAGTTCAGCATGGAAATATCATTGCAACAGCTTTTATTTAGCCAGAAATCAAGAGTGTAAGTTTTTATGCGCTTAAAAGTATGTTCAGGCCGAATGAGCAAATATGCTTGTTTCTGCCAATTGCAGCAAAATACTAAAGGGAAAGTGTGTTTGCCTTCATATTTGACCCGGAACAACTCAGTTCAGCATGGAAATATCATTGCAACAGCTTTTATTTAGCCACAGTTGAAGAGTGTAAGTTTTTATGCGCTTAAAAGCATTTTCAGGCCAAATGAGCAAATATGCTTGTTTCTGCCAATTGCAGCAAAAATACTGAAGGGAAAGTGTGTTTGCCTTCATATTTGACCAAGAACAACTCAGTTCAGCATGGAAATATCATTGCAACAGCTTTTATTTAGCCACAGTTGACGAGTGTAAGTTTTTAGGCGCTTAAAGCATTTTCAGACCAAATGAGCTGATTTCTGCCAATTGCAGCAAAAAACAAAAAGGAAAGTGGGTTTGCCTTCATATTTGACCCAGAACAACTCAGTTCAGCATGGAAATATCATTGCAACAGCTTTTATTTAGCCAGAAATAAAGAGTGTAACTTTTTATGCGCTTAAAAGCATTTTCAGGCCAAATGAGCTGATTTCTGCCAATTGCAGCAAAATACTGAAAGGAAAGTGGGTTTGCCTTCATATTTGACCCAGAACAACTCAGTTCAGCATGGAAATATCATTGCAGCAGCTTTTATTTAGCCAGAAATCAAGAGTGTAAGTTTTTATGCGCTTAAAAGCATTTTCAGGCCGAATGAGCAAATATGCTTGTTTCTGCCAATTGCAGCAAAATACTGAAAGGAAAGTGGGTTTGCCTTCATATTTGACCCAGAACAACTCAGTTCAGCATGGAAATATCATTGCAACAGCTTTTATTTAGCCAGAAATCAAGAGTGTAAGTTTTTATGCGCTTAAAAGCATTTTCAGGCCAAATGAGCTGATTTCTGCCAATTGCCGCAAAATTCTGAAGGGAAAGTGGGTTTGCCTTCATATTTGACCCAGAACAACTCAGTTCAGCATGGAAATATCATTGCAACAGCTTTTATTTAGCCAGAAATCAAGAGTGTAAGTTTTTATGCGCTTAAAAGCATTTTCAGGCCAAATAAGCTGATTTCTGCCAATTGCAGCAAAATACTGAAAGGAAAGTGGGTTTGCCTTCATATTTGACCCAGAACAACTCAGTTCAGCATGGAAATATCATTGCAACAGCTTTTATTTAGCCAGAAATCAAGAGTGTAAGTTTTTATGTGCTTAAAAGCATTTTCAGGCCGAATGAGCAAATATGCTTGTTTCTGCCAATTGCAGCAAAATACTGAAAAGAAAGTGGGTTTGCCTTCATATTTGACCCAGAACAACTCAGTTCAGCATGGAAATATCATTGCAACAGCTTTTATTTAGCCAGAAATCAAGAGTGTAAGTTTTTATGCGCTTAAAGCATTTTCAGGCCAAATGAGCTGATTTCTGCCAATTGCAGCAAAATACTGAAAGGAAAGTGGGTTTTCCTTCATATTTGACCCAGAACAACTCAGTTCAGCATGGAAATATCATTGCAACAGCTTTTATTTAGCCAGAAATCAAGAGTGTAAGTTTTTATGCGCTTAAAAGCATTTTCAGGCCAAATGAGCTGATTTCTGCCAATTGCCGCAAAATTCTGAAGGGAAAGTGGGTTTGCCTTCATATTTGACCCGGAACAACTCAGTTCAGCATGGAAATATCATTGCAACAGCTTTTATTTAGCCACAGTTGAAGAGTGTAAGTTTTTATGCGCTTAAAAGCATTTTCAGGCCGAATGAGCAAATATGCTTGTTTCTGCCAATTGCAGCAAAATACTGAAGGGAAAGTGTGTTTGCCTTCATATTTGACCCGGAACAACTCAGTTCAGCATGGAAATATCATTGCAACAGCTTTTATTTAGCCACAGTTGAAGAGTGTAAGTTTTTATGCGCTTAAAAGCATTTTCAGGCCGAATGAGCAAATATGCTTGTTTCTGCCAATTGCAGCAAAATACTGAAGGGAAAGTGGGTTTGCCTTCATATTTGACCCAGAACAATTCAGTTCAGCATGGAAATATCATTGCAACAGCTTTTATTTAGCCAGAAATCAAGAGTGTAAGTTTTTATGCGCTTAAAAGCATTTTCAGGTCGAATGAGCAAATATGCTTGTTTCTGCCAATTGCAGCAAAATACTGAAAGGAAAGTGGGTTTGCCTTCATATTTGACCCAGAACAACTCAGTTCAGCATGGAAATATCATTGCAACAGCTTTTATTTAGCCAGAAATCAAGAGTGTACGTTTTTATGCGCTTAAAAGCATTTTCAGGCCGAATGAGCAAATATGCTTGTTTCTGCCAATTGCAGCAAAATACTGAAAGGAAAGTGGGTTTGCCTTCATATATGACCCAGAACAACTCAGTTCAGCATGGAAATATCATTGCAACAGCTTTTATTTAGCCACAATTGATCACTGTAAGTTATTACGCACTTAAAAGCATTTTCAGGCAGAATGAGGAAATATGCTTTTTTCTGCCAATTGCAGCAAAATATTGAAGGGAAAGTGGGTTTGCCTTCATATTTGACACAGAACAGCTCAGTTCAGCATGGAAATATCATTGCAACAGCTTTTATTTAGCCAGAAATCAAGAGTGTAAGTTTTTATGCGCTTAAAGCATTTTCAGGCCAAATGAGCTGATTTCTGCCAATTGCAGCAAAATACTGAAAGGAAAGTGGGTTTGCCTTCATATTTGACGCAGAACAATTCAGTTCAGCATGGAAATATCATTGCAACAGCTTTTATTTAGCCAGAAATTAAGAGTGTAAGTTTTTATGCGCTTAAAAGCATTTTCAGGCCGAATGAGCAAATATGCTTGTTTCTGCCATTTGCAGCAAATACTGAAGGGAAAGTGGGTTTGCCTTCATATTTGACCCAGAACAACTCAGTTCAGCATGGAAATATCATTGCAACAGCTTTTATTTAGCCAGAAATCAGGAGTGTAAGTTTTTATGCGCTTAAAACCATTTTCAGGCCAAATGAGCTGATTTCTGCCAATTGCAGCAAAAATACTGAAGGGAAAGTGGGTTTGCCTTCATATTTGACCCAGAACAACTCAGTTCAGCATGGAAATATCATTGCAACAGCTTTTATTTAACCAGAAATCAAGAGTGTAAGTTTTTATGCGCTTAAAAGCATTTTCAGGCCGAATGAGCAAATATGCTTGTTTCTGCCAATTGCAGCAAAATACTGAAAGGAAAATGGGTTTGCCTTCATATTTGACCCAGAACAACTCAGTTCAGCATGGAAATATCATTGCAACAGCTTTTATTTAGCCAGAAATCAAGAGTGTAAGTTTTTATGCGCTTAAAAGCATTTTCAGGCCAAATGAGCTGATTTCTGCCAATTGCAGCAAAATACTGAAGGGAAAGTGGGTTTGCCTTCATATTTGACCCAAAACAATTCAGTTCAGCATGGAAATATCATTGCAACAGCTTTTATTTAGCCAGAAATCAAGAGTGTAAGTTTTTATGCGCTTAAAAGCATTTTCAGGCCAAATGAGCTGATTTCTGCCAATTGCAGCAAAATACTGAAAGGAAAGTGGGTTTGCCTTCATACTTGACGCAGAACAACTCAGTTCAGCATGCAAATATCATTGCAACAGCTTTTATTTAGCCAGAAATCAAGAGTGTAAGTTATTATGCGCTTAAAATCATTTTCAGGCCGAATGAGCAAATATGCTTGTTTCTGCCAATTGCAGCAAAATACTGAAAGGAAAGTGGGTTTGCCTTCATATTTGACGCAGAACAACTCAGTTCAGCATGGAAATATCATTGCAACAGCTTTTATTTAGCCAGAAATCAAGAGTGTAAGTTTTTATGCGCTTAAAAGCATTTTCAGGCCAAATAAGCTGATTTCTGCCAATTGCAGCAAAATACTGAAAGGAAAGTGGGTTTGCCTTCATATTTGACCCAGAACAACTCAGTTCAGCATGGAAATATCATTGCAACAGCTTTTATTTAGCCAGAAATCAAGAGTGTAAGTTTTTATGCGCTTAAAAGCATTTTCAGGCCGAATGAGCAAATATGCTTGTTTCTGCCAATTGCAGCAAAATACTGAAAAGAAAGTGGGTTTGCCTTCATATTTGACGCAGAACAACTCAGTTCAGCATGCAAATATCATTGCAACAGCTTTTATTTAGCCAGAAATCAAGAGTGTAAGGTTTTATGCGCTTAAAGGCATTTTCAGGCCAAATGAGCTGATTTCTGGCAATTGCACACAAATTCTGAAAGGAAAGTGGGTTTGCCTTCATATTTGACCCAGAACAACTCAGTTCAGCATGGAAATATCATTGCAACAGCTTTTATTTAGCCAGAAATCAAGAGTGTAAGTTTTTATGCGCTTAAAAGCATTTTCAGGCCGAGTGAGCAAATATGCTTGTTTCTGCCAATTGCAGCAAAATACTGAAGGGAAAGTGTGTTTGCCTTCATATTTGACCCGGAACAACTCAGTTCCGCATGGAAATATCATTGCAACAGCTTTTATTTATCCACAGTTGAAGAGTGTAAGTTTTTATGCGCTTAAAAGCATTTTCAGGCCGAATGAGCAAATATGCTTGTTTCTGCCAATTGCAGCAAAATACTGAAAGGAAAGTGGGTTTGCCTTCATATTTGACCCAGAACAACTCAGTTCAGCATGGAAATATCATTGCAACAGCTTTTATTTAGCCAGAAATCAAGAGAGTAAGTTTTTATGCGCTTAAAAGTATTTTCAGGCCAAATGAGCTGATTTCTGCCAATTGCAGCAAAAAACAAAAGGGAAAGTGGGTTTTCCTTCATATTTGACCCAGAACAACTCAGTTCAGCATGGAAATATCATTGCAACAGCTTTTATTTAGCCAGAAATCACGAGTGTACGTTTTTATGCGCTTAAAAACATTTTCAGGCCGAATGAGCTGATTTCTGCCAATTGCAGCAAAATACTGAAAGGAAAGTGGGTTTGCCTTCATATTTGACCCAGAACAACTCAGTTCAGCATGGAAATATCATTGCAACAGCTTTTATTTAGCTAGAAATCAAGAGTGTAACTTTTTATTCGCTAAAAGCATTTTCAGGCCAAATGAGCTGATTTCTGCCAATTGTATCAAAATACTAAAGGGAAAGTTGGTTTGGCTTCATATTTGACCCAGAACAACTAAGTTCAGCATGGAAATATCATTGCAACAGCTTTTATTTAGCCAGAAATCAAGAGTGTAAGTTTTTATGCGCTTAAAAGCATTTTCAGGCCAAATGAGCTGATTTCTGCCAATTGCAGCAAAATACTGAAGGGAAAGTGGGTTTGCCTTCATATTTGACCCAAAACAATTCAGTTCAGCATGGAAATATCATTGCAACAGCTTTTATTTAGCCAGAAATCAAGAGTGTAAGTTTTTATGCGCTTAAAAGCATTTTCAGGCCAAATGAGCTGATTTCTGCCAATTGCAGCAAAATACTGAAAGGAAAGTGGGTTTGCCTTCATACTTGACGCAGAACAACTCAGTTCAGCATGCAAATATCATTGCAACAGCTTTTATTTAGCCAGAAATCAAGAGTGTAAGTTATTATGCGCTTAAAGGCATTTTCAGGCCAAATGAGCTGATTTCTGGCAATTGCACACAAATTCTGAAAGGAAAGTGGGTTTGCCTTCATATTTGACCCAGAACAACTCAGTTCAGCATGGAAATATCATTGCAACAGCTTTTATTTAGTCAGAAATCAAGAGTGTAAGTTTTTATGCGCTTAAAAGCATTTTCAGGCCGAGTGAGCAAATATGCTTGTTTCTGCCAATTGCAGCAAAATACTGAAGGGAAAGTGTGTTTGCCTTCATATTTGACCCGGAACAACTCAGTTCCGCATGGAAATATCATTGCAACAGCTTTTATTTATCCACAGTTGAAGAGTGTAAGTTTTTATGCGCTTAAAAGCATTTTCAGGCCGAATGAGCAAATATGCTTGTTTCTGCCAATTGCAGCAAAATACTGAAAGGAAAGTGGGTTTGCCTTCATATTTGACCCAGAACAACTTAGTTCAGCATGGAAATATCATTGCAACAGCTTTTATTTAGCCAGAAATCAAGAGTGTAAGTTTTTATGCGCTTAAAAGCATTTTCAGGCCAAATAAGCTGATTTCTGCCAATTGCAGCAAAAAACAAAAGGGAAAGTGGGTTTTCCTTCATATTTGACCCAGAACAACTCAGTTCAGCATGGAAATATCATTGCAACAGCTTTTATTTAGCCAGAAATCACGAGTGTACGTTTTTATGCGCTTAAAAACATTTTCAGGCCGAATGAGCTGATTTCTGCCAATTGCAGCAAAATACTGAAAGGAAAGTGGGTTTGCCTTCATATTTGACCCAGAACAACTCAGTTCAGCATGGAAATATCATTGCAACAGCTTTTATTTAGCTAGAAATCAAGAGTGTAACTTTTTATTCGCTAAAAGCATTTTCAGGCCAAATGAGCTGATTTCTGCCAATTGTATCAAAATACTAAAGGGAAAGTTGGTTTGGCTTCATATTTGACCCAGAACAACTAAGTTCAGCATGGAAATATCATTGCAACAGCTTTTATTTAGCCACAGTTGAAGAGTGTAAGTTTTTATGCGCTTAAAAGCATTTTCAGGCCGAATGAGCAAATATGCTTTTTTCTGCCAATTGCAGCAAAATACTTAAGGGAAAGTGTGTTTGCCTTCATATTTGACCCAGAACAACTCAGTTCAGCATGGAAATATCATTGCAACAGCTTTTATTTAGTCAGAAATCAAGAGTGTAAGTTTTTATGCGCTTAAAAGCATTTTCAGGCCAAATGAGCTGATTTCTGCCAATTGCAGACAAATACTGAAAGGAAAGTGGGTTTGCCTTCATATTTGACCCAGAACAACTCAGTTCAGCATGGAAATATCATTGCAACAGCTTTTATTTAGCCACAGTTGAAGAGTGTAAGTTTTTATGCGCTTAAAAGCATTTTCAGGCCGAATGAGCAAATATGCTTGTTTCTGCCAATTGCAGCAAAATAGTGAAAGGAAAGTGGGTTTGCCTTCATATTTGACCCAGAACAACTCAGTTCAGCATGGAAATATCATTGCATCAGCTATTATTTAGCCAGAAATCAAGAGTGTAAGTTTTTATGCGCTTAAAACCATTTTCAGGCCAAATGAGCTGATTTCTGCCAATTGCAGCAAAATACTGAAAGGAAAGTGGGTTTGCCTTCATATTTGACCCGGAACAACTCAGTTCAGCATGGAAATATCATTGCAACAGCTTTTATTTAGCCAGAAATCAAGAGTGTAAGTTTTTATGCGCTTAAAAGCATTTTCAGGCCGAATGAGCAAATTTGCTTGTTTCTGCCAATTGCAGCAAAATACTGAAGGGAAAGTGTGTTTGCCTTCATATTTGACCCGGAACAACTCAGTTCAGCATGGAAATATCATTGCAACAGCTTTTATTTAGCCAGAAATCAAGAGTGTAAGTTTTTATGCGCTTAAAACCATTTTCAGGTCAAATGAGCTGATTTCTGCCAATTGTAGCAAAATACTGAAAGGAAAGTTGGTTTGCCTTCATATTTGACCCAGAACAACTCAGTTCAGCATGGAAATATCATTGCAACAGCTTTTATTTAGCCAGAAATCAAGAGTGTAAGTTTTTATGTGCTTAAAAGCATTTTCAGGCCGAATGAGCAAATATGCTTGTTTCTGCCAATTGCAGCAAAATACTGAAAGGAAAGTGGGTTTGCCTTCATATTTGACCCAGAACAACTCAGTTCAGCATGGAAATATCATTGCAACAGCTTTTATTTAGCCAGAAATCAAGAGTGTAAGTTTTTATGCGCTTAAAAGCATTTTTAGGCCAAATGAGCTGATTTCTGCCAATTGCCGCAAAATTCTGAAGGGAAAGTGGGTTTGCCTTCATATTTGACCCAGAACAACTCAGTTCAGCATGGAAATATCATTGCAACAGCTTTTATTTAACCAGAAATCAAGAGTGTAAGTTTTTATGCGCTTAAAAGCATTTTCAGGCCGAATGAGCTGATTTCTGCCAATTGCAGACAAATACTGAAAGGAAAGTGGGTTTGCCTTCATATTTGACCCAGAACAACTCAGTTCAGCATGGAAATATCATTGCAACAGCTTTTATTTAGCCAGAAATCAAGAGTGTAAGTTTTTATGCGCTTAAAAGCATTTTCAGGCCGAATGAGCAAATATGCTTGTTTCTGCCAATTGCAGCAAAATACTAAAGGGAAAGTGTGTTTGCCTTCATATTTGACCCGGAACAACTCAGTTCAGCATGGAAATATCATTGCAACAGCTTTTATTTAGCCAGAAATAAAGAGTGTAACTTTTTATGCGCTTAAAAGCATTTTCAGACCAAATGAGCTGATTTCTGCCAATTGCAGCAAAAAACAAAAAGGAAAGTGGGTTTGCCTTCATATTTGACCCAGAACAACTCAGTTCAGCATGGAAATATCATTGCAACAGCTTTTATTTAGCCAGAAATAAAGAGTGTAACTTTTTATGCGCTTAAAAGCATTTTCAGGCCAAATGAGCTGATTTCTGCCAATTGCAGCAAAATACTGAAAGGAAAGTGGGTTTGCCTTCATATTTGACCCAGAACAACTCAGTTCAGCATGGAAATATCATTGCAACAGCTTTTATTTAGCCAGAAATCAAGAGTGTAAGTTTTTATGCGCTTAAAAGCATTTTCAGGCCGAATGAGCAAATATGCTTGTTTCTGCCAATTGCAGCAAAATACTGAAAGGAAAGTGGGTTTGCCTTCATATTTGACCCAGAACAACTCAGTTCAGCATGGAAATATCATTGCAACAGCTTTTATTTAGCCAGAAATCAAGAGTGTAAGTTTTTATGCGCTTAAAAGCATTTTCAGGCCGAATGAGCAAATATGCTTGTTTCTGCCAATTGCAGCAAAAAACAAAAAGGAAAGTGGGTTTGCCTTCATATTTGACCCAGAACAACTCAGTTCAGCATGGAAATATCATTGCAACAGCTTTTATTTAGCCAGAAATCAAGAGTGTAAGTTTTTATGCGCTTAAAAGCATTTTCAGGCCAAATAAGCTGATTTCTGCCAATTGCAGCAAAATACTGAAAGAGAAGTGGGTTTGCCTTCATATTTGACCCAGAACAACTCAGTTCAGCATGGAAATATCATTGCAACAGCTTTTATTTAGCCAGAAATCAAGAGTGTAAGTTTTTATGCGCTTAAAAGCATTTTCAGGCCGAATGAGCAAATATGCTTGTTTCTGCCAATTGCAGCAAAAAACAAAAAGGAAAGTGGGTTTGCCTTCATATTTGACCCAGAACAACTCAGTTCAGCATGGAAATATCATTGCAACAGCTTTTATTTAGCCAGAAATCAAGAGTGTAAGTTTTTATGCGCTTAAAAGCATTTTCAGGCCGAATGAGCAAATATGCTTGTTTCTGCCAATTGCAGCAAAATACTGAAAAGAAAGTGGGTTTGCCTTCATATTTGACCCAGAACAACTCAGTTCAGCATGGAAATATCATTGCAACAGCTTTTATTTAGCCAGAAATCAAGAGTGTAAGTTTTTATGCGCTTAAAAGCATTTTCAGGCCGAATGAGCAAATATGCTTGTTTCTGCCAATTGCAGCAAAAAACAAAAAGGAAAGTGGGTTTGCCTTCATATTTGACCCAGAACAACTCAGTTCAGCATGGAAATATCATTGCAACAGCTTTTATTTAGCCAGAAATCAAGAGTGTAAGTTTTTATGCGCTTAAAAGCATTTTCAGGCCGAATGAGCAAATATGCTTGTTTCTGCCAATTGCAGCAAAATACTGAAAAGAAAGTGGGTTTGCCTTCATATTTGACCCAGAACAACTCAGTTCAGCATGGAAATATCATTGCAACAGCTTTTATTTAGCCAGAAATCAAGAGTGTAAGTTTTTATGCGCTTAAAAGCATTTTCAGGCCGAATGAGCAAATATGCTTGTTTCTGCCAATTGCAGCAAAAAACAAAAAGGAAAGTGGGTTTGCCTTCATATTTGACCCAGAACAACTCAGTTCAGCATGGAAATATCATTGCAACAGCTTTTATTTAGCCAGAAATCAAGAGTGTAAGTTTTTATGCGCTTAAAAGCATTTTCAGGCCAAATAAGCTGATTTCTGCCAATTGCAGCAAAATACTGAAAAGAAAGTGGGTTTGCCTTCATATTTGACCCAGAACAACTCAGTTCAGCATGGAAATATCATTGCAACAGCTTTTATTTAGCCAGAAATCAAGAGTGTAAGTTTTTATGCGCTTAAAAGCATTTTCAGGCCGAATGAGCAAATATGCTTGTTTCTGCCAATTGCAGCAAAATACTGAAAGGAAAGTGGGTTTGCCTTCATATTTGACCCAGAACAACTCAGTTCAGCATGGAAATATCATTGCAACAGCTTTTATTTAGCCAGAAATCAAGAGTGTAAGTTTTTATGCGCTTAAAAGCATTTTCAGGCCGAATGAGCAAATATGCTTGTTTCTGCCAATTGCAGCAAAATACTGAAAGGAAAGTGGGTTTGCCTTCATATTTGACCCAGAACAACTCAGTTCAGCATGGAAATATCATTGCAACAGCTTTTATTTAGCCAGAAATCAAGAGTGTAAGTTTTTATGCGCTTAAAAGCATTTTCAGGCCGAATGAGCAAATATGCTTGTTTCTGCCAATTGCAGCAAAAAACAAAAAGGAAAGTGGGTTTGCCTTCATATTTGACCCAGAACAACTCAGTTCAGCATGGAAATATCATTGCAACAGCTTTTATTTAGCCAGAAATCAAGAGTGTAAGTTTTTATGCGCTTAAAAGCATTTTCAGGCCGAATGAGCAAATATGCTTGTTTCTGCCAATTGCAGCAAAATACTGAAAAGAAAGTGGGTTTGCCTTCATATTTGACCCAGAACAACTCAGTTCAGCATGGAAATATCATTGCAACAGCTTTTATTTAGCCAGAAATCAAGAGTGTAAGTTTTTATGCGCTTAAAAGCATTTTCAGGCCGAATGAGCAAATATGCTTGTTTCTGCCAATTGCAGCAAAAAACAAAAAGGAAAGTGGGTTTGCCTTCATATTTGACCCAGAACAACTCAGTTCAGCATGGAAATATCATTGCAACAGCTTTTATTTAGCCAGAAATCAAGAGTGTAAGTTTTTATGCGCTTAAAAGCATTTTCAGGCCGAATGAGCAAATATGCTTGTTTCTGCCAATTGCAGCAAAATACTGAAAAGAAAGTGGGTTTGCCTTCATATTTGACCCAGAACAACTCAGTTCAGCATGGAAATATCATTGCAACAGCTTTTATTTAGCCAGAAATCAAGAGTGTAAGTTTTTATGCGCTTAAAAGCATTTTCAGGCCGAATGAGCAAATATGCTTGTTTCTGCCAATTGCAGCAAAAAACAAAAAGGAAAGTGGGTTTGCCTTCATATTTGACCCAGAACAACTCAGTTCAGCATGGAAATATCATTGCAACAGCTTTTATTTAGCCAGAAATCAAGAGTGTAAGTTTTTATGCGCTTAAAAGCATTTTCAGGCCAAATAAGCTGATTTCTGCCAATTGCAGCAAAATACTGAAAAGAAAGTGGGTTTGCCTTCATATTTGACCCAGAACAACTAAGTTCAGCATGGAAATATCATTGCAACAGCTTTTATTTAGCCAGAAATCAAGAGTGTAAGTTTTTATGCGCTTAAAGCATTTTCAGGCCAAATGAGCTGATTTCTGCCAATTGCAGCAAAAAACAAAAGGGAAAGTGGGTTTGCCTTCATATTTGACCCAGAACAACTCAGTTCAGCATGGAAATATCATTGCAACAGCTTTTATTTAGCCAGAAATCAAGAGTGTAAGTTTTTATGCGCTTAAAAGCATTTTCAGGCCAAATGAGCTGATTTCTGCCAATTGCCGCAAAATTCTGAAGGGAAAGTGGGTTTGCCTTCATATTTGACCCAGAACAATTCAGTTCAGCATGGAAATATCATTGCAACAGCTTTTATTTAGCCAGAAATCAAGAGTGTACGTTTTTATGCGCTTAAAAGCATTTTCAGGCCGAATGAGCAAATATGCTTGTTTCTGCCAATTGCAGCAAAATACTGAAAGGAAAGTGGGTTTGCCTTCATATATGACCCAGAACAACTCAGTTCAGCATGGAAATATCATTGCAACAGCTTTTATTTAGCCACAGTTGAAGAGTGTTTTTAAAAAGTTTTTATGCGCTTAAAAGCATTTTCAGGCCGAATGAGCAAATATGCTTGTTTCTGCCAATTGCAGCAAAAATACCGAAAGGAAAGTGTGTTTGCCTTCATATATGACCCAGAACAACTCAGTTCAGCATGGAAATATCATTGCAACAGCTTTTATTTAGCCAGAAATCAAGAATGTAAGTTCCTATGCGCTTAAAAGCATTTTCAGGCCGAATGATTAAATATGCTTGTTTCTGCCAAATGCAGCAAAATACTGAAAGGAAAGTGGGTTTGCCTTCATATTTGACCCAGAACAACTCAGTTCAGCATGGAAATATCATTGCAACAGCTTTTATTTAGCCAGAAATCAAGAGTGTAATTTTTTATGCGCTTAAAGCATTTTCAGGCCAAATCAGCTGATTTCTGCCAATTGCCGCAAAATTCTGAAGGGAAAGTGGGTTTGCTTTCATATTTGACCCAGAACAACTCAGTTCAGCATGGAAATATCATTGCAACAGCTTTTATTTAACCAGAAATCAAGAGTGTAAGTTTTTATGCGCTTAAAAGCATTTTCAGGCCGAATGAGCAAATATGCTTGTTTCTGCCAATTGCAGCAAAATACTGAAGGGAAAGTGGGTTTGCCTTCATATTTGACCCAGAACAATTCAGTTCAGCATGGAAATATCATTGAAACAGCTTTTATTTAGCCAGAAATCAAGAGTGTAAGTTTTTATGCGCTTAAAAGCATTTTCAGGCCAAATAAGCTGATTTCTGCCAATTGCAGCAAAATACTGAAAGGAAAGTGGGTTTGCCTTCATATTTGACCCAGAACAACTCAGTTCAGCATGGAAATATCATTGCAACAGCTTTTATTTAGCCAGAAATCAAGAGTGTAAGTTTTTATGCGCTTAAAAGCATTTTCAGGCCGAATGAGCAAATATGCTTGTTTCTGCCAATTGCAGCAAAATACTGAAAAGAAAGTGGGTTTGCCTTCATATTTGACCCAGAACAACTCAGTTCAGCATGGAAATATCATTGCAACAGCTTTTATTTAGCCAGAAATCAAGAGTGTAAGTTTTTATGCGCTTAAAAGCATTTTCAGGCCAAATAAGCTGATTTCTGCCAATTGCAGCAAAATACTGAAAAGAAAGTGGGTTTGCCTTCATATTTGACCCAGAACAACTCAGTTCAGCATGGAAATATCATTGCAACAGCTTTTATTTAGCCAGAAATCAAGAGTGTAAGTTGTTATGCGCTTAAAAGCATTTTCAGGCCGAATGAGCAAATATGCTTGTTTCTGCCAATTGCAGCAAAATACTGAAAGGAAAGTGGGTTTGCCTTCATATTTGACCCAGAACAACTCAGTTCAGCATGGAAATATCATTGCAACAGCTTTTATTTAGCCAGAAATCAAGAGTGTAAGTTTTTATGTGCTTAAAGCATTTTCAGACCAAATGAGCTGATTTCTGCCAATTGCAGCAAAAAACAAAAAGGAAAGTGGGTTTGCCTTCATATTTGACCCAGAACAACTCAGTTCAGCATGGAAATATCATTGCAACAGCTTTTATTTAGCCAGAAATCAAGAGTGTAAGTTTTTATGCGCTTAAAAGCATTTTCAGGCCGAATGAGCAAATATGCTTGTTTCTGCCAATTGCAGCAAAATACTGAAGGGAAAGTGTGTTTGCCTTCATATTTGACCCGGAACAACTAAGTTCAGCATGGAAATATCATTGCAACAGCTTTTATTTAGCCACAGTTGAAGAGTGTAAGTTTTTATGCGCTTAAAAGCATTTTCAGGCCAAATGAGCTGATTTCTGCCAATTGCAGCAAAATACTGAAAGGAAAGTGGGTTTGCCTTCATATTTGACCCAGAACAACTCAGTTCAGCATGGAAATATCATTGCAACAGCTTTTATTTAGCCAGAAATCAAGAGTGTAAGTTTTTATGCGCTTAAAAGCATTTTCAGGCCGAATGAGCAAATATGCTTGTTTCTGCCAATTGCAGCAAAATACTGAAAGGAAAGTGGGTTTGCCTTCATATTTGACGCAGAACAACTCAGTTCAGCATGGAAATATCATTGCAACAGCTTTTATTTAGCCAGAAATCAAGAGTGTAAGGTTTTATGCGCTTAAAAGCATTTTCAGGCCAAATGAGCTGATTTCTGGCAATTGCAGACAAATACTGAAAGGAAAGTGGGTTTGCCTTCATATTTGACCCAGAACAACTCAGTTCAGCATGGAAATATCATTGCAAAAGCTTTTATTTAGCCAGAAATCAAGAGTGTAAGTTTTTATGCGCTTAAAAGCATTTTCAGGCCGAATGAGCAAATATGCTTGTTTCTGCCAATTGTAGCAAAATACTGAAGGGAAAGTGGGTTTGCCTTCATATTTGACCCAGAACAACTCAGTTCAGCATGGAAATATCATTGCAACAGCTTTTATTTAGCCAGAAATCAAGAGTGTAAGTTTTTATGCGCTTAAAAGCATTTTCAGGCCGAATGAGCAAATATGCTTGTTTCTGCCAATTGCAGCAAAACACTGAAAGGAAAGTGGGTTTGCCTTCATATTCGACCCAGAACAACTCAGTTCAGCATGGAAATATCATTGCAACAGCTTTTATTTAGCCAGAAATCAAGAGTGTAAGTTTTTATGCGCTTAAAAGCATTTTCAGGCCAAATGAGCTGATTTCTGCCAATTGCAGCAAAATACTGAAGGAAAGTGGGTTTGCCTTCATATTTGACGCAGAACAACTCAGTTCAGCATGGAAATATCATTGCAACAGCTTTTATTTAGCCACAGTTGAAGAGTGTAAGTTTTTATGCGCTTAAAAGCATTTTCAGGCCGAGTGAGCAAATATGCTTGTTTCTGCCAATTGCAGCAAAATACTGAAGGGAAAGTGTGTTTGCCTTCATATTTGACCCGGAACAACTCAGTTCCGCATGGAAATATCATTGCAACAGCTTTTATTTAGCCAGAAATCACGAGTGTACGTTTTTATGCGCTTAAAAGCATTTTCAGGCCGAATGAGCTGATTTCTGCCAATTGCAGAAAAATACTGAAAGGAAAGTGGGTTTGCCTTCATATTTGACCCAGAACAACTCAGTTCAGCATGGAAATATCATTGCAACAGCTTTTATTTAGCCAGAAATCAAGAGTGTTAATTTTTATGCGCTTAAAAGCATTTTCAGGCCGAATGAACAAATATGCTTGTTTCTGCCAATTGCAGCAAAATACTGAAAGGAAAGTGGGTTTGCCTTCATATTTGACCCAGAACAACTCAGTTCAGCATGGAAATATCATTGCAACAGCTTTTATTTAGCCAGAAATCAAGAGTGTAAGTTTTTATGCGCTTAATAGCATTTTCAGGCCAAATGAGCTGATTTCTGCCAATTGCAGACAAATACTGAAAGGAAAGTGGGTTTGCCTTCATATTTGACCCAGAACAACTCAGTTCAGCATGGAAATATCATTGCAACAGCTTTTATTTAGCCAGAAATCAAGAGTGTAAGTTTTTATGCGCTTAAAAGCATTTTCAGGCCGAATGAGCAAATATGCTTGTTTCTGCCAATTGCAGCAAAAATACTGAAGGGAAAGTGTGTTTGCCTTCATATTTGACCAAGAACAACTCAGTTCAGCATGGAAATATCATTGCAACAGCTTTTATTTAGCCAGAAATCAAGAGTGTAAGTTTTTATGCGCTTAAAAGCATTTTCAGGCCGAATGAGCAAATATGCTTGTTTCTGCCAATTGCAGCAAAATACTGAAAGGAAAGTGGGTTTGCCTTCATATTTGACCCAGAACAACTCAGTTCAGCATGGAAATATCATTGCATCAGCTATTATTTAGCCAGAAATCAAGAGTGTAAGTTTTTATGCGCTTAAAACCATTTTCAGGCCAAATGAGCTGATTTCTGCCAATTGCAGCAAAATACTGAAAGGAAAGTGGGTTTGCCTTCATATTTGACCCAGAACAACTCAGTTCAGCATGGAAATATCATTGCAACAGCTTTTATTTAGCCACATTTGAAGAGTGTAAGTTTTTATGCGCTTAAAAGCATTTTCAGGCCGAATGAGCAAATATGCTTGTTTCTGCCAATTGCAGCAAAAAACAAAAGGGAAAGTGGGTTTGCCTTCATATTTGACCCAGAACAACTCAGTTCAGCATGGAAATATCATTGCAACAGCTTTTATTTAGCCAGAAATAAAGAGTGTAAGTTGTTATGCGCTTAAAAGCATTTTCAGGCCGAATGAGCAAATATGCTTGTTTCTGCCAATTGCAGCAAAATACTGAAAGGAAAGTGGGTTTGCCTTCATATTTGACCCAGAACAACTCAGTTCAGCATGGAAATATGATTGCAACAGCTTTTATTTAGCCAGAAATCAAGAGTGTAAGTTTTTATGTGCTTAAAGCATTTTCAGACCAAATGAGCTGATTTCTGCCAATTGCCGCAAAATACTGAAGGGAAAGTGTGTTTGCCTTCATATTTGACCCAGAACAACTCAGTTCAGCATGGAAATATCATTGCAACAGCTTTTATTTAGGCAGAAATCAAGAGTGTAAGTTTTTATGCGCTTAAAAGCATTTTCAGGCCGAATGAGCAAATATGCTTGTTTCTGCCAATTGCAGCAAAATACTGAAAGGAAAGTGGGTTTGCTCTCATATTTGACCCAGAACAACTCAGTTCAGCATGGAAATATCATTGCAACAGCTTTTATTTAGCCAGAAATCAAGAGTGTAAGTTTTTATGCGCTTAAAAGCATTTTCAGGCCGAATGAGCAAATATGCTTGTTTCTGCCAATTGCAGCAAAAATACTGAAGGGAAAGTGTGTTTGCCTTCATATTTGACCAAGAACAACTCAGTTCAGCATGGAAATATCATTGCAACAGCTTTTATTTAGCCAGAAATCAAGAGTGTAAGTTTTTATGCGCTTAAAAGCATTTTCAGGCCGAATGAGCAAATATGCTTGTTTCTGCCAATTGCAGCAAAATACTGAAAGGAAAGTGGGTTTGCCTTCATATTTGACCCAGAACAACTCAGTTCAGCATGGAAATATCATTGCATCAGCTATTATTTAGCCAGAAATCAAGAGTGTAAGTTTTTATGCGCTTAAAACCATTTTCAGGACAAATGAGCTGATTTCTGCCAATTGCAGCAAAATACTGAAAGGAAAGTGGGTTTGCCTTCATATTTGACCCAGAACAACTCAGTTCAGCATGGAAATATCATTGCAACAGCTTTTATTTAGCCACATTTGAAGAGTGTAAGTTTTTATGCGCTTAAAAGCATTTTCAGGCCGAATGAGCAAATATGCTTGTTTCTGCCAATTGCAGCAAAATACTTAAGGGAAAGTGTGTTTGCCTTCATATTTGACCCAGAACAACTCAGTTCAGCATGGAAATATCATTGCAACAGCTTTTATTTAGCCAGAAATCAAGAGTGTAAGTTTTTATGCGCTTAAAAGCATTTTCAGGCCGAATGAGCAAATATGCTTGTTTCTGCCAATTGCAGCAAAATACTGAAAGGAAAGTGGGTTTGCCTTCATATTTGACCCAGAACAACTCAGTTCAGCATGGAAATATCATTGCAACATCTTTTATTTAGCCAGAAATCAAGAGTGTAAGTTTTTATGCGCTTAAAAGCATTTTCAGGCCAAATGACCTGATTTCTGCCAATTGCCGATAAAATACTGAAGGGAAAGTGTGTTTGCCTTCATATTTGACCCAGAACAACTCAGTTCAGCATGGAAATATCATTGCAACAGCTTTTATTTAGGCAGAAATCAAGAGTGTAAGTTTTTATGCGCTTAAAAGCATTTTCAGGCCGAATGAGCAAATATGCTTGTTTCTGCCAATTGCAGCAAAATACTGAAAGGAAAGTGGGTTTGCTCTCATATTTGACCCAGAACAACTCAGTTCAGCATGGAAATATCATTGCAACAGCTTTTATTTAGCCAGAAATCAAGAGTGTAAGTTTTTATGCGCTTAAAAGCATTTTCAGGCCAAATAAGCTGATTTCTGTCAATTGCAGCAAAATACTGAAAGGAAAGTGGGTTTGCCTTCATATTTGACCCAGAACAACTCAGTTCAGCATGGAAATATCATTGCAACAGCTTTTATTTAGCCAGAAATCAAGAGTGTTAATGTTTATGCGCTTAAAAGCATTTTCAGGCCGAATGAGCAAATATGCTTATTTCTGCCAATTGCAGCAAAATACTGAAGGGAAAGTGGGTTTGCCTTCATATTTGACCCAGAACAATTCCGTTCAGCATGGAAATATCATTGTAACAGCTTTTATTTAGCCAGAAATCAAGAGTGTAAGTTTTTATGCGCTTAAAGCATTTTCAGGACAAATGCGCAAATATGCTTGTTTCTGCCAATTGCAGCAAAATACTGAAAGGAAAGTGGGTTTGCCTTCATATTTGACCCACTTCAACTCAGTTCAGCATGGAAATATCATTGCAACAGCTTTTAATTACCAGAAATCAAGAGTGTAAGTTTTTATGCGCTTAAAAGCATTTTCAGGCCAAATGAGCAAATATGCTTGTTTCTGCCAATTGCAGCAAAATACTGAAAGGAAAGTGGGTTTGCCTTCATATTTGACCCAGAACAACTCAGTTCAGCATGGAAATATCATTGCAACAGCTTTTATTTAGCCAGAAATCAAGAGTGTAAGTTTTTATGCGCTTAAAAGCATTTTCAGGCCGAATGAGCTGATTTCTGCCAATTGCAGCAAAATACTGAAAGGAAAGTGGGTTTGCCTTCATATTTGACCCAGAACAACTCAGTTCAGCATGGAAATATCATTGCAACAGTTTTTATTTAGCCAGAAATCAAGAGTGTAAGTTTTTATGCGCTTAAAAGCATTTTCAGGCCGAATGAGCAAATATGCTTGTTTCCGCCAATTGCAGCAAAAATACCGAAAGGAAATTGTGTTTGCCTTCATATTTGACCCAGAACAATTCAGTTCAGCATGGAAATATCATTGCAACAGCTTTTATTTAGCCAGAAATCAAGAGTGTAAGTTTTTATGCGCTTAAAAGCATTTTCAGGCCGAATGAGCAAATATGCTTGTTTCTGCCAATTGAATAAAAATACTGAAAGGAAAGTGGGTTTGCCTTCATATTTGACCCAGAACAACTCATATCAGCATGGAAATATCATTGCAACAGCTTTTATTTAGGCAGAAATCAAGAGTGTAAGTTTTTATGCGCTTAAAGCATTTTCAGGCCAAATGAGCTGATTTCTGCCAATTGCAGCAAAATACTGAAAGGAAAGTGGGTTTGCCTTCATATTTGACCCAGAACAACTCAGTTCAGCATGGAAATATCATTGCAACAGCTTTTATTTAGCCAGAAATCAAGAGTGTAAGTTTTTATGCGCTTAAAAGCATTTTCAGGCCTAATGAGCAAATATGCTTGTTTCTGCCAATTGCAGCAAAATACTGAAAGGAAAGTGGGTTTGCCTTCATATTTGACCCAGAACAGCTCAGTTCAGCATGGAAATATCATTGCAACAGCTTTTATTTAGCCAGAAATCAAGAGTGTAAGTTTTTATGCGCTTAAAAGCATTTTCAGGCCGAATGAGCAAATAAGCTTGTTTCTGCCAATTGCAGCAAAATACTGAAAGGAAAGTGGGTTTGCCTTCATATTTGACCCAGAACAACTCAGTTCAGCATGGAAATATCATTGCAACAGCTTTTATTTAGCCAGAAATCAAGAGTGTTAATTTTTATGCGCTTAAAAGCATTTTCAGGCCAAATCAGCTGATTTCTGCCAATTGCAGCAAAAAACAAAAAGGAAAGTGGGTTTGCCTTCATATTTGAACCAGAACAACTCAGTTCAGCATGGAAATATCATTGCAACAGCTTTTATTTAGCCACAAATCAAGAGTGTTAGTTTTTATGCGCTTAAAAGCATTTTCAGGCCGAATGAGCAAATATGCTTGTTTCTGCCAATTGCAGACAAATACTGATAGGAAAGTGGGTTTGCCTTCATATTTGACCCACAACAACTCAGTTCAGCATGGAAATATCATTGCATCAGCTATTATTTAGCCAGAAATCAAGAGTGTAAGTTTTTATGCGCTTAAAACCATTTTCAGGCCAAATGAGCTGATTTCTGCCAATTGCAGCAAAATACTGAAAGGAAAGTGGGTTTGCCTTCATATTTGACCCAGAACAACTCAGTTCAGCATGGAAATATGATTGCAACAGCTTTTATTTAGCCAGAAATCAAGAGTGTAAGTTTTTATGTGCTTAAAGCATTTTCAGACCAAATGAGCTGATTTCTGCCAATTGCAGCAAAAAACAAAAAGGAAAGTGGGTTTGCCTTCATATTTGACCCAGAACAACTCAGTTCAGCATGGAAATATCATTGCAACAGCTTTTATTTAGCCAGAAATCAAGAGTGTAAGTTTTTATGCGCTTAAAAGCATTTTCAGGCCGAATGAGCAAATATGCTTGTTTCTGCCAATTGCAGCAAAATACTGAAAGGAAAGTGGGTTTGCCTTCATATTTGACCCAGAAAAACTCAGTTCAGCATGGAAATATCATTGCAACATCTTTTATTTAGCCAGAAATCAAGAGTGTAAGTTTTTATGCGCTTAAAAGCATTTTCAGGCCAAATGACCTGATTTCTGCCAATTGCCGCAAAATACTGAAGGGAAAGTGTGTTTGCCTTCATATTTGACCAAGAACAACTCAGTTCAGCATGGAAATATCATTGCAACAGCTTTTATTTAGCCAGAAATCAAGAGTGTAAGTTTTTATGCGCTTAAAAGCATTTTCAGGCCGAATGAGCAAATATGCTTGTTTCTGCCAATTGCAGCAAAATACTGAAAGGAAAGTGGGTTTGCCTTCATATTTGACCCAGAACAACTCAGTTCAGCATGGAAATATCATTGCAACAGCTTTTATTTAGCCACATTTGAAGAGTGTAAGTTTTTATGCGCTTAAAAGCATTTTCAGGCCGAATGAGCAAATATGCTTGTTTCTGCCAATTGCAGCAAAATACTTAAGGGAAAGTGTGTTTGCCTTCATATTTGACCCAGAACAACTCAGTTCAGCATGGAAATATCATTGCAACAGCTTTTATTTAGCCAGAAATCAAGAGTGTAAGTTTTTATGTGCTTAAAGCATTTTCAGACCAAATGAGCTGATTTCTGCCAATTGCAGCAAAAAACAAAAAGGAAAGTGGGTTTGCCTTCATATTTGACCCAGAACAACTCAGTTCAGCATGGAAATATCATTGCAACAGCTTTTATTTAGCCAGAAATCAAGAGTGTAAGTTTTTATGCGCTTAAAAGCATTTTCAGGCCGAATGAGCAAATATGCTTGTTTCTGCCAATTGCAGCAAAATACTGAAAGGAAAGTGGGTTTGCCTTCATATTTGACCCAGAACAACTCAGTTCAGCATGGAAATATCATTGCAACATCTTTTATTTAGCCAGAAATCAAGAGTGTAAGTTTTTATGCGCTTAAAAGCATTTTCAGGCCAAATGACCTGATTTCTGCCAATTGCCGATAAAATACTGAAGGGAAAGTGTGTTTGCCTTCATATTTGACCCAGAACAACTCAGTTCAGCATGGAAATATCATTGCAACAGCTTTTATTTAGGCAGAAATCAAGAGTGTAAGTTTTTATGCGCTTAAAAGCATTTTCAGGCCGAATGAGCAAATATGCTTGTTTCTGCCAATTGCAGCAAAATACTGAAAGGAAAGTGGGTTTGCTCTCATATTTGACCCAGAACAACTCAGTTCAGCATGGAAATATCATTGCAACAGCTTTTATTTAGCCAGAAATCAAGAGTGTAAGTTTTTATGCGCTTAAAAGCATTTTCAGGCCAAATAAGCTGATTTCTGTCAATTGCAGCAAAATACTGAAAGGAAAGTGGGTTTGCCTTCATATTTGACCCAGAACAACTCAGTTCAGCATGGAAATATCATTGCAACAGCTTTTATTTAGCCAGAAATCAAGAGTGTTAATGTTTATGCGCTTAAAAGCATTTTCAGGCCGAATGAGCAAATATGCTTATTTCTGCCAATTGCAGCAAAATACTGAAGGGAAAGTGGGTTTGCCTTCATATTTGACCCAGAACAATTCCGTTCAGCATGGAAATATCATTGTAACAGCTTTTATTTAGCCAGAAATCAAGAGTGTAAGTTTTTATGCGCTTAAAGCATTTTCAGGACAAATGCGCAAATATGCTTGTTTCTGCCAATTGCAGCAAAATACTGAAAGGAAAGTGGGTTTGCCTTCATATTTGACCCAGATCAACTCAGTTCAGCATGGAAATATCATTGTAACAGCTTTTATTTAGCCAGAAATCAAGAGTGTAAGTTTTTATGCGCTTAAAAGCATTTTCAGGCCAAATGAGCTGATTTCTGCCAATTGCAGCAAAATACTGAAGGGAAAGTGGGTTTGCCTTCATATTTGACCCAGAACAATTCAGTTCAGCATGGAAATATCATTGCAACAGCTTTTATTTAGGCAGAAATCAAGAGTGTAAGTTTTTATGCGCTTAAAAGCATTTTCAGGCCGAATGAGCAAATATGCTTGTTTCTGCCAATTGCAGACAAATACTGAAGGGAAAGTGGGTTTGCCTTCATATTTGACCCACTTCAACTCAGTTCAGCATGGAAATATCATTGCAACAGCTTTTAATTACCAGAAATCAAGAGTGTAAGTTTTTATGCGCTTAAAAGCATTTTCAGGCCAAATGAGCAAATATGCTTGTTTCTGCCAATTGCAGCAAAATACTGAAAGGAAAGTGGGTTTGCCTTCATATTTGACACAGAACAACTCAGTTCAGCATGGAAATATCATTGCAACAGCTTTTATTTAGCCAGAAATCAAGAGTGTAAGTTTTTATGCGCTTAAAAGCATTTTCAGGCCGAATGAGCAAATATGCTTGTTTCCGCCAATTGCAGCAAAAATACCGAAAGGAAATTGTGTTTGCCTTCATATTTGACCCAGAACAATTCAGTTCAGCATGGAAATATCATTGCAACAGCTTTTATTTAGCCAGAAATCAAGAGTGTAAGTTTTTATGCGCTTAAAAGCATTTTCAGGCCGAATGAGCAAATATGCTTGTTTCTGCCAATTGAATAAAAATACTGAAAGGAAAGTGGGTTTGCCTTCATATTTGACCCAGAACAACTCATATCAGCATGGAAATATCATTGCAACAGCTTTTATTTAGGCAGAAATCAAGAGTGTAAGTTTTTATGCGCTTAAAGCATTTTCAGGCCAAATGAGCTGATTTCTGCCAATTGCAGCAAAATACTGAAAGGAAAGTGGGTTTGCCTTCATATTTGACCCAGAACAACTCAGTTCAGCATGGAAATATCATTGCAACAGCTTTTATTTAGCCAGAAATCAAGAGTGTAAGTTTTTATGCGCTTAAAAGCATTTTCAGGCCTAATGAGCAAATATGCTTGTTTCTGCCAATTGCAGCAAAATACTGAAAGGAAAGTGGGTTTGCCTTCATATTTGACCCAGAACAGCTCAGTTCAGCATGGAAATATCATTGCAACAGCTTTTATTTAGCCAGAAATCAAGAGTGTAAGTTTTTATGCGCTTAAAAGCATTTTCAGGCCGAATGAGCAAATAAGCTTGTTTCTGCCAATTGCAGCAAAATACTGAAAGGAAAGTGGGTTTGCCTTCATATTTGACCCAGAACAACTCAGTTCAGCATGGAAATATCATTGCAACAGCTTTTATTTAGCCAGAAATCAAGAGTGTTAATTTTTATGCGCTTAAAAGCATTTTCAGGCCAAATCAGCTGATTTCTGCCAATTGCAGCAAAAAACAAAAAGGAAAGTGGGTTTGCCTTCATATTTGAACCAGAACAACTCAGTTCAGCATGGAAATATCATTGCAACAGCTTTTATTTAGCCACAAATCAAGAGTGTTAGTTTTTATGCGCTTAAAAGCATTTTCAGGCCGAATGAGCAAATATGCTTGTTTCTGCCAATTGCAGACAAATACTGATAGGAAAGTGGGTTTGCCTTCATATTTGACCCACAACAACTCAGTTCAGCATGGAAATATCATTGCAACAGCTTTTATTTAGCCAGAAATCAAGAGTGTAAGTTTTTATGCGCTTAAAGCATTTTCAGGCCAAATGAGCTGATTTCTGCCATTTGCAGCAACATACTGAAGGGAAAGTGGGTTTGCCTTCATATTTGACCCAGAACAATTCAGTTCAGCATGGAAATATCATTGCAACAGCTTTTATTTAGCCACAATTGATCACTGTAAGTTATTACGCACTTAAAAGCATTTTCAGGCAGAATGAGGAAATATGCTTATTTCTGCCAATTGCAGCAAAATACTGAAGGGAAAGTGGGTTTACCTTCATATTTGACCCAGAACAATTCAGTTCAGCATGGAAATATCATTGCAACAGCTTTTATTTAGCCAGAAATCAAGAGTGTAAGTTTTTATGCGCTTAAAAGCATTTTCAGGCCGAATGAGCAAATATGATTGTTTCTGCCAATTGCAGCAAAATACTGAAAGGAAAGTGGGTTTGCCTTCATATTTGACCCAGAACAACTCAGTTCAGCATGGAAATATCATTGTAACAGCTTTTATTTAGCCAGAAATCAAGAGTGTAAGTTTTTATGCGCTTAAAGCATTTTCAGGCCAAATCAGCTGATTTCTGCCAATTGCAGCAAAATACTGAAGGGAAAGTGGGTTTGCCTTCATATTTGACCCAGAACAATTCAGTTCAGCATGGAAATATCATTGCTACAGCTTTTATTTAGCCAGAAATCAAGAGTGTAAGTTTTTATGCGCTTAAAAGCATTTTCAGGCCGAATGAGCAAATATGCTTGTTTCTGCCAATTGCAGCAAAATACTGAAAGGAAAGTGGGTTTGCCTTCATATTTGACCCAGAACAACTCAGTTCAGCATGGAAATATCATTGCAACAGCTTTTATTTAGCCAGAAATCAAGAGTGTAAGTTTTTATGCGCTTAAAAGCATTTTCAGGCCGAATGAGCAAATATGCTTGTTTCTGCCAATTGCAGCAACATACTGAAAGGAAAGTGGGTTTGCCTTCATATTTGACCCAGAACAACTCAGTTCAGCATGGAAATATCATTGCAACAGCTTTTATTTAGCCAGAAATCAAGAGTGTAAGTTTTTATGCGCTTAAAAGCATTTTCAGGCCAAATGAGCTGATTTCTGCCAATTGCAGCAAAATACTGAAAGGAAAGTGGGTTTGCCTTCATATTTGACCCAGAACAACTCAGTTCAGCATGGAAATATCATTGCAACAGCTTTTATTTAGGCAGAAATCAAGAGTGTAAGTTTTTATGCGCCTAAAAGCATTTTCAGGCCGAATGAGCAAATATGCTTATTTCTGCCAATTGCAGCAAAATACTGAAGGGAAAGTGGGTTTGCCTTCATATTTGACCCAGAACAACTCAGTTCAGCATGGAAATATCATTGCAATAGCTTTTATTTAGCCAGAAATCAAGAGTGTAAGTTTTAATGCGCTTAAAAGCAATTTCAGGCCGAATGAGCAAATATGCTTGTTTCTGCCAATTGCAGCAAAATACTGAAAGGAAAGTGGGTTTGCCTTCATATTTGACCCAGAACAACTCAGTTCAGCATGGAAATATCATTGCAACAGCTTTTATTTAGCCAGAAATCAAGAGTGTAAGTTTTTATGCGCTTAAAAGCATTTTCAGGCCGAATGAGCAAATATGCTTGTTTCTGCCAATTGCAGCAAAATACTGAAAGGAAAGTGGGTTTGCCTTCATATTTGACCCAGAACGACTCAGTTCAGCATGGAAATATCATTGCAACAGCTTTTATTTAGCCAGAAATCAAGAGTGTAAGTTTTTATGCGCTTAAAAGCATTTTCAGGCCGAATGAGCAAATATGCTTGTTTCTGCCAATTGCAGCAAAATACTGAAAGGAAAGTGGGTTTGCCTTCATATTTGACCCAGAACAACTCAGTTCAGCATGGAAATATCATTGCAACAGCTTTTATTTAGCCAGAAATCAAGAGTGTAAGTTTTTATGCGCTTAAAACCATTTTCAGGCCAAATGAGCTGATTTCTGCCAATTGCAGCAAAATACTGAAAGGAAAGTGGGTTTGCCTTCATATTTGACCCAGAACAACTCAGTTCAGCATGGAAATATCATTGCAACAGCTTTTATTTAGCCAGAAATCAAGAGTGTAAGTTTTTATGCGCTTAAAAGCATTTTCAGGCCAAATAAGCTGATTTCTGCCAATTGCAGCAACATACTGAAAGGAAAGTGGGTTTGCCTTCATATTTGACCCAGAACAACTCAGTTCAGCATGGAAATATCATTGCAACAGCTTTTATTTAGCTAGAAATCAAGAGTGTAACTTTTTATTCGCTAAAAGCATTTTCAGGCCGAATGAGCAAATATGCTTGTTTCTGCCAATTGAATAAAAATACTGAAAGGAAAGTGGGTTTGCCTTCATATTTGACCCAGAACAACTCATTTCAGCATGGAAATATCATTGCAACAGCTTTTATTTAGCAAGAAATCAAGAGTGTAAGTTTTTATTCGCTTAAAAGCATTTTCAGGCCGAATGAGCTGATTTCTGCCAATTGCAGTAAAATACTGAAAGGAAAGTGGGTTTCCCTTCATATTTGACCCAGAACAACTCAGTTCAGCATGGAAATATCATTGCAACAGCTTTTATTTAGCCAGAAATCAAGAGTGTAAGTTTTTATGCGCTTAAAAGCATTTTCAGGCCGAATGAGCAAATATGCTTGTTTCTGCCAATTGCAGCAAAATACTGAAAGGAAAGTGGGTTTGCCTTCATATTTGACGCAGAACAACTCAGTTCAGCATGGAAATATCATTGCAACAGCTTTTATTTAGCCAGAAATCAAGAGTGTAAGGTTTTATGCGCTTAAAAGCATTTTCAGGCCAAATGAGCTGATTTCTGGCAATTGCAGACAAATACTGAAAGGAAAGTGGGTTTGCCTTCATATTTGACCCAGAACAACTCAGTTCAGCATGGAAATATCATTGCAACAGCTTTTATTTAGCCAGAAATCAAGAGTGTAAGTTTTTATGCGCTTAAAAGCATTTTCAGGCCGAATGAGCTGATTTCTGCCAATTGCAGCAAAATACTGAAGGAAAGTGGGTTTGCCTTCATATTTGACGCAGAACAACTCAGTTCAGCATGGAAATATCATTGCAACAGCTTTTATTTAGCCAGAAATCAAGAGTGTAAGTTTTTATGCGCTTAAAAGCATTTTCAGGCCGAATGAGCAAATATGCTTGTTTCTGCCAATTGCAGCAAAATACTGAAAGGAAAGTGGGTTTGCCTTCATATTTGACCCAGAACGACTCAGTTCAGCATGGAAATATCATTGCAACAGCTTTTATTTAGCCAGAAATCAAGAGTGTAAGTTTTTATGCGCTTAAAAGCATTTTCAGGCCAAATGAGCTGATTTCTGCCAATTGCAGCAAAAAACAAAAGGGAAAGTGGGTTTGCCTTCATATTTGACCCAGAACAACTCAGTTCAGCATGGAAATATCATTGCAACAGCTTTTATTTAGCCAGAAATCAAGAGTGTTAATTTTTATGCGCTTAAAAGCATTTTCAGGCCGAATGAACAAATATGCTTGTTTCTGCCAATTGCAGCAAAATACTGAAAGGAAAGTGGGTTTGCCTTCATATTTGACCCAGAACAACTCAGTTCAGCATGGAAATATCATTGCAACAGCTTTTATTTAGCCAGAAATCAAGAGTGTAAGTTTTTATGCGCTTAATAGCATTTTCAGGCCAAATGAGCTGATTTCTGCCAATTGCAGCAAAATACTGAAAGGAAAGTGGGTTTGCCTTCATATTTGACCCAGAACAACTCAGTTCAGCATGGAAATATCATTGCAACAGCTTTTATTTAGGCAGAAATCAAGAGTGTAAGTTTTTATGCGCTTAAAAGCATTTTCAGGCCAAATAAGCTGATTTCTGCCAATTGCAGCAACATACTGAAAGGAAAGTGGGTTTGCCTTCATATTTGACCCAGAACAACTCAGTTCAGCATGGAAATATCATTGCAACAGCTTTTATTTAGCCAGAAATCAAGAGTGTAACTTTTTATGCGCTTAAAGCATTTTCAGGCCAAATGAGCTGATTCCTGCCAATTGTATCAAAATACTAAAGGGAAAGTGTGTTTGCCTTCATATTTGACCCGGAACAACTCAGTTCAGCATGGAAATATCATTGCAACAGCTTTTATTTAGCCACAGTTGAAGAGTGTAAGTTTTTATGCGCTTAAAAGCATTTTCAGGCCGAATGAGCAAATATGCTTGTTTCTGCCAATTGCAGCAAAATACTTAAGGGAAAGTGTGTTTGCCTTCATATTTGACCCAGAACAACTCAGTTCAGCATGGAAATATCATTGCAACAGCTTTTATTTAGCCCGAAATCAAGAGTGTAAGTTTTTATGTGCTTAAAGCATTTTCAGACCAAATGAGCTGATTTCTGCCAATTGCAGCAAAAAACAAAAAGGAAAGTGGGTTTGCCTTCATATTTGACCCAGAACAACTCAGTTCAGCATGGAAATATCATTGCAACAGCTTTTATTTAGCCAGAAATCAAGAGTGTAAGTTTTTATGCGCTTAAAAGCATTTTCAGGCCGAATGAGCAAATATGCTTGTTTCTGCCAATTGCAGCAAAATACTGAAAGGAAAGTGGGTTTGCCTTCATATTTGACCCAGAACAACTCAGTTCAGCATGGAAATATCATTGCAACATCTTTTATTTAGCCAGAAATCAAGAGTGTAAGTTTTTATGCGCTTAAAAGCATTTTCAGGCCAAATGACCTGATTTCTGCCAATTGCCGAAAAAATACTGAAGGGAAAGTGTGTTTGCCTTCATATTTGACCCAGAACAACTCAGTTCAGCATGGAAATATCATTGCAACAGCTTTTATTTAGGCAGAAATCAAGAGTGTAAGTTTTTATGCGCTTAAAAGCATTTTCAGGCCGAATGAGCAAATATGCTTGTTTCTGCCAATTGCAGCAAAATAGTGAAAGGAAAGTGGGTTTGCCTTCATATTTGACCCAGAACAACTCAGTTCAGCATGGAAATATCATTGCATCAGCTATTATTTAGCCAGAAATCAAGAGTGTAAGTTTTTATGCGCTTAAAACCATTTTCAGGCCAAATGAGCTGATTTCTGCCAAATGCAGCAAAATACTGAAAGGAAAGTGGGTTTGCCTTCATATTTGACCCAGAACAACTCAGTTCAGCATGGAAATATCATTGCAACAGCTTTTATTTAGCCACAGTTGAAGAGTGTAAGTTTTTATGCGCTTAAAAGCATTTTCAGGCCGAATGAGCAAATATGCTTGTTTCTGCCAATTGCAGCAAAAAACAAAAGGGAAAGTGGGTTTGCCTTCCTATTTGACCCAGAACAACTCAGTTCAGCATGGAAATATCATTGCAACAGCTTTTATTTAGCCAGAAATAAAGAGTGTAAGTTTTTATGCGCTTAAAAGCATTTTCGGGCCGAATGAGCTGATTTCTGCCAATTGCAGCAAAATACTGAAAGGAAAGTGGGTTTGCCTTCATATTTGACGCAGAACAACTCAGTTCAGCATGGAAATATCATTGCAACAGCTTTTATTTAGCCAGAAATCAAGAGTGTAAGGTTTTATGCGCTTAAAAGCATTTTCAGGCCAAATGAGCTGATTTCTGGCAATTGCAGACAAATACTGAAAGGAAAGTGGGTTTGCCTTCATATTTGACCCAGAACAACTCAGTTCAGCATGGAAATATCATTGCAACAGCTTTTATTTAGCCAGAAATAAGAATGTAAGTTTTTATGCGCTTAAAAGCATTTTCAGGCCGAATGAGCTGATTTCTGCCAATTGCAGCAAAATACTGAAAGGAAAGTGGGTTTGCCTTCATATTTGACCCAGAACAACTCAGTTCAGCATGGAAATATCATTGCAACAGCTTTTATTTAGCCAGAAATCAAGAGTGTAAGTTTTTATGCGCTTAAAAGCATTTTCAGGCCAAATAAGCAAATATGCTTGTTTCTGCCAATTGCAGCAAAATACTGAAACGAAAGTGGGTTTGCCTTCATATTTGACCCAGAACAACTCAGTTCAGCATGGAAATATCATTGCAACAGCTTTTATTTAGCCAGAAATCAAGAGTGTAAGTTTTTATGCGCTTAAAAGCATTTTCAGGCCAAATGAGCTGATTTCTGCCAATTGCAGCAAAATACTGAAAGGAAAGTGGGTTTGCCTTCATATTTGACCCAGAACAACTCAGTTCAGCATGGAAATATCATTGCAACAGCTTTTATTTAGCCAGAAATCAAGAGTGTAAGTTTTTATGCGCTTAAAAGCATTTTCAGGCCGAATGAGCAAATATGCTTATTTCTGCCAATTGCAGCAAAATACTGAAGGGAAAGTGGGTTTGCCTTCATATTTGACCCAGAACAACTGAGTTCAGCATGGAAATATCATTGCAACAGCTTTTATTTAGCCAGAAATCAAGAGTGTAAGTTTTTATGCGCTTAAAAGCATTTTCAGGCCGAATGAGCAAATATGCTTGTTTCTGCCAATTGCAGCAAAATACTGAAAGGAAAGTGGGTTTGCCTTCATATTTGACCCAGAACAACTCAGTTCATCATGGAAATATCATTGCAACAGCTTTTATTTAGCCAGAAATCAAGAGTGTAAGTTTTTATGCGCTTAAAAGCATTTTCAGGCCGAATGAGCAAATATGCTTGTTTCTGCCAATTGCAGCAAAAAACAAAAGGGAAAGTGGTTTTGCCTTCATATTTGACCCAGAACAACTCAGTTCAGCATGGAAATATCATTGCAACAGCTTTTATTTAGCCACAAATCAAGAGTGTAAGTTTTAATGCGCTTAAAAGCAATTTCAGGCCGAATGAGCAAATATGCTTGTTTCTGCCAATTGCAGCAAAATACTGAAAGGAAAGTGGGTTTGCCTTCAAATTTGACCCAGAACAACTCAGTTCAGCATGGAAATATCATTGCAACAGCTTTTATTTAGCCAGAAATCAAGAGTGTAAGTTTTTATGCGCTTAAAAGCATTTTCAGGCCAAATGAGCTGATTTCTGCCAATTGCAGCAAAAAACAAAAGGGAAAGTGGGTTTGCCTTCATATTTGACCCAGAACAACTCAGTTCAGCATGGAAATATCATTGCAACAGCTTTTATTTAGCCAGAAATCAAGAGTGTTAATTTTTATGCGCTTAAAAGCATTTTCAGGCCGAATGAACAAATATGCTTGTTTCTGCCAATTGCAGCAAAATACTGAAAGGAAAGTGGGTTTGCCTTCATATTTGACCCAGAACAACTCAGTTCAGCATGGAAATATCATTGCAACAGCTTTTATTTAGCCAGAAATCAAGAGTGTAAGTTTTTATGCGCTTAAAAGCATTTTCAGGCCGAATGAGCAAATATGCTTGTTTCTGCCAATTGCAGCAAAATAGTGAAAGGAAAGTGGGTTTGCCTTCATATTTGACCCAGAAAAACTCAGTTCAGCATGGAAATATCATTGCATCAGCTATTATTTAGCCAGAAATCAGAAGTGTAAGTTTTTATGCGCTTAAAACCATTTTCAGGCCAAATGAGCTGATTTCTGCCAATTGCAGCAAAATACTGAAAGGAAAGTGGGTTTACCTTCATATTTGACCCAGAACAACTCAGTTCAGCATGGAAATATCATTGCAACAGCTTTTATTTAGCCACAGTTGAAGAGTGTAAGTTTTTATGCGCTTAAAAGCATTTTCAGGCCGAATGAGCAAATATGCTTGTTTCTGCCAATTGCAGCAAAATAGTGAAAGGAAAGTGGGTTTGCCTTCATATTTGACCCAGAACAACTCAGTTCAGCATGGAAATATCATTGCAACAGCTTTTATTTAGCAAGAAATCAAGAGTGTAAGTTTTTATTCGCTTAAAAGCATTTTCAGCCCGTATGAGCAAATATGCTTGTTTCTGCCAATTGCAGCAAAATAGTGAAAGGAAAGTGGGTTTGCCTTCATATTTGACCCAGAACAACTCAGTTCAGCATGGAAATATCATTGCATCACCTATTATTTAGCCAGACATCAAGAGTGTAAGTTTTTATGCGCTTAAAACCATTTTCAGGCCAAATGAGCTGATTTCTTCCAATTGCAGCAAAATACTGAAAGGAAAGTGGGTTTGCCTTCATATTTGACCCAGAACAACTCAGTTCAGCATGGAAATATCATTGCAACAGCTTTTATTTAGCCAGAAATCAAGAGTGTAAGTTTTTATGCGCTTAAAAGCATTTTCAGGCCAAATGAGCTGATTTCTGCCAATTGCAGCAAAATACTGAAAGGAAAGTGGGTTTGCCTTCATATTTGACCCAGAACAACTCAGTTCAGCATGGAAATATCATTGCAACAGCTTTTATTTAGGCAGAAATCAAGGGTGTAAGTTCTTATGCGCCTAAAAGCATTTTCAGGCCGAATGAGCAAATATGCTTATTTCTGCCAATTGCAGCAAAATACTGAAGGGAAAGTGGGTTTGCCTTCATATTTGACCCAGAACAACTCAGTTCAGCATGGAAATATCATTGCAACAGCTTTTATTTAGCCAGAAATCAAGAGTGTAAGTTTTTATGCGCTTAAAAGCATTTTCAGGCCGAATGAGCAAATATGCTTGTTTCTGCCAATTGCAGCAAAATACTGAAAGGAAAGTGGGTTTGCCTTCATATTTGACCCAGAACAACTCAGTTCATCGTGGAAATATCATTGCAACAGCTTTTATTTAGCCAGAAATCAAGAGTGTAAGTTTTTATGCGCTTAAAAGCATTTTCAGGCCGAATGAGCAAATATGCTTGTTTCTGCCAATTGCAGCAAAAAACAAAAGGGAAAGTGGTTTTGCCTTCATATTTGACCCAGAACAACTCAGTTCAGCATGGAAATATCATTGCAACAGCTTTTATTTAGCCACAAATCAAGAGTGTAAGTTTTAATGCGCTTAAAAGCATTTTCAGGCCAAATGAGCTGATTTCTGCCAATTGCAGCAAAAAACAAAAGGGAAAGTGGGTTTGCCTTCATATTTGACCCAGAACAACTCAGTTCAGCATGGAAATATCATTGCAACAGCTTTTATTTAGCCAGAAATCAAGAGTGTAAGTTTTTATGCGCTTAAAAGCATTTTCAGGCCAAATGAGCTGATTTCTGCCAATTGCAGCAAAATACTGAAAGGAAAGTGGGTTTGCCTTCATATTTGACCCAGAACAACTCAGTTCAGCATGGAAATATCATTGCATCAGCTATTATTTAGCCAGAAATCAAGAGTGTAAGTTTTTATGCGCTTAAAACCATTTTCAGGCCAAATGAGCTGATTTCTGCCAATTGCAGCAAATCACTGAAAGGAAAGTGGGTTTGCCTTCATATTTGACCCAGAACAACTCAGTTCAGCATGGAAATATCATTGCAACAGCTTTTATTTAGCCAGAAATCAAGAGTGTAAGTTTTTATGCGCTTAATAGCATTTTCAGGCCAAATGAGCTGATTTCTACCAATTGCAGACAAATACTGAAAGGAAAGTGGGTTTGCCTTCATATTTGACCCAGAACAACTCAGTTCAGCATGGAAATATCATTGCAACAGCTTTTATTTAGCCACAGTTGAAGAGTGTAAGTTTTTATGCGCTTAAAAGCATTTTCAGGCCAAATGAGCTGATTTCTGCCAATTGCAGCAAAAAACAAAAGGGAAAGTGGGTTTGCCTTCATATTTGACCCAGAACAACTCAGTTCAGCATGGAAATATCATTGCAACAGCTTTTATGTAGCCACAGTTGAAGAGTGTAAGTTTTTATGCGCTTAAAAGCATTTTCAGGCCGAATGAGCAAATATGCTTGTTTCTGCCAATTGCAGCAAAATAGTGAAAGGAAAGTGGGTTTGCCTTCATATTTGACCAAGAACAACTCAGTTCAGCATGGAAATATCATTGCATCAGCTATTATTTAGCCAGAAATCAAGAGTTTAAGTTTTTATGCGCTTAAAACCATTTTCAGGCCAAATGAGCTGATTTCTGCCAATTGCAGCAAAATACTGAAAGGAAAGTGGGTTTGCCTTCATATTTGACCCAGAACAACTCAGTTCAGCATGGAAATATCATTGCAACAGCTTTTATTTAGCCAGAAATCAAGAGTGTAAGTTTTTATGCGCTTAAAAGCATGTTCAGGCCGAATGAGCAAATATGCTTGTTTCTGCCAATTGCAGCAAAATACTGAAGGGAAAGTGTGTTTGCCTTCATATTTGACCCGGAACAACTCAGTTCAGCATGGAAATATCATTGCAACAGCTTTTATTTAGCCACAGTTGAAGAGTGTAAGTTTTTATGCGCTTAAAAGCATTTTCAGGCCGAATGAGCAAATATGCTTGTTTCTGCCAATTGCAGCAAAAATACTGAAGGGAAAGTGTGTTTGCCTTCATATTTGACCAAGAACAACTCAGTTCAGCATGGAAATATCATTGCAACAGCTTTTATTTAGCCAGAAATCAAGAGTGTAAGTTTTTATGCGCTTAAAAGCATTTTCAGGCCGAATGAGCAAATATGCTTGTTTCTGCCAATTGCAGCAAAAATACTGAAGGGAAAGTGTGTTTGCCTTCATATTTGACCCAGAACAGCTCAGTTCAGCATGGAAATATCATTGCAACAGCTTTTATTTAGCCAGAAATCAAGAGTGTAAGTTTTTATGCGCTTAAAAGCATTTTCAGGCCGAATGAGCAAATATGCTTGTTTCTGCCAATTGCAGCAAAATACTGAAAGGAAAGTGGGTTTGCCTTCATATTTGACCCAGAACAACTCAGTTCAGCATGGAAATATCATTGCATCAGCTATTATTTAGCCAGAAATCAAGAGTGTAACTTTTTATGCGCTTAAAGCATTTTCAGGCCAAATGAGCTGATTTCTGGCAATTGCAAAAAAATACTGAAGGGAAAGTGGGTTTGCCTTCATATTTGACCCAGAACAACTCAGTTCAGCATGGAAATATCATTGCAACAGCTTTTATTTAGCCAGAAATCAAGAGTGTAAGTTTTTATACGCTTAAAAGCAGTTTCAGCCCGAATGAGCAAATATGCTTGTTTCTGCCAATTGCAGCAAAATACTGAAAGGAAAGTGGGTTTGCCTTCATATTTGACCCAGAACAACTCAGTTCAGCATGGAAATATCATTGCATTAGCTTTTATTTAGCCAGAAATCAAGAGTGTAAGTTTTTATACGCTTAAAAGCAGTTTCAGCCCGAATGGACTTGATTTTTAAGATTTGCTTCTTTCTGACAATTGCAGCAAAATACTGATACCACACTCCTTTTAACTTTCTGCCCTGGTCCTGTCCCCAGTTCATGTCTTAAGCTTCACCAGTCATCACCACTCTCAATTGCTTCACCTGTTCTTCTGCCCTTTTTAACCTAGCTCTCCCCTTGGTTTCGACATTCACTGACTTTGTCACCCACTCCACACTGCTCTCGAGTTTACCCGTCTCATGGTTTTTTTGGACTCCCTGACTCTTTTTCCTGTGGTATTCTGTAATCAAGTTCTTTGTTTGAGGTTTGTATTTTAGTCTTCTATCTGTAAGTCCTTCCCTGTGTGTGGGTTTTGTCAGGTGTATGACTTGTTTTTCTAGTGTGCATTTTTATAGTTGATGGTTACATGAATGTCTAGTGTTCCAGTGTTTTATGTCATTTTCTCTGTCATTGTTTTAGTTCTTGATTAGATCATTCTTGGTATCCACTCCCCTGGCCTGTTTTAGAAAATGTTTAGGTTACTGTGTTAGTGTCGTTGTCTCTAGTTTTAGTTACCTCCTATGTTTCCCTCCCATTAACCCTCGTTAATTTCCTATTGCCTCGTTTCAAGTTCAAATCCTTGTTTTCTACTTATGTAGTGTTGCCTCCGAGTTTGTCTGTTTTCTAGTTTGTAGTAATCCCTTCGAGTTTGTTTCTGTTTGTCCTCCGTGACAGGAGCGAGTTTTTGTTAGTTGTTTCCTGACAGAATGATCCGACCATAACCAGACCCAGCAACACGTTATAAAACCTGCTGAGGTAGTAGAGTTTTGGCTTCAATATAGAGAACAATTGGACAACCAGGATTATTTTCTTGGAATTGATCATTTACTCTTAGAGAAGCTGATTGACCCATACTTTTTCAAGTGCCTTAGATGTAGGAGAAAAATCAAACCTCAAACCAAACCAATCATCCCGATCCACCCACCACCCACACCACTTCCAGTTCCTGACCCCGTTTCTGAGTCGGGTGCCATCTCACCTGCTCCTGAACCTGCCTGTGGGTCGGCGGATGGTCTTTCTGTTCCCTAGTCGGTTTCAGAGCCAGCCACAGTCCCGCCTGTCCTTAAGTCAGTCAGCCACCTACCCGTTCTAGTTCCAGTTCCCAATTAAACCTTCCACCAGACCACAACCTCTACGCTTCTTACCCCTGAACCGCCACTTCCAGCCCCTGAGCCACTAATGGCGGACACCACCAGTCATAGGAATCAACCCACAAGAAATCGGAGATCCCGCTTCACCTGTTCCCCCAGACCTCAAACTTCCTGCCATGCACCTCATTCCAACACCACTCCTGTAAAAGACTCACCAGCCATTTCTGTATCCGACCTAGAGCAGCAGGCTCAACATCTGGTCATTTATCAATTACTGGTAAACCTCCAAAACAAGATGGAGACCTCCTTCAGAGACCCTGAGGCCTGCTGGGCCATAGCTCAGCAAATGGAGGATCTTGGTCCAGATCTTGGCTACTGGACTGAATGGTAAATGGTCTGCACTTATATAGCGCTTTTCTACCTATTAGCACTCAAAGCGCTTTACACTGCTTCTTATTCACCCATTCGCACTCACAATCACACACACATTCATACACGGATGAGACAAACGCTCTACCTTCCTGCACTACAGTCACCCTTAAGAGCCTATACCCAAAGTACGGGCCTCCTTAGTGGTCTTCAGGGCCAAGTATGGACGTGAACAACCTCTCCTAGCCCAGGACTTCTCACCTGTCCACGTCGTGGTCCCCTCTGAGCCTGCCTTTGAATAAAGCATATAGTTAGTTATAGTTATGCTGATATAGGCTTAGACTGCTGGGGGACCACCCCCCCCCCCCCCAATGCACTGAGCTCCTTTCCTCCTCTTGACCCTCTCTCCTCTCTTCTCACCCCACAATTGTCACCACTGTATGCCATTAACTCTGTATGTTTTTTCCCATAGTTGTCTTTGTCCTTCTCTGTCCCCCTCTCTCTGTCCCTTTCTGCAGGTGTCCCCGACTTTGAAGCTGTGTCTCTTGCAGCATGCAGCTACTGGTCCTACCAACCTGCCAGATGTTTTGTTGTTGCTTTTTGTTGCTCTTTTCTTTTCTCTCTTCACTTTCCACTCACCCCAACCGGTCAAGGCAGATGGCCGTCCACCCTGAGCCTGGTTCTGCTGGAGGTTTCTTCCGTTAAAGGGAGTTTTTTTCTCTCCACTGTTGCCTATGGCTTGCTCCAGGGGGAATTGTTGGGTCTATACATCTTTAGAATCTTGACTTTATTCTGTAAAGTGCCTTGATATGACTTTGTTGTGAATTGGCGCTATATAAATAAAGTTGAATTGAATGGGAAATTCATTTGTCAGAAGTATAAACCAGTGCCATTTTTGATTAGGCTGATTCAACACAGACAAGCAAGAGATGCTATGCTAAGTAAGATCTCACCTGAATAGGTCTATTTACATCAATATATGACTATATAACCTAAAAAAGAGCTGAATTGGTTCTAGCCACAGAAAATGCTTGTGCCAATTTTGTCTTAACCTGTTATGACTGGCATCTTTGCAAAATACGGAATCAATGTCATTCACTTATGTAGTTTTTTTTATTCAATTTACATAAACTATTTAAATGATCGTCTTTAGGATTTTAATTATGATACACCTTTTATTCATTTGGTTAACAAATTGTGACCCTGATTATATTTATGTAACAAGGCCTGAAAATAACATACTGTCAAGTTGTAAGTATCCTTACTCCTGGAAAGATTAATGTTTTGTGTGTAGGACTACTTTGAATATTAGTTTCCAGTAGATGATATAAGACTATCCTTTCAGCAGTATTTCAGCCACCCGAAAGCCCAGCAGCCTGACATGTCTATGACATGTTTTCATCACTTTGTCATCAGCCGTCTGAAGGCAATTAACCCTGCAGAGCCTAGACCGTAACACATTTCTACTGTTGTTTGTTAGCTACTGCCTCATATATTTTCTTTATCACATGGTTGCTTAATATCATGCACCTCAAATGTAAGAAAAAACATTTAAACCAGCTGTAATCTCACACCCAGAAGAAACACCATACTGCTGAGTAGAACAAAGCCAATGGATACCAGGGAAAACAGAAGAGAAGAAGCAACAGAGCAACAACAAAAAACAATCTCTCACAGTTAAATGCAAGGCGGAGAAATATGTAGCCCAGGTCTCTGAAGTTATTGCAAAGTGACCTCAATATAAGAAACCAGATACTTTCTATTGCATGTGTTTTTTATTTTTCTTTCTTTCGACACATAATCTAGCATTCATCCCTCCTGGTGAGTGAAGAAAATCTAAGAAGTACAAGACAATATAATTTTATTGTTGAAAGAAACAGACTGTTTCTTTAAATTGTTATTGTCCCCTGGCAGTCATTAAGTACTCACTGACACATTGACTAACTGGAACCACATCTGTTCTTTAATCTTACATCCTGGTTATGTTGGACTTGGGACTTGTGTTACATCATTATATTATGAATGAGAGGACAGCAGAAAAAGCATTCTGTGTCCGCTTGAGATGTAGAATGGCATCAATCCTCACATTTACCTTGATTTAAGAAAGAACATGGTACAATAGTATAATTTAAAAACCTCCGATTGTGGTAAGGGTCACTCACAACATTAATTTCCCTTGATTTGTATACATCCTTTAAAGTGTTCTTCTACTGTGCCCTTTTCCAGTCCTTTCAAATTTTCACCTCATGTGTTCTGTTAATGAGAGTCTAGTGTGCACACATACATCACACATACGTCCAGCTGACTGTGCAGGTTGGAGATGCTGCCTCTTGACTTAGCCTGGAATAAACCAGTTCATCCCAGCCACACTGGGATAAAAGGAGTAGAGACTATTTCTGTCACACACAAGCACACAAACTGTCAGTGTCCACCAAGTACTTTGTAGCACACCAGTTGAATTTAAGTAAGATGATAAAAAGCATAAAAGAGGGCACAGTAGACCCAGTGAAATTATGCCCTTATCTTTGTCTAATATCAGCTTTAACATGGTAAAAGAATTATTTGTTAATAGCCCTGAAAACGAATTATTTTAATATAAAATGAATACATATAAAACTGTACATCAAAAGAAAGAATAAAAGTGTAATGTTAATATTTCTGACAACATAGTCAATATTACCAGCTGCTGTAGCTAATGTTTGTTTTCAAAATGTTTGAAAATATATATCCAAGACTCTAAAGTGTGTGTTAATATCCAAATCAGATTTTGGTTAAGGTATTCGTAACGTAAAGGTTTTTTTTATTACGGCGTGTGTTTGTGAAGAAACGTGTGCGTGCTTGTGTGACAGAAAGAGACTTTCAGCGTCTTTCACGCAGCTGCGCGTTCATGTAACAAAAACGTTTGCGCGCTCGCGTTTGAATACTGGCTTGAGCCGGTAAAGAGCTGCCAAAACAGGCAGGAAATCGGCTAATTCACTCACAGACAAAAGATGCGGCTAGTTGTAACAGAGCGATACTGGCTTTACTATCTGTGTATTTATTCTTAACAAGGTAGCAAGGTGGCTTTTTTGCGTATATAATTTCGAGGCAAATTATTGTTGTTTCCAGCTTGGCAGACTTGAAACACTTTTTAAAGTCACAACAATATGAGAACGCGATAGAAATCCCAAGGCTGCAACCCCCCCCCCCACCCACCCATCCTTAGTCAACGCTCCCGGTAAGTAGCTTAAAATATCATTTAACAACTCCATGTAGGATGCTGTTAACCCACAGCTCTCTATGGGACACGGCGACAGCACTTTACCTGCACTGCACTGATTAAAATTGCAGTTTCGACGGTTAACATCCTCAGGTCATGTGTTATTTGCAAAGAATTAACGTTAGAATTAACTACAACGCATACACATACAAATGCCAATAAGATAGGGATAGGAATTCATCGTTCAAAAAGTAAAGTAAACTAAGTCGCTACATAGCTAAGAGCAAAGAATACGTGTTGTTCTTCAAAACCGCTGGATGCGGCACGTTGACATCATCACATTTCTACTGCACTGCGGATAACCCGTCCATTTGGCACATATGAAGTTTGGGGACCGGGAGGATAACAGTGGTTATTGTTTCAAAACACGAGAGGAAAATATAAGTCAATATTACACTAATATTGTGGAAGGTTTCCTTTATTTCCGATAAAAAATGTAAAGCAAATATGAATTGAGTAAACGTCTGACATAACTAAGATCATCTTGGAGGCTGCAATGTTTGATGCTGTTGAGTTGTATTGTGTTCTACTTAACAGGAGTGTCTATAATTTATTTTGGCGCATTTTTTATGAATGAAGCTGGGAATCATTTCTCTGTCTAAACACAGTACAGTTCAAAAGCAGCATCTTCTGGAGTCAATACATCAGGTGAATCAACTCCTCTAAAACAGTTTTACAGGTTCTGCTTCAATTTACAAATTTAGACTTTGATTTGCTAATAGATTTTAAACCTAAATCTATTGTAATAAATTTATTGTAATAAAATACATTTATTACAATTGTAATAAAATAAGGTTATGCTGCGTCTCGCCTGGCAGGTTTTACGTGTTTAAAACCACAGAATGTGACGTCGTACTGATGTGAATCGCACTGGATTGCAAAATATTATATTATAATATTAACTGATCCAATCTGTGATTGTATAGGATTATTTTTTGGATTAATATATGGCAACTATTTTGCTCAAGTGCTTCTTAAAACCATACTCCCAAATGAGCTCCATCATTACCATCATCTCTTTTCCTGCTTTTAGGTCGCCATGAGGGTGCTCAGTTCCCAGTGTTGTTTGGGCCCAAATGTTTACCCAGTGGTGCCTGATGGTGGCTGGGGCTGGGCTGTGGCTGTGGCCTTTTTTTTGGTGGAAGTCTGTACCTATGGTATTATCAAGATCCTGGGCATTTTCCTCCAGGATCTGATTGGCGAGTTTGGGGAGAGCAACAGCAGAGTGTCATGGGTCATCTCCATCTGCATCTTCATCTTTAATTTCACTGGTCAGTTACCTAGATTTTGGTGTTTTATTTTTTTTGTACTCTTATAATACCAATTAAATTATTTTTAAAATCAACTAATCTTTTCAGTTAAAATAACCACGATCAACCAGTGCTGTCAGTGAATTTTGTACAACCCCAATTCCAGAAAAGTTGGAAAGATGTGAAAACCATAACAATAATAAAAACAGAATGCAATGATTTGCAAATCTCATCAACCAATTTTGTATTCAGAATGAATATAAACAACATAAAGGGAAATGTTTAACTATTACCAATTCAGTAAATATCACTACATTTACATTCTGTATACAGCATGTCACAGATACAAAAAGCATGCCACTTGACATGCCAAGTGTTGATGACTGAGGAGTTAAGTGCATTATTAGGTATTAGGTCCAGGTAAAGTGCAGGTTAGTATTTTTCAGAATGTATACATATCATTATTAGGAAATTTTCATTTGAAAAGTAAAACTATTTTTATGATTTAAAAGACATAGAACATACATTAAGACAAAATCTTTTGAATACAGTTCTTAAAAACTATGTCATGTGAGGACCTCACTCTATCACAGCAGTCAGTGATTATAAGTCTACATGGTTAAAGCTCCCTAACTCAAAGGTACGTGCAAACCCCAAATGCAAACTTCTAGCTGTGAGGCATCAGCACTACTTGAGTCAATATGATTGAATAACATGACTGTTTTTTCTTTTAACCCTGACCTCAGCTCCTCTGTCCACGATACTGTGCAACCGCTTTGGCTGTCGTCCAGTAGTGGTAATAGGAGGCTTCCTCATCAGCCTGGGAAACATCACTTCAGCCTTCACCAACTCTATCAATGAAATGTACATCACCATTGGCATTTTCTCAGGTACTTCTCAAACATAACCGAAATATTTTTGTGTGTGTGTGCCCAATTTAATTTACAGAATGCTCCTGCAGATGCATTTGTCTTTCATAACAGTCTATCATGAAATAAAGGGAATCCTATCAGTGTCAACAACAAAATTTGCCTCAGTCTGTTTCTGTTGTAATTGGACAGCTCTGTTTCCTCCCGAGTTGTCCAATTACTGAAAGGTGAAAAGCCTCTTTTAAACATTGTGCAAAGAAGTTTGCTTCTCAAACCAAGGGTGACAAGTACCATATGAACATAAATGATTTCCTGCTGTACCATGAGTGTAAAGAGAAACTGGAGAAACAATTAGACTCCGGGGTCACTATGATCTGCAGCTCACGAAAAAGCAGAGCTATCACCTACAAAGTGATAGAGAAGAGATGAAGAGTGAAGAGACTATCCTACACCAAACATGCCTGATTTGAAAAACATGGACAATTGATCTACACCATTGTCTCTCTGACCCCATGACTGTTTGCAGCACCCAGGTGAAGGTGTAAAAACTAAATTCAAAATCAAATTTGAACAGTGATGCAGGTCCAGATGGTATTTTTAAACCTTAAGGTCCTGAATGTCTTTAAAACTCTGAATGTTCTTATGGACGGTTTTTAGTTTTAACATGATGTCTCACTAGCAAGCTCACAATGGCTAAAAGTGTTAAAGATTTTGTATTTTAATCATTTGTTTAGTTTTGGCAGAGTCTGGTTATGTTAGAATTAGCATTGTATGTGTTTGGCCCTTTTCTGCATGCCCTGCCTGCTCTCCTGGTTTTCCCTGAAGATAACAGTAATTAGGAAGCTCTGTTAACAAATAATATCAATGATGCTAACATTAAGCTAAAGACCGGCAACATCCTCATGTAAGAGCAACATCTTGTTCTTTAGCAAGTAACATTAGCTAGAGCCAGAAACCAGTGTTATGTATGTTAAGTAATGCATTAAGCATTTATTGTGGAGTTCAATGTCTAACCCTGAGCCAGATGGGGAGAGGAGAAGACTTTTTTATATGGCGTTGACTCCCAAGTGGGAACTTGAAATATTTAAATGGAAAAAAGGTTAGTGCAGTATGAAAAGTGCTGCTGTATATGTCAAAACCTAAAAACTGAACACATACCAATTAATTGGGGGGAAAAAAACAGCACTGCACAAAAGCGTTGGACCTTGTGGGCATTATCAGTTGTCATTACTCCTATTAGTATCCTTTAGTAGGTACATATTAATATGCACTGCTTCTCAAGTTACATCCATAAGAACTGAGCACCAGCTGCTGATATCCATACAAAGTAACTGCCAGAAATGTTGAACATAACACAAAACAAATAAGATCAGTGAAAAGTGAAAACAATCAGAAGAAAACGCTAACCATAATATCCTTAAACTCTTTAATTAATTATAATTAATGGTAAATTGAGCAAATTTGTTATTTCAAAAGTGCGTATTTAACTGGTAGCCCTTTGCATGAATCGGTACCCTAGAAGTAGCTCTCAGTTTCAAAAAGGTTGTTTGACCCTCAAGGCTGAATTACGCTGTGTCAGGACCAGGACTTTAATTGTTGACCCTGTTTCCGTTTCACTCTTGACTTGGTTTCTGTCTTAGACTGTGGCAGCAGAATTTTGTGTTTGTGTGTTAATTTGTATTGTATTTTGAAAATTTCATCAAATTGTAAAGAAAAACCTTTAAGAAATAGTTATGTACAGCTGTTTAGGACATGTAAATCAATTGGGTTTTGTGTAGCACATACATATGCTACATAAAACAACAGTTGGTCTCAGTGTATTGCATTATACATTTATGAGTTTTGCCTTTAGTACAAGAAAAATACTAACATTGTGGTGTCATATGTGTTTCCCCTGCTACAGTTTAAACCATTCCCTAAAGGATTGAGGAAAAAAACTCCCAAGAAAATCACGTGATTTCCTAGACCTTGTGATCAAGCAATCATTTTGCTTTCAATGCCAGAGACATTCTGGTAAAAAAAAAAAATGATTCTAATTTGTCCTGTAGATTATTAACCTTTAGGAAGATCCATGCCTTGTCTGTCTTAAATAAAAAAAATAAAGTTTAACATGTTCTTTGTTGTAAATGCATTTGACCATGTTTTGGGGCTGCATATAGCTAATTCTATGTCAAGTGACAAACATAGACATAAAGCTGCACACCAGCAAACAGTACTTTAACAATATTTAAGTATTTATTTTTTGTTTGATAAATTTACATTACCCTAGATGACAGTTACTTTTATATGAATAGTCTTTCAATCCTTGTTTTATGCGTAAATGAAAGTTAGAAATGAGGCCCCAAAGCAGCAATAATGGGAGGATTAAAATGTTCTCCAAAAAAACTATTGAATGAGAAAGTATGTGGTACTGGTGGACTGCGTGATAAACAAAAAAGTCAAATGAGTTTTGTATCAGAGAACATTAACTTTTAAAAAAAGTTTGGACAGAAAGCACTGCTAGCTCTCCCCACATTAATTAACCTGTATACCTATGACATGGACTACAACTAACTTAACAATCCCTTCTCCTCTCTCCCCTTGTCTGTTTTTTGTTATTATATGCATATTATCTTTCAGCTGTAGAAAAACTGAGTCATTTCGAGCAGCCTGCTACTTTTGACAAATGAGTGACCTGACACCTTGATCTCTGACCCACCGTCCTAGTCATGCAGTGTACAATGTGGGCCAGTAGTTGTCATATTCCCTTTTTTCTTCTTATTTTGTTTACAGGCCTTGGCTACTGTCTAACCTTCCTCCCTACTGTCACCATCTTAGCCCAGTACTTCTCCAGACGGCGAGCCCTTGTCACCTCCATTGCTTCTTCTGGAGAATCCTTTGCCATATTTGCATTTGCTCCAGGTACTAAATTTCAGTTAAAAGGGGCATAATGAAAGTGATGCATAATGACTTAAATTGCACTGTGTGGAACACCTTGTAGATGTAGTTAAGACTATTAAATGTTTAATGAGAGGTGTAATTACTGCAGAATAGTCAACTACTGACTGCCTCGCTGCCTTCAGTTAAAGTAGTTACAAGTAGCAGGTGAAACCATTGTTTGGTGACATCTAAGCAACGATTTACAAAGAAGTGAGATGTTAAAAAACTTCTGTAAAAGCTGGGGCAGACACCCTTGACTTCAATATTATTTCAAATGTGTGTTGATAATAGGTAACTTGTGCTGACTTCACAATCTTTCCACAGCCTTCACTACACTGAAAGAACATATTGGCTGGCGCTATTGTCTTGTTGTACTCGGCATCTTTCAGGCCTCTGTGATTGTATGTGGGCTTCTCCTCCGTCCAATCATCATTAAACCAGAAACTGAAAAGGAAAATGATGAATCCGACAAAGATTCTTTTTCTCTGAAAAACCTGCAGATTGTATACGAGATGGAGAATGAACAAACTAGAACCTCTATCAATTCAGGGGTCTCCCGAAGATCGGAGGACTCTGGCATCACCTCCCTCTCTGCCTCAAACACAGATGTGATGACTGCAGGTGCAGAAAACAAGGGTTTAATTGAGTGGAATGTGCATGACAAACAGGGTCATGACTTGTCAATGTTCACACCTCCCACTCCATCCAAGGAGAAGGATGACATAGAGACTCCTTTCCAGCCCTCCAGTCCTAAACTCTTAGACTTCTCTGTGCTTAAGGATGGTGCATTTGTGTGGTACTCACTGTTTGGCCTGTTTGCTACACTAGGCTTCTTTGCCCCACAGCTGTATGTTATTGAACTGAGCAAGAGCCGGGGTGTGGAGCCCAATATGGCATCCTACATGCTCTCGGTGATGGCAGTTGCTGAGGTCTTTGGCCGCTTGTCTATTGGAATGGTGTTAAATAAAGTCAACTGCAAGAAGACCATGGTGTTGCTGGGGTGTGTTGTTCTGCTGTGTCTGGTTTTAGTGGCCTTCACTATTGTGTGGGAGTTCTGGAGCCTGGTGGTATGCTGTGCCCTCTATGGCTACTTCTTCGGCACTGTGGGCTCCACACACATTCCCATGCTGGCTGAGGAGGATGTGGTGGGCATCCAGAAAATGGCATCATCTGTGGGAGTATATGTCTTTATCCAGAGCTTTGCTGGGTTAGCTGGGCCCCCACTTGCAGGTAGAGCTCTCCTATGTTTACTGTATATGATTTTGTAGCTTGAAAATGACAAGTAATCTTAGTTAATTTAATTTTATGCAAAAACATAATTGGCCAATACAGCTGATTCTGAGTTTGATATGATTTCACCAATCTGCGAGATTTAGTATAGATCCTGACAGTTGTCACATCTTTCCTTCCAGGTGTTTTGGTGGATGCAACACAGAACTATGGTGCTGCCTTTTACTCCTGTGCACTGGGTATGGGGCTCAGTGCCGTTTGCCTGGCACTGGTTGGTCCAACCAAGTCCGGCATGTGTCAAAACCAGACCAAAAAAAAATACAAAGGCAAGAGTGCAGAGGAAGAGGAGAATGTGTCTCAGGAAAGCAACCAGCCAGACTGGTTGGAAATTGACTTGCCCCCAGATGTCAAATTAGAAAGGCTATGAATCAGTAACACCTCTGTAATATGAATACAAGTTTTTCCTACTGTCGACTGATAAAACAAAACAAAACAAAAAAACTTGGTGACTGTTTTGTTTGCGTTTTGCTCAAATTTTTTCTATTTTTCTACAACAGACAAGACTTGAAACAGCACTTGTTTTCTTGACTTGGGTGGAATTGCCTACATCTAGACATATGTAGATTATATTTGTATATTTGCAGTTGCTGAATCTGCCAACTTGTAGGAGAAGTTATCATGTTTGTTCATTGAAACTTATTTCCTAGTTGATGTTAGCAACAGCGTAGACTCTGCAGCTTTATGCTAACCTTCTGCCCTGACTTGTAGAAGACATCTGATTGAAATGGTCACAGTTTAACAAGTCCTTCCCTCCTCAGCTTAGTTGTGCATTGTCCACATTAAAAGGGGAATGGTACCATCCAGATTGTACATTAAACAGTAAATCAAAAGTCAGGATCAGATCGCATCAAGATTCTTGGGATAGGATCATTTTTTAATTCAATGATGGAAGGTGGGGGTTGGAGCTAAATTATGTAAACCACTTTTCATTTACTGACTTTAGGTTTAGTTGCTGAATGTAATTTGAGTATAAAGCATAGCGGTATTTTGTTTTTATATCTTGTGTTCTTACTTTAAATAAGTAAATGAGACGGGATTTTTTTTTAAAAAGGAAGAGAGTAGTTCTCTTTGCAGTCTCCTCCTGTGGAGAGCATTCTCTGAACTGAAATGTCAGGCACATTGATGTAACATCTAGTCATTGTAGCAATGCAATTTAATATTGCATATTGTAGTTCTGTGCTCCACTGTGTTCCTGACACCCTGAATCACATACCTGCTGAACTAATGTGGGTCATCTGTACCGATCAACTGTGATCACTACAAATTCACTGAATTTATTTATTAGCCTGCATCATCTAGTGTAGACCATCTTTTTAAAAGATGCCTTCTTTGATATTACCCTTGCTTTTTTTTGGATCTAGTTTGCGTAGTACATGTAAATGAATGCCATTAAACCTCCCTCTGACTCTAGCTAAAAAAATGCCCCCAGATAACATCAATTAGAGGTCCTTTCATTTCACAATATGGTATCTTGTTGCTCACACTATGGAATTTGTAATTATGGTCAACCTGCTTTTCCAGACCTTCCCGAGATGACATCATTTGAACTCCTAATGATGAAAAACACCTCTGGGTGACCTGGAGGAGGTTTTTTAGCTGGAAGCAGAGAAATCAAGCAATTCTATGTAAAATCAGACATTTGGCATCCACATGTAAGTAAAATGGAATATTCCTTGTAACATTTTTGTGACAAATTGACTGTGACATTGTCAGTTTAGTCAAGCACCTTAGATCGAATATTTAGCTATTCACCCCTAGTTATGACATCACCTCATAACTAAGAACAAGTACGTCAGCTGCAAGTGTCTGCAGTGTCAGAAAGCCACAGTCTTTAGTGCTGCTATTTCCTAATCTCAGGTTTCCTGTTATTTTCTGCAAAGCTTGAAGTTCACTCCCTCTAGGAAGGACTTAGTCTGGGACCAAAGAAATATCTATGCTCACCACATCGATACATAAAGTTCTGTTCTAGATGTTTTGAGCAAAACCCCTATGACTAAGAGGTTTCATAATCATCCGTGTTTTTGGTTTGTGTTCAGATGAATGGAATAAATGCCTTTATCTCAGGAAATAACAATTGCTTTCAGGGCTACTGGGGCATCGTGAGCATAAATTAAAGCAGTCAGGATACAATGGGGCAAAAAAGTATTTAGTCAGCCACAGATTGTGCAAGTTCTCCCGCTTAAAATGATGACAGAGGTCTGCAATTTTCATCATAAGTCAACTGGTGAGAGACAGAATTTGGAAAGAAAATCCAGGAAATCACATTGTAGGATTTTTAAAGAATTTATTTATAAATTCCTGCGTAAAATAAGTATTTGTTCAATAACGGTGGTGTGTTTGGGATCATTGGCATGCTGGAAGACCTAGCCATGTCTCATTTTCAATGCTCTCGCTGATGGATGGAGGTTTTTGCTCAAAATTCATTCATTCTTTCCTTAACACAGATCAGTCATCCTGTCCCCTTTGCAGAAAAACAGCTCCAAAGCATGATGTTTTGCAGGGTTTGATTCCCATTCAGCTTAGTGTGTTACTGATGGTAACCTTTGTTACTTTGTCCAAGCTCTCTGCGGGTCATTCACCAGGTCCCCCCATCTAGTTCTGGGATTTTTGTTCACCATTTTCATGATCAGCTTGACCCCGTGAGATGAGATCTTGCTTGGACCCCTAGATTGAGGGAGATTATCAATGACCTTGTATGTCTTCCATTTTCTAATAAGTGCTCCCACAGTTGATTTACACCAAGCTGCTTGCCTATTGTAGATTCATTCTTCCCAGCCGTGTGCAGGTCTACAATTTTGCTCCTGGTGTCCTTCGACAGCTCTTTGGTCTTGGCCATGGTGGAGTTTGAAGTCTGACTGTGGTCAGTTTTCTTTTATACAGATAACAAGTTCAAACAGGTGCCATTGTTACAGGTAACGAGTGGAGGACAGAAGAGCTTCTTAAAGAAGAAGTTACAGGTTTGTGAGAGCCAGTAATCGTGCTTGTTTGTAAGTGACCAACTACTTATTTTACGCAGGAATTATTTATAAATAAATTCTTTAAAAATCCTATAATGCAATTTCCTGGATTTTTTTCCACATTTGTCTCTCACAGTTGAAGTATAATGAAAATTACAGACCTCTGTCATTATTTTAAGCGTGAGAACTTGCACCATCGGTGGCTGACTAAATACTTCTTTGCCCCATTGTATGTAACAGAAGCTTTTGTGATAAACTTGATTTCTGCTCATGTTTACGCTATATGTCCTTTCATGAAGGTCCTGCAATGACGTAATAATTCTTGCTGAACACCTGTACTGTGTGGTTTTCCACCCATGCTTGATACATGCTCGCCTCTTATATGGGTTCAAATAGGTAATTTCCCTCTTGCAAAAAGAACAGTAGACAATCTTACTGTATGTATTTATTGCGTGGATAAGACCTTGACAAGAAATGTAGCCATGCAATCTGTACATACAGATTATCTGTTGGTTATTTTTACATTCCTATAATTGATATTTAATTTCTAACACTGGCAACAATATGAGGCAACATTGTTCAGGAAAATCCTTAATTAAAGCTTTACCTGTCTTTGTATGCTTTGTTCTGTGATTCTGATGATACTGGAGATGTCTGGATTTAAATTTGCATGAGACTCTGGCCCACTTTACATCCTTACTTCTGCTAAAAATAAAAGCACTGGATGTATACCTGTATATTTATTAGGATGGAATCATGATTCTTTTGATGTACTGTTGAATGACATAGTTACAATGGCTAACCAAAACAATATCAAAAAACTGAAAAGCAATAATACAATAACTTTAATTAAACTAATTTCATGCATAGGTTAAGAGTGTACAGTATGCAAATGTCTATAACAAGAGACAGCATAAAAAGTGTGTTTATGTGCTGAGGTGTGCAGATAGATATTGAGAACTCCATGTAAAGAATCTCCTGTGGGAGTCCTTCCTGCAGCCTCATATTGTCATAACACCCACCACAACATGACTTGAAGTTTAGTTTACAAATCTTTCCTTATTCACTGTATCTCTGGCTGTTAGTATAGCACTGCTTTCAGTGATTTTTAAAATTTGTATTATTTTAATAAAATCTTCAGACTCTGTATCTTTTGATGTGTTTGCTTGTGTAAGCATGGAAGGAATTTATAGGGCCGTGTATTTGTTTTATCAGTAAAAATAATGTATGAAATAATTTACCCACTGTTTTATTTTGACATCTGTTACAGATTCTATTTACGATTACACCTGGTGAGTTTCAAGCTTATGTGCATTATGTGTACAGTTAAAAAATATTCAGGGCATAGTTACTCTTAAAGACAAACTGTGGACTTCTGTTCACTGTGATCACTTCAGCATGATATGATAATGTTGTCTATATAAAATAGTTGGCTGCACCTGATATAGTATGACCACTTTAAAGTAAAAGCTGTGTGTAAGGTCCACTTACACAATTCTTTTAATTTCGGCTGTTCTCTCAATCTGGCCTCTGACTTTATCTCCAAAACTTCTAACATTAGCTGTCCCTCTGATGTCCTCATTCCTGATCCTATTTCTTCAACACTCCCAAAGAGAACCTCAACATCTTCATATCTGCTTACCTCCAGCTCTGTCTTTTGTCTTTTCTTCAGTGCCACAGTCTCTAAGCCAAACAACATCCCTGCTCTCACGACAGTCTTAAATACATTTCCTTTCATTCTCGCTGATACTCTTTTATCACACAATATTCCTGACACTTTTCTCCACCCATTCCAATCTGTTTGAACATCCCTAAACTGTTGACTGTAAGTACTTAAAGTCCTGCATCATCTTAACCTCTGCTACCTGTAACCTCACCATTCCACTTAGGTCACTTTCATTCACACACATGTATTCTGCCTAGCTGTGGCTAACCTTCATTCCTCCTGCTTTCCAGAGCATTCCTTTACCTGCTCCTGGCTCTTGCTACAAATCACAATGTCATCTGCAAACATCATAAACTATGTAGAATTCTGTCTAACCTCATCTGTCAACCTGTCCGTCACCAGAGCAAAGAAGAAGGTGCTCAGTGCAGTTCCTTGATGCAGACCTACTTTTTGTCTACTCACTTTCCTTTTCTTGATGAAACACCTAGTACCCTCCTGGCTGTCTACCTGATCACATTAGCAGTAGTAACACTTACACACTAAAGAAATATCCACTTTTCTATCTAAAATACTCCTGTAAATTGACTGAAACAAAAGGACAACAGACAATTTGAGAAAGACTGTTGTGTCTAGATCTACTGTGCTAAGTACTAGAAAGTAGAGGTTGATAAGTAATAAGAGACATGCGTGCATGACAAACACTTAAACACACTACAAATGTTTTAATCAATTTCTGAAAAGCACTGCAACAGTATGTCAATAATGCTGCCACAGGTAATTATTAGAGAATTGCTGCCTCTTCTTTGTGAATAAGTCTATACTCAATAAGAAATCAACAGGTCTTGTATGGTAGATGGATAGATTCTTTATTGATCCCAATGGAAATTTGGTCTTGATAGTAAGTTTTTTGGTCTTTATCCAAATTCTCTCGCTTGCTATTGCGATTTGACCCTCCATTTAGAGTCCCTTTTCTTCCTTTTTGTTTCTTTCATCCCCACACAGCTGTTTGGAGCAATCAAATTTTTAGGTGAAATTTCAGTTTTCCTCTGCCTTCTTTAGTGATAATGGTATATGTAACAATTGTAAGGTTTTTGCAGCTTTGGAGGCGAAGCTCACGGAATTGGAAGCGCGGCTCTGCACCATGGAAAACAATTCAGCTAGTCAGGCCCCGGTAGCTGGTGCGGGCCAACCTAGCGTAGCCCCTGCTAGCTGTCCCCCGGCAGTTCCCGAGCAGCCGGGAAGCCAGTCCGGCTGGGTGACGGTTCGTAAGAGATCTAATGTTAAACAGACGTCCGAGGTTCAACACCAGTCGGTTCACGTTTCTAATCGATTTTCCCCACTCAGCGACAAACCCGCTGAGAAACCAACTCTGGTAATTGGCAGCTCTATAGTCAGAAACATGAAGTTAGAGACTCCAGCGGCCGTAGTGAAATGTCTCCCTAGGGCCAGAGTGGGCGATGTACACCTGCGGGTGTACATATGTCGTCATTCAACCGCTGGCTGTCTAGGTGGTGCCCAGCAAACGATGTGGGCTTCATAGACAATTGGAAATGTTTTTGGGGAAAACCTAAGCTGATTAGGAGAGATGGCATCCATCCTACTTTAGATCCAGAAATATGGCTGGTTTTATTAGACAACTAAAAGTATGACAATCCAGAGTTGAGCCTAGGATGCAGAGATCCAGTCCTACACGCCTCTCTGCAGTATCCTTACAACCGTCACCCCCCCACAACTCCCACATACCTATAGAGACTGTGTCTGTTCCCTGACCAACTAAATGACATAAACTAAAAATGACAACAAGAGGAGTTAATCATAATAACCTAATAAAAGTTAAGACTACTCCTCTTACAGAAAAAAAACCCAAAAGTATTAAATGTGGATTATTAATATCTCTGTTAGTAAATGACTTAATAAGCGATCATCAATTCGATTTATTTTGTCTCACTGAAACTTGGTTGCAGCAGGAAGAATATGTCAGTTTAAATGAGTCAACCCCCCCAAGTCATATTAATTATCATGTTCCTAGAAGCACAGGCCGAGGTGGAGGAGTTGTAGCAATCTTCCATTGTAGCTTATCAATAAACCTTAGACCTAAACATAGTTATAACTCATTTGAGAGCCTTACTCTTAGCCTTTCACACCCAAACTGGAAAACTAATATTATTTGTTATCGTGTACCGTCCAGTCCCTTAATACCTTATATATAGTTTTTGATTTAATTTTCTGATTTTCTATCTGATTAAGTGCTTAGTACAGATAAAGTCATTATAGTGGGTGACTTTAACATTCATGTAGATGCTGACAACAATGCGTTTAATTCATTGTTAGATTCAATTGGTTTTTCCCAAAATGTAAATAAACCCACTCACTGTTTTTGTCACACGTTAGACCTTGTCCTTACGTATGGAATTGAAGGGGATAATTTAACCATATTTCCTCACAACTCTCTTCTGTCTGACCATTTTTTAATAACCATATCTTCACCATATGTTAATACAATGGAAAGTAGTCTCCTTAATGTTACTCCTGCACAAGTAGATTATCTTGTTGACAATTCTGCAGCCTCACTACATACAATACTAATGTTGTTGCTTTTTGTTGCTCTGTTCTTTTCTCTCTCCCCTTTCTACTCACCCCAACCGGTCAAGGCAGATGGCCGTCCATCCTGAGCCTGAAAAGAACAGAGCAACAAAAAGCATAAAACATAACATCGGGCAGATTGGTAGGACCAGTAGCTGCACGCTGGAAGACCCACACCTATAAAGCCGGGGACACCTGCAGAAAGGGACAGACAGAGGGGGACAGAGGAGGACAAAGACAAGGCAAAATCTCAATTGAATATGAAGGTATCCCATTCCACTGTTTCTGTCTGTCTTAACTCTATATAAACTATTATGTGTTTGAATATATCAAAATATATATAAAATGTACGTCTGCTTAAGTTAAACAGGTAGGGCAAGAATGTTGCAGGACTCCCTGCTCTTCTTGTTCATGTTCTTCTTCATGTTTGGGCACCTTCTGAATTGAATGAATGATGGATATTGAATTCCAAACTGCAGCGTACAGAACAGATGTTTGTCTCCCCTTGTCAGGTAAGGTGACAGGAGGAGGCAGTCTGCAGTGCACTGCACCAGCAGAACAGGAAAGAACAGTCCCCCTCAGGTACAAATAAATTTTCATAAAATCAACTGTGAAATAATTTATCTGGCAATCAGCTAATTGATTATTGGATGTCTAAAATAATAATAAAAATGATGTATATTATACAGTGTGATATACAAAAACTATAGTTTTGATAAACCAAAATAACACAAAATAACACAAAATAAAGCAGAAATTATATGCCAGCAGAGAAAGTTTCTTTAATAAAAATGAATGGATTTATTTAGAACAGTAGAAGAATAAGACAGCATAAGTTACTATACATTAAAATCTTGTTTATCTTAAAATACATAAATTTAGCATAAACACATTAAACTTATGTGGCATCATTAAAAAAATAAACATATTATATAAAACCAGTGTTAACAACACTGGAGAGAGACAAGGCTTGGAAATGGAGGCACTGAAAATTAGTATCTAGACTTGCATATTTTACTCTGATAGACTGATTTGTAGAAAACAGTATATCAGGGCTGATTATAATTAATCAAATTATCATTGTGATTATTTCTAACAACATAACATCAAGTCATAGCTATGGAGCAGTGCTAGTGCATAGTTTTTACTACACAAGATAGGTGAAAAAATTAATTATATTTTTCTCTTAATTCATAACCAGGAGTACACAATCAAATTATTGGATGTATTCTGTTACGCTCACAACATTAATGCCAGATTCTTTGAACACACAAGATGCATTTTACAAAAACAGTTTTTCAAATAAATGTTAAATAACAAACCATTACTTGGCTAAGAAAATGATAGGGTGTGACAGCGTGTCACACTAGCACTCTTCTATCCATTCCATCTCAACATCTTATGTAAATCTATGTGTGGTGTTGGAAAGTAAATAGTGAACATATACTGTTAAATGCAACATGTCGTGGTATTCAAACTGACTCAGGTAAAACAGTGAATGTGACCCATCACAAAGGCTGGAACACAGTCCAACAGAACGCTTTCAACTCCTGAGCACTAGATAGCAGAGACAAATGTCTCTGGGATGTGGAACTCTACATTCAAGCCAGAGATTTAGCCTGGTATTGACACTGTGTATTGACACTATGTTTCACACAAATGGGCCTATCACACATGTAGATGTGGCTAAACAACATGTTATATAAGTTTTGTTTAAAGCATACTGGATCTGTTAAGGGGTTTAAAATCATCATTAGACAGTCAGCATAACTACCCCTAGCCTGTTTGTACAAAAGAAAAGAAAAATATGACATAAGTAAGACTTGTCGTTCCTCTAGATGTTCTGAAACATTGCATCTTTGTGCCTAAATTTTGTTACATATAATGTAAAAAATGTTTTATTTACATACATTTTTGACAGTAAAGACTTGCAACATGTGGCAAATTATTGCTCACCAATCTGCTTATATTCCTGTTTGTCTATCCAGAACAAATTTAACTATTAGAACTCAGACAATATTTGCCTATTTGGCTTGAATTACTTTGTGTATGTGAGTATGTGGTTTATACAACAGGCTTTTTCTGGCCTGAGAAAGCATGTGTGAATCTAGAGGGCTCTGCTATTTTACTTAAGTGTTTCAGATGCAGGCTGACTGATGAAAAATAATAACAATTGGCAAGACACAGCTTGTGGAATTCAGCAGTCTTTTGGTAGTTGGAAACACATCAAAGTCAGCTATGTGACTCCACTGTCATTTGACTACACACACGCATCAAGATAAAATTTAAAAAATAAGAGCATACAGAAAATGATGAACATAACTGGACAACTGAAACATTAGAAACAAAAAAAAACTAAAATGGATGTGCATTAAAAAGATAAAAATTACCCTGTTTAGGTTATTTTAAACACTATATTCACTTGAAAGGTTTTAGTGCTGCCATTTTGGCACCTATTGTGCCAATTGCTCTGTGGGTCAAGTGTAAATGAGTCTTGACCTGTGCAGACAACTATATGGATTAAAAATCAAACTGCTAAAAGGGGCTGAAATACATCCAGTGTAGAAAAGGGGTAAAATGGTAAATGGTCTGCACTTATATAGTGCTTTTCTACCTATTGGTACTCAAAGCGCTCAAAACGCATTCACCCATTTTGCACTCACAAACACACACACAAGCTAAGCTAAGGACACACAAGCTAAGCAGCAGGCCTACACTCACTTGGAGCAACTTAGTGGGGGTTAAGTGTCTTGCTCAAGAACACTTTCAACATGTGACCGGAGAAGCTGGTGATCAAACCAGCAACCCTGGGATTGTTGGATGAGTGCTCTGCCCCCTGCATTACAGTCACCCAAATCCTGGTGCAATGATCTGTGTGAGAGTTTTTTAGTGGCTATGGTGTCCCTGGGGGCATATTCAGTCTTTTCTGTGCTTAGCTGCCATAAGTAATTACAAGGACTATAAAACCAACAGTAAAAAACAATGTAGCTATACTGATATGGGTCTGTTTCCACACAAACACAGCGTAACAGCCCTTTGGTTTAGACACTGAAAACATTATCATTTTGTCCCATACAAGTATTGAGTGAGAGAGACAGTTCAAAAAAGAACAACTTCATTGCTTTGGTAACTTGTCCATCCATCCATCCATCCATCCATCCATCCATCCATCCATCCATCATCTTACCCATCTGCCACCATGCTGCCCTTTTGCAACTTGTATTAGTCATTTTTGTTATTCTAAATGGTCTGCACTGTAAATGCTGACGTTTTCCATAATTCATTTATGTAGTGGACTCTGGTGTTCATCTTCTCTACAGAATTTGAAGATGTTGGTTAATGGGACTGTTATAAAAACATTATACTAAAATTAAAATAAAAATATAACAATAACAGCTGTACATACAAATATATTTGTTAGAAATGAGAGAGGGATAGATTTAAAATTAGAAAGGGAAATCAGAGGACAATTTAAGTGTGTATCAGTCTACATTCTACAGACACCAACTGCCCAGGCTCATAAGTTATATAGTTATAGTCATATATGTATTTACAATCTTTATCCCTTTATTTTTACAACCCCTATTCCAGAAAAGTTTGGAAGATATTAAAATATAAAAACAAAATCCAATGATTTGCAAATTTTATTAACACATATTTTATTCACAATAGAGCATTGACAGCATATCAAATGTTGAAATTGAGAATTTTTTGAATGTTTCATGGAAAATATTAGCTTATTTTGAAATTGATGGCAGCAATACACATCAAAAAGGTGGAAGAACTTCCAACCAACGGCTGGAAAAGTAACTGCTATTTTAGCAAGATAATGCTAAACCACATACTGCATGTATCACAACAGCATGGCTTTGCAGGAGAATAGTCCAGGTGCTAAACTGGGCTGCCTGTAGTCCAGACCTTTCACCAATAGAAAACATTTGGCGGATCATAAAATGGAAAATTGGGAACAAATGCCCTGGAAATGAAACATTTCTCATAAAACTCTAGGAACCGATCTCCTCACTGCCCAGTCGTTTACAGATGAAGAGGGGATGTTACAGAATGGTTACATCACTCTGTTCCAACTTTTTTGAGATATGTTGCCATCAAATTCAAAATGAGCTAATATTTTCCATAAAATGTTGAAATTTCAGATATGTTGTTTATGTTCTATTTTGAATCTAATAGGGGTTGATGAGATTTGCAAATCATTCTATTTAGTTTTTACTTATAGTTTACACATCTTCCTAACTTTTTTGGAATTGGGGTTGTAAAAGTGTGGAAAGATATGAAAAATAATATGAAATGACAGAAAAAGTCATCTTGAATGCTTAAAGGAAAATTCCACTGGATTACAGTATACATTTGGACATTTTCAACCTAAACCACAGTAATGATGAATGTTGTTTCAACATCATTTCATCAAGTTTTTTGTTAAGGCTACTTGACCATTTAAACATTGAGCAGACAGTTAGTTTGGATGAAAGTGTCCAACAATCAAAAGTTCTTCCGCTGAAAACACCTAGATCTCTTGATCTGAACACTTCAGTAGTGTAATTAGCAGGGTTGACTTGAAGAGTTTATTGTCTCACATTATTCAATAGGTTATACCCAATGGATGCTGGAAATGTGCAAAATTCGACTTTACTCTGACCACAATACTGTTTAACACTACTGAACTGTTGAAAAAAAGAACCACAGTGACCACATGTACCTCCACAAATGCCATGTGAGCTGTATCTGAATACAACACACAGTCAGGTCAATAGGGAGATGAAAGCTGTCTGAAGTATGTTTAAACTAGAGAGAAATTAGACAAATGTTCTCTCCAGTATCTGTAATGCAAAATGGAAAGCTAGCCATGACAACACATCTTACTTGAGCAAATACCAAACACAAAAAATATCTAAAAGCAGAAGAGTGTATTTGATAGCTTAAAAACCTGCTGCTAGGAACAGCTGCAGGTTTTAGCAGCATGCCTACAGCCAGGGTTAAATAAACAAGAGACTGTTTAAGGAGACATTTTCATCTTAAGGCAATTAATTAGTTAGTTGGATTTATTGTTGCTGAAGAAAACAAAGCTTTATTAACCATGTTTGTTGATGTACACACTCACTGTGAACATGCAGATACAAATCACACAGTAATATGAGGTGACAATGGGTTTGCGAGCTCATGTTACAAGTTAAAGATCGCTGGATTTCTGTAAAATCATGTTTGTTTGTTTTTACACTGATATATTCAGAAAAAAAAAACATGAAATCTGAACTGAAGGGCAGAGGCAGGGGTGCAGTCGTTAACCTCAAATAACAGAGAAGTGGTAAACAGAACCTAGTAGCTTTGTGTGGAATTGTATTACATGCATTTGTGTTGGTCATCCAACTTTAAATTCACCCCCTAAATTAACTTACAAGAAGTCACAAATCTGAAAAGTTTTTTTTCTTTTTCAAATAGACAATGATTCGTAATGAAGTAGACTTTGAAACAGGAATTCTTTGTGTGTGTGTGTGTGTGTGTGTGTGTGTGTGTGTGTGTGTGTGTGTGTGTATCTGTTTGTGTTCATATATGTGTGTGTGTGTGTGTGTGTGTGTGTGTGTGTGTGTATTCCTGTTCTGTTATTTCCTGTACCTCACCATCCACCAAGCACCAGTGGAGAGTAGATATAAAAGGTAACACCTGGCAAAGGTTGCTGCAGGCAATACTCAATAATACCAGTCCCTCCTTCTCTAGTAGATATCAGAGCAGCAGTGTTTCAATATGGATAAGAGCAACATATAAGGACGTATAAAGAGATATCTGAGTCAAAGTCTGAGTCAAAGGATGCTGTGAAAAGTCACTGTGAACAAGCTCAGAAAGCCAGAGAGCAAGTGTGGGGAAATGCCTTAGTGCCTTTAATACACAGTCAAAGTTCAAAAGTGAAGTGTGGGTCAAATCAATGTGGGAGACCACTATTACCCCATGGGGTGGGGGACACCTTGGACTTAACACCCATTTTCCACTTGCCTCACCACATACCTCCTGGTTGATTCACTTACTGCAGCATTAGTTGTTTGAGGTTGTCGTGAAGGATTGTGTCCTTGACGTCACGGAACACCAGCCGGATGTTCTCAGTGTTGATAGCTGTTGTAAAGTGGTGGTATAGAGGCTTCTGCTGTTGTTCTCGCCGCTTTTTGCGGAAGCATTCCACCAGGAAGTGCTGGACATCTGAAAGGCTTATGGGGTCTCCTGAGAACTCTGAGAAGTAGTCTTTAATAGATACATGCTTCACTTTCTCCTGCAGCAAGTCCGTCTTGTTAAGGAATAGGATAATGGAGACATTGCTAAAAACCCGATTGTTCACAATAGTCTCAAATATATTAAGGGACTCATACAGACGGTTGGTCTGCCGGTCTTCCATCAGCACCTAAAGGTGTTAGAATGCAGAATTATGTTGAGGGCTAAAGGTGACTGTGATGTCTGTTAGACATATTAAGCAGGAGTATGTACAACAAGAGGGAAGCGCTTCAAAATTCTTAAAATGGCAAAGGTGTCTTCACTAAAACTTTATACACTCCTTAAGTTTTTTGTTACTTCTGATTGATGAAAGAACTTGTGTACTACCTGAATTATTACATTATTATCTCCTTATATGCCATTTCAGTCTAGGGGGATGATAACTTAAACCTAAACGTAACATATGGAATGATAATGCATATTCAGCTAGTCTAAATTTTAGTTTAGTTTTAGTTATAGTTAATATAGTTACTAACTATAGTATTATAGTTATAGTAAAATATTTAAAATGAAATTAGTGCACAGGATTGCATCCTGTTGAGAAAAATAAAAATGTATGTTATAGTGGATAACGGATGTTATAGTGGTCCTAAGACTGGCCCTGGTCGGCACCAGCATGATTGTTGAATTTATGAATAATTTGTAGTGTGTGAGCACTACAAATTCAGTTCTGTGTTTTGTTATCTAATAAGCTCTACTAAGCTTCTGTATGTCCTTAGTTCATTGTGTGACTTCAAACTCACCTGGTCATATTCAGAAGAGGAGACAAGGAAGAGGATGGAAGTGACTGAATCAAAGCATTCGAACCAACGCCGCCTCTCAGAGCGCTGACCGCCAACATCCACCATCTTGAAAGGCACATTCTTAATCTCAAAGTTATACTCATGGATCCCCTTAGTGGGCCTTCTAGCCATGAGGATGTCCTGCTGGCTGGGAAGGTAGTCCTGCAAACAAATTTTATATATATATATAACTTTTATGAAGACAGGTTTCTAAAGGTTTTACAGTTTTCTCACACATGATGCACACGCACTTTGTATGGCCATCAAACAAGATAATTCGTTCCCTAGCCTCCCTCCTCATCTGCACTGAACCTACAATTCTGTATTTCTTCTTTCCTTTATTTATTTAGACCTGACTCGTGCCTGTTCCAACACCTAACCCCTTCATCTTCATGACTACTGATCCTGACCTGTTGTATGTTTACTCAAACTACTTAATTCTCATGCCTAACCTGGCTTCAAAATATTCAGTTACTCTCAACACCCAGGGTTAATTTTAACACCTAACCAAATTTAATGCTATCAAGGACCCAAACTTACTAACCAATATATAGAAGAAATATGTATTCAAAAGCAAATAAACATTTGGCTGACACACAGTTTAAGGAAACGTAAGTGACACACAAGCCCCTGCTTTGCCTTTAGCTCTCCACACCAAACCCCTTAGTTTATGAACTAAGTAGAGAGAGTCAAATTTGCTCTCCACTCTGGACAAAAATACAGAACACAAAACATTAACCTGAACCTAATTCTAATCATCATCAGTGAAGGTTTCCTCCACCACCTACAAATTGGGGGGTGATGTCAAGAATAGTATAAATATTCACATACTCCAATTTTGTCTCTATAAAAATGACTTGACATTTTAAGAAAAGGCAGCGCAAAAAATGTGATTTTGAAACTCAAGATTATCTGCATTGCAAATTTGTGTTTTCAAAGGTTTTCATATGTGTTTCTGCAAAGATTCAACTTTGTCCTATTTTGACCTATTTTTTAGCAGTGTTCCCGTTTTTACATTGTTTCGCCACGTGTTCTACAATCTTTCAGATCAGACTTCTGGCTTGTTTTTACAGTAGAGGACGATCTGAGCTCACAGAAGCTCAGCAGATCAGTTGGCTTCTAAGTAATTTAGCTGTCATTCTGCTGCTGCAAGCAGTCTACTTAAAGAAGAACACAAAAGAAGAGCAGCTTGCTTTAAGAGTTCTAAAGTCAAACCTTTAGGGCTCAGCATTTATGCTTAACTGAGTTAAGTACTCTATGTTTGGGTAAGTGGAATGCGTCATACAGTTGCGTGATCAGGGCAGTGAAAAATTTGTTTGTGGCCTGCAGAGATCTGCATTCATTAATTTGTGTTGCCCTGCTACAGTATCAGCATTGACCAACAGATATAGATTGATTTTTTTCTAATATGAAAAAAGTGGATCTGCACTACAAACAAACGAATTATTGCAACTTACCTCAGCTTTCAGAACACTCAAGTGTCCTTTAACTTTTACAGACATGGGCTGTAGCCTGCCAGTCAAATGTCTATTGCATGAAGGTGGCATATAATCTGGGTTGTTAACAAAACGTAAAAAAAAATTCATGGAGTAGCTTCACATTTTGCTGATCGTTTTAATACTAGGTCGATGCCGTTCATAGTTAAAATAGAACGGAGAGGTGAGTACACTGTACACAGTACACAGTCTCTGAAAGACCCAACTTTCCCTAAGTAGGCTATTTTGCACTAAATTGCCACAGCAGTGCCACAGTTATCATTATTTAGCAGTTTTTTTCTTACCATAAATTAAAAGCACACTCTACTACATTTTTTTTGTCCTTTTGGCTTATCCCGTATGTTCAGGGTTGCCACTGTGGATCATTGTCCGAATGATAATCTGGTACAGTTTTTACGCCAGATGCCCTTCCTGATGCAACCCTCCCCAATTTCTACTGGGCTTGGGACTGGCATAGCGTGGCTGGGGAGATGGGCTATTGGGGGTTAACTGTCTTGCCTACAGACACTGCGACATCTGGCTGGGAACTGCGGTGGGGCGAACCTCCGACCCCTTGGTCAGTAGTCAGGCACTATACTAACTGAGCCACTACATAAAAAGTAATAAAAAAATTCATTAATAAGCTAACTAGTAAACTGAAACATTAACCACCATGCGTTGACGTGAGCAGAATTGATGGCCAAAGCACAGCAGCTCACCAAAACACGATCTTAAAAAACTTAAAACTTAAACTTAAAAACTCCCAAAAAAATAAAAATACAAAATTAAAACAAAATCCATAAAATAGAAGATTTTAACATTTTTGAACAGAAGGCAAAAAATATTCAATTCAACCTTATTTATAAAGCGCAAACAAAGTCATCTCAAGACACTCTACAGAATAAAGTCAAGACTATAAAGATGTATAGAGAGAACCCAACAATTCCCCCTTGAGCAAGCCCTAGGCAACACTCCTTTTAAAGGCACAAGACTCAGGGTGGGTGACCATCTGCCTTGACCAGCTGGGGTGAGTGGAAAGTGGAGAGAGAAAAGAAAAAGAGCAACAAAAGCAATAACAAAACATCTGGCAGGTTGGTAGGACCAGTAGTTGCACACTGGCTGGAAAACACAAAGCCCTGGGACACCTGCAAAAAGGGACAGAGAGAGGGGGACAGAGAAGGACAAGACAACTACGGGACAAAACATACATATATAGTGACAATTGTGGGGTGAGAGGACAGAGGAGAGGGACAAGAGAAGGGGGGTCCCCCAGCAGTCTAAGCCTATGGCAGCATAACTATAACTAACTATATGCTTTATTAAAAAGGAAGGTTTTAAGCCTAGACTTAAAAGTAGAGAGGGTGTCTGCTTCCAGAATCAGAACTGGGAACTGGTTCCACAAGAGAGGAGCTTGATAGCTAAAGGCTCTACCTCCCATTGTACTTCTGGAAATTCTGGGAACCACAAGTAGGCCTGCATTCTAAGATCGAAGTGGTCTACTGGGATGATATGGTGCTATGAGATCTTCTATATATGATGGAGCCTGACCATTCAGAGCTTTATATGTAAGAAGCAGGGTTTTAAATTCTATTCTAGATTTAATGGGAAGCCAATGGAGAGAAGCTAGTGAAGGTAAAATATGATCTCTTTCTAGTTCCAGTCAGGACTCTTGCTGCAGCATTTTGGATTAATTGCAGGCTCTTTAGGGAGTTACTGGGGCATCCTGAAAGTAAGGAATTACAGTAGTCCAACCTAGAGGTAACAAATGCATGGACTATTTTTTCTGCATCACTTTGAGTCAGGATGCTCCTAATTTTGGCAATGTTCGTAGGTGGAAGAAGGCTGTTCTAGAGATTTGTTTTATATGTGAGGTAAAGGACAAATCCTGGTCAAAAATAACTCCAAGGTTCCTTGTAGTAGTACTAGTGGCCAGACTTATGCCATCTAGAGTAACGATATGGTTGGACATCATATTTCTAAGATTTTTGGGCCCAAATACTATGACTTCAGTTTTGTCTGAGTTTAGAAGTAAAAAAAAGTGTGGGACATCCAGGCCTTTATGTCTTGTAGGCATGTTTGAAGCTTGATTCCATGCCTACAAGACATACAAGATTTTTTTCAATCTTGTTCCATAGATAGATATATCCTGGAATCATCAGCATAGCAATGGAAGGTTATGGAGTGTTTTTTAATAATGTTGCCTAAAGGAGACATATATAAAGCAAAAAGTATTGGTCTTAACACAGAGCCTTGTGGAACTCCATAGCTAACCTTTGTGTGCATGGAGGATTCATCATTAACATGAACAAATTAAAATCTATCAGGTAGATACGATTTAAACCAACCTAGTGCAGTTCCTGTAATTCCAATTTCATGTTCCAGTCTCTGTAATAAAATGTTGTGATCAATGCTATCGAATGCAGCACTAAGATCTAACAATACAAGTATAGAGACTAGCCCATTATCTGATGCCAAGAGAAGATCGTTGGTGACTTTTACCAGTACTGTTTCTGTAATATGATGACTAAAACAGTGAGTTTATATTTTGGGAAAAAACAATTAAATCTAATAACTTAAACAAAGTGCTGAGGCAGTTACTGTCAGCATCTACATGAATGTTAAAGTCACCCACTATAATGACTTTATCTGTACTAAGCACTAAATCAGATAGAAAATCAGAAAATTCAATTCAATTCAAAAACTATATATAAGGTTTTAAGGGACTGGACGGTACACGATAACAAATAATAGTGGTTTTTGAGTTTTCCAGTTTGGGTGTGAAAGGCTAAGAGTAAGGCTCTCAAATCAGTTATAACTATGTTTAGGTCTAGGGTTTATTGATAAGCTACAATGGAAGATTGCTGCAACTCCTCCACCTCGGCCTGTGCTTCTAGGAACATGATAATTAATATGACTTGGGGGGGTTGACTCATTTAAACTGACATATTCTTCCTGCTGCAACCAAGTTTCAGTTAGACAAAATAAATCGAATTGATGATCACTTATTAAGTCATTTACCAACAGAGATATTAATGATCCACATTTAATACTTTTGGGTTTTTTTTCTGTAAGAGGAGTAGTCTTAACTTTTATTAGGTTATTATGATTAACTCCTCTTGTTGTCATTTTTAGTTTATGTCATTTAGTTGGTCGGGGAACAGACACAGTCTCTATAGGTATGTGGGAGTTGTAGTGGGGTGACGGTTGTAAGGACACTGCAGAGAGACGTGTAGGACTGGATCTCTGCATCGTAGGATCAACTCTGGATTGTCATTGTCTTGGTTGTCTAATAAAACCAGCTATATTTCTGGATAAGAAAGCTGCACCATCTAAAGTAGGATGGATGCCATCTCTCCTAATCAGCCTAGGTTTTCCCCAAAAACGTTTCCAGTTGTCTTTGTAGCCCACATCATTTGCTGGACACCACCTAGACAGCCAGCGGTTGAATGACGACATGCTGCTGTACATGTTGTCACTGGTCAGATTTGGCAGGGGTCCAGAGATAACTACGGAGTCCGACATTGTTTTGGCAAAGTTACACACCGATTCAACATTCATTTTAGTGACCTCCAATTTGCATAATCAGAAAATATTGCAACTGTTAAAAAACGTCACTGTGATTTTGGCTATTTTACTATGAATAACCATCCAATACAGGTATTATCTGCAGCTATCTCTGCACCTGTTGCATTGGGTAAGGGACCTTCTGCTAGTTACTGATATCTGCAACAAAAGAAAACAAAAATAAAAAACAAACCTTGTTACCACCTACACATAAGTTTAAACTATCCCTGTTAGCTAAATGTTTAATTCTATTGGAACCCATGTGATTCGCTTAGCCTTTATGAGCTCCCGCCCTGGCCCTGTAGCAAATCTTCCTCTAATGTAAAAACACGGCAGAATGGATCTGAAACATTCCATGTGGCCAAACACTGTAAAAATATGTTGAAACACTGCAAAAAAATCTATTGAAACTATGAAAGGACAAAGTTGAATGTTTGCAAAACACTTTTCCAAATTTTGAAGAAACACATTTGACATTGAAAACAATGAAGCATTTTTCAGATATTCAGATCTAATTTTTAGATGTCTGAATCATATTTTTCAGTTTTAAAACCGTAATTTTACATCCAAATGATTGAAAAGTAGTTTTCAAAAATTCATATTTCTGCTGGAGACTTTGTTATGCCCAACATTAGTTAAAAATTAAGCCTCAACTGAAAAAGGAAACATTGGCTGGAAAGAACTATATTGAAACAAAGTTGCATTGGCACAAAAGAAAGGTACTGGTATAGAAAACAGCTGTGGTTTAACAGTTCTAATTGAAGACTGATCAAGAGCTGCCATTAGTGCACAACTGATATGACATAATAGTGTTTTACCTGGAGAGAACTGCTGCTGTGCTTGCTGTAATTTTTTCAAGATAATGTGTCACATTTATCAGATGGATATTGCAATTTCAGGTAAAAACCCTGCAATAATATTTAACTAAGGCATATAAATGAGATTAGTATAATTAATGACAATTCATATACATTTTAAACATCATTTTAATATCTTCTTTTATTAGTTAACTAGCATCAACTGCACTGGTATCATTAATACTGCAGTTATAAAAAAACTCATATAGATTTTTATCTTTAGAGTTACTTGATCTTGTCTCACAATAAGCGCACTCCCAGCCCCCAGCAAAAGCAGTTCTAAAGAAACGAGGCCTCAACGAGGCCACACAAAAATGGTGAAAGGTTTTATCAAATATCTTCAATGTGCAGAGTATGATGGGCCACACAAATGTGTTAAATCAGTGGTGATTGGATGCCAGTGTGGGCTTACACAGTCAGGAGCAACATTTCTAAAGAGATGTAATAATGTGCTTGTTGAAGTGGTGACTTATATCACTCTATACTCTGTGGAAAATGGTAAATAGTCTGTACTTATACAGCACTTTTCTTTACACTGTTTCTCATTTACCCATTCACATTTACAAACAAACACACACCAATGGGGGAACTGCTATGCAGCTGGCCTGCACTCACAGGGAGGAACAAAGTTGAGGTTCAGTGTCTTGCTCAAGGACCCTTCAACATGAGACAAGAGGAGCCAGGGATCTAACTAACAACCCTGGGATTGATGGACTTCTATACCTGCTGAGCCACAGCTTCAGCAAAGTGTTTTTTGTTAGGCTTGCTCTTTGAAAAAGCTCTAAACTGGGTCTAGGCCCAGTTTAGAGCGCTCTCGGTTTCTCACCCCAGCACTTGCAATTACAAAGAAAGGTGTGGTACATATACTGCTGTTATTTCAGATACTTATTTTGTGAACATTTACTGGTCAGGGGCACACAATTTCCAACCACGGTTGTGAGAGTTTTGTCTAAGAACACACTGATAACCAGGATGGTACAGGATCTACAACAGACCCTGCTTATAGAAGGGTAACTGAACAAACTCAGATCATTCACTACACTGATAACTTAGAAAAACTAGATGTAATGAGCAAGATTAACGTAACCGTGTGTGTGGTTATACATAATGAGTATGAAATCTCTAAGTAAACGCACTTTGTCATTTTCCACTTCTAATCTACACTAATTTACGGATTGGGTACAATAACAACTATGTGGTCATTATTAGACCTGTTGCTTTAAATTGTATTCACTTAAGTGGTAAGATAACTTTCATGCTTGTAGTAAGGCTGCAGATATTATTTTATTCAATCAGTAAAACAAAATACTCAATCGATAGTTCGAATTTTGCCAAAATTGAAAATGTGGAGATTGAGCTAGACAGTGAATAATGTTGCTTGTTTCAATGTAAAAACATGTGAAACCATGTGCAGCAGCTTCCTGTTTACTTTGCAGAAAAAGTGGTAAGACTAAGAAAAAGAGCACATTGTCACAGCTATAGAAATAAATAATGGTTAAAGTTGCTGTTGCAATAAGATTCAAAAAGAAATTGATTGTGGATGGTGTCATTCTCGTTTCTCTAAAGAAACCGGTGGCTTTATGTGTTTATCCTCTTAAAGGTTGCAATTATCCAGAAAGCACAACCCCACAACCCTTTACAAGAAAAGCACAAAACATCTATCTGATAATTGTGACTCAGGACACATGAATAAATGTGACACATATTAGAAGTTACAATAAACAGCACTTCGCTGCAGGTTGAAAGCAATTAACTTACCGTATGTCCTGTCTGTTACATACTTCAATTTTACAAACTGCAGCTCGTGATCAGTGTTCAGCTGGAACTGTCATGCCAAGGTCAGTTTCTCTGGCTGTCTTTTTAACCAGCAACACATAAGAGACTGCTGTACAAGAAAGCTAATGCTGACAGTTCCTTCCAAAACTTTAAAGTTTCTGTATACATTGTGCAATTTGTTTTATTTGCTTTTATGTTGTTTTTGGTCTTTAGAAACATGTTAGTTATTATGGGTTTTCATTGGAAAGAGACTGAGAAGGAAGCAGTTAGATGAGGGTTGACTCCAATCAATAGTACGACCCCAATTCCCTTTTACACTGCTTCTCTCCCATAGATCTTGCTCTGTAAAGAACCATGGAGTTTTCTTTAAACATGTTCATGTCCTCTAAAACTTCCACCTGCAAAATATTTCCGAAATTTGGAGCATCCTACCTCAAGGTCAGGCTAAAAAGGGCCTTTGTGTGCTTGCATAGGTTTCCTCTGGCTACTCTGGTGCATGTGTTACATTGAAATATCCCAGCTACCAGGACAAAGGACTGTCTCGTAGTAGACCAGAATCCAACTCCTGGGTTTGACTTGCACTTTAATGATCATCCTTACACAACATAACACTTGGTTATTATAGTAAGGAAGGACCGGTGTGACTTGTCACAGTATGTAGTGTTTTGTCGGGATGCAGTTGGTCTAAACCTTACCATGACATTTTCCTGCCTAAATCTAACTGATGCTGTTCCTTACCCTGAAGTTGTTTTCTCTAACCATAATGCAGTTTTGTGTGTATGTACAGCCTTTGCTTTGTCAGAGCATTTGTGAGATTGTCATGTCCCCTGCTATGATACTGTACCAGTCAGTATCCATTATCCATCCATTATCTTTAACCACTTATCTCGTTCAGGGTCATGAGAGGGCTGTAACCTATCTCAGCTGTCAATGGGGGAGAGGCAGAGTACACCCTGAACAGGTCTCCAGACTCCAGGGCCTACACAGCGAGACATACAACCATTCACACCTATGGGCAATTCAGAGTCACCAAATAACCTAACATGCATGTCTTTGAACTGTGAAGAAAACCAAAGTACCTGGAAGAAACCCACGCAAGCAAGAAGAGACCATGCAAACTCTACACAGAAACGCCACAGCTGGCTGGCTGGTAGAGTCAGAGCTGGGACCTTCTTGCTGTGATTCCACCACCGTGCTGCCCAAAGATATGTTTCTCCTTATAATAATCTTAGACCACCAAGAATTACGATTAGTTATTGTACAGGGAAATATCTCAGTGAAGAAAAGGACTTGCTTTTCTTCACTGAGATATTCCACAGGAGCTCCTCTTCTGTGGAACCAGCTCCCAGTTCAGATTCGGGAAGCAGACACCCTCTCTACTTTTAAGTCTAGGCTTAAAACCTTCCTCTTAATAAAGCATATAGTTAGTTATAGTTATGCTGCTATAGGCTTATACTGCTGGGGGACCCACCCCCCAATGCACTGAGCTCCTTTCCTCCTCTTGACCATCTCTCCTCTCACCCCGCAATTGTCACCACTGTATGTCATTAACTCTGTGTGTTTTCTCCCGTAGTTGTCTTTGTCCTTCTGTGTCCCCCTCTCTCTGTCCCTTTCTGCATGTGTCCCCGGCTTTAAAGCTGTGTGTCTTCCAGCGTGCAGCTATTGGTCCTACCAACCTGCCCGATCTTATGTTGTTGCTTTTTTGTTGCTCTGTTCTTTTCTCTCTTCACTTTCCACTCACCCCAACCGGTCAAGGCAGATGGCTGCTCACCCTGAGCCTGGTTCTGCTGGAGGTTTCTTCCGTTAAAGGGAGTTTTTCCTCTCCACTGTTGCCTATGGCTTGTTCAAGGGGGGGATTGTTGGGTTTTCTCTATACATCTTTATAATCTTGACTTTATTCTGTAAAGTGTCCTGACATGACTTTTATGTGAATTGGCAATATATAAATAAAGGTGAATTAAAATTATAAAGACTTTGAAACAAAAATGGTACTGGAAAACAGGTGACAAAATTGGGGAATTTATGCTCATACTGGAATCTAATGTCAAAATGTTTATGTACAGTAAAGTGTATACTATGCTTATGATAAAGTGACATATGCTGTTACAATTTCTTCATTTCATTCTTGAGCGACTGTGGAGCAGGAAGGTATAGTCCACCAATCCCACAGTTGTTGGTTAGATGAGTGTGCTCAAACAAGACATTAAACCCCAACTTAGTTGCTCCCGGTGAGTGTGGCCAGCTGCACAGCAGCTTCTTCATCGGTGTGTAAGTGTGTGAGATTGTGAGGGCAAATGGGTGAATGAGAAGCTGTGTAAACCGCTTTGAGGACCAATAGGTAATAAGGGCTATATAAGTGCCAACCATTTACCATAATTTTTGTCTCAGAACAGAATTTAAAAAAACTCCAAAAAACATAAGAATAATAAGAAATAATAAGAAAAGCAGCTTATGTGTTTTCTTTAAAGTGACAGCTTTAATGTTATGCATATGTTCTATAAAGTAAATGTTCACTAGTTCTTTAATTTTCCATGATAAAAAGAAAAAAAGGCTTTTAGCATAACAGTGTGTAATTTGGATGTGTTAAGGCATTATGGCTATTTTAAATGTGACAGTAATTGTTTTCAATTTTGTTACATTTACCCAAAATAATCACCCTTGTTTTAATTTGAACTCAGCCTTTTCAAATCACTGAGCAGCAGCGTTTCTTTCCATTCTCTTATTGGACTAATTAATGCAAGAACAGAGACCTTGTCACTGCCTCCATCTATGGAAGGAGTGCATGTTCAAGTCTGCCACTGCATTGATCTGTCTGTGCAGGTGGACTTGAAATACATCACCTTTTTTCAGCAAAATACTAGCTTATTTATATAGTTTGTAGATTATAATAAGGCTTACTGACCGGGTCTAACTAGAGAATGCAAAAACTCTTTCAGTTGTTTCTTTCACGTGAAGTGGTGTGTTTTGCAGCATTATTTGAGTGTGAAAAGATATCAGGGTGAAAACAGTTGTTAGTGGTAATTTCATTAAAAATGATTAAAATACCTGCCTTTTTTTGCAGCAAAACACTAGAGACTTTTAGGGTTTATGTGTTGCATTGTACCTTTCCACCTGGTTAATAGGAATGAACCCCATCGTTTTGTTTTTTACCTGTCGTCACAAGCGGACATTTTCTACTTGCACAGCTAGTTAAGAATATTAAATGTGCCTGCACCTTTTGTTACTGCTAGACCAATTCTTACAGATTTCAAATTTGCAATTTTGCTGTGTGCATGCCAAATTCAAACAGTGAAACAACTTCTATGCCACTTAAACCATATAGCAGAGGGACCCGGGTTAACAACGACTGTTGACCTACAGGGTACCAGTGGAAATTGGACTACTGTTGGTCGAAGTTGAAGAAGGAGAGGAGGAAGGTGTGTTCGTAGGCAGAGAGAGAAGAGGAAAGCTAAGAATGTAGGACTGACAGTAGGGACTTTGAATGATAGGACTATGACAGGGAAGGCTAGAGAGTTGATTCGCATGATGCAGATAAGGGAGGTGGAGATACTGTGTGTCTAGGAGACCAGGTGGAAAGGTAGCAAAGCTAAAAGCTTAGGAGCAGGGTTCAGGTTGTTCTACCATGGGTCAGATAGGAAGAGAAATGGAGTAGGAGTTATTCTGAAAGAGGAGTTGGTGAGGACTGTTCTAGAGGTGAAAAGAATATCAGACAGGTTGATGAGTCTGAAGCTGGAAATTGAAGGAGTGATGTTCATTGTTATTAGTCGTTATGCCCCACAGGTACGATGTGAGTTAGAAGAGAAGGAGAAATTCTGTAGTGAGTAAGATGAAGTGATGCAGAGCATCCCCAGAGGTGAGAGAGTGGTGGCTTTTAGTCTAAAAACAAAAAAAGTCCAAAACAGTCTTTGTAAAAGATTAATGAGAAATATAAAAATGTTAAAGTGTCACCTCTGTGTGTTTTGCAGCCAAACACCTAAAACAAGTAGCACATCTGCTGATGCCTTGCCAGGACCTGTAGCATCCTTGCAATCTCTTTTTCCTAGAAGTTCATCCTCAGCCTCTTCCAACAGAAGCCCAGGTGTAGACTGGATGGATACCTCTATGATACCATGGAATATGTTCCCAGAAGAACAAATGCATTCATTGGAAAGAAAGAAAAGCCCAAGCCTACGAATGAGAAGGGAAATGTTCCTGAATTTGGTTTGTGAGATGATCCAAATAAGTTCTTGCATAAGTAAAAGGAATAATATTGAAGTTGCCAAAAAGATCGTAGCAAAATAGACAAATTCTCTGCAAGATATTATAGATGGAGGTGTGATTGGCCCAGAATATCACTCTCTAGTCAAGAAAATGCAAAATAGGTTAGAGAATGTGAGGCCACCTACATCTCCAAAAATAAGAAAATGAAGGCATCGTACTGATGATTCTGACACAGCCGATGTCCCCCAGATTAAAGACTAGCAATCCCTATGGGTGCATTAACTGGGATTTAAAATTCCTGCCCCATGGAGAGATCCTAGAGAGTCAGCAGGAGAAGACAGAAAAACTAAAGAAGATGGCTCAGCAAACATATTCAAATCCAGAAGAGGTCAAACATCTGAAGAAATTGACTTTCTACACACAGAATGAACAGATCAACCAGGAAAAAGTATGAAACACCTTCAGGAAGAGTGGCCATTTTGGTTCAAGGAACTTGGGATAGCAGTCCACTTCAAGGTGATCACAACATTTTATTACAGAGACTGGAATATCGGGATTATAGGAACTGCACTAGGTCGGTTTAAATCTTATCTATCTAATAGATTCCATTTTGTTCATGTTAATGATTAATCCTCCATGCACACAAAGGTTAGCTATGGAGTTGCACAAGGCTCTGTTGCTGATGATACCCAGCTATATCTATCTAGATCTTTACCAAATGAAAAAAGAAAAAAAAAAAATCAAGTTAATCAAGCTCAAGTTAATCAAGCTTCAAGCATACAAGCCTACAAGACATAAAGGCCTGGATGTCCGACAATGTCTTACTTTTAAACTCAGACAAATCTGGTTTGAAAAATTGTTTTCATGGTATTTGGGCCTCACTTACCTTATTTCCTTTCTCCATGCATTTATGTTACTGCATAACCTTACTGTAACTCTTCTTTTCTCTCTCCACTATCTACTCCCATCAACCAAGTAATGTCAAAAGTTTTTCTGTTCTAGCCCTGTACCAAGCCAGCATAATGTATGTCAGAGCCTTCTCAAAAACATTGTCTCATAAAATTGTTTTCTTAGCAACTAAATATATTTATGTAGGAAACATTTTTAGCGAACATGCAACATGCAGGACTGCGATACAGGACAGCAAAACTTCAACTCCCTTCTGAAACTAATGTAATATTTAGCTTTGGTCTCACTTAATGAAGAGCTGCAAGAGCAAAGCATATTTAAAATAATAAACCACCACCCTTTGCTACTAGATGTGATTAATAATGCAGTTTTTGTTTCAATGTTTTGACTTGCTGGAGCTACATTCTATCCTCCATTGTGAAGGGAGAGTGTCTGAAAGCACACGTGCATTTGAGGAGACAGAGCTAGGGGTGAGAGGCAGATGTCCAGCTCTGCTTCAGTTCTACTGACAGTGTAGCCAGTGTGTGAGCAGTGTAAATACAGAATATGAACTTTCTCAACTGGACTAAATTTAATTACGGAATTATTGAGAAATCCTAAATGTAATAAGTATTGCTTCTATGGCCCATGTCATGGCTGGCCAGGTCTATTCAGTTCAATTCAACTTTCACAACAAAGTAATCTCAAGGCACTTTACATAATAAAGTCATGTATATCATATATAAAGACATAGGAAGACCTAACAAGCACTAGGCAACAGTGGATAGGAAAAACTACCTTTAACGGTAGAAACCTCCAGCAGAACCAGGCTCAGGGTGGGCTGCCATCTGCTTTGACTGGTTAGAGTGAGTGGAAACCAGAGAGAGAAAAGAGAAACAAAAAACATTGCAGGTTGCTAGAACCAGTAGCTGCTCACTAGAAAACACACAGCTCCAAAGCTGGGGACAACTACAGGAAAGGACAGAGAGAGGGAAAAAGACAACTACAGTCATAACTACAGACAACTTAATTCATACTTTGGTGACAAATTAAGGGGGTAAGAGGAGAGAAGAGAGGAACGAGAGGAGGGAAAGAGCTCAGTGCATCGGGGGGTGGGTCCCCCAGCAGTCTAAGCCTATAGCAGCATAACTATAACTAACTATAAGCCCTTTCAAAGCGGAAGGTTTCAAGCCTAGACTTAGAGTTTGGCCACTTACCAAATCTGAACTGGGAGCTAGTTCCGTTGGAGTGGAGCTTTATAGCTAAAGGCTCTGCTTCCCAATCTTACCATTGTTAATTCTGGAAACCAATATCACTTTGAGACAGGATGCTTTTAATTTTGCCAAACTTCCATAGGTGGAAGTAGGCTGTGTTAGAGATTTGTTTTATAAGTGAGGTAAACGAAATTGTGGGACATCCAGGCATTTATGCCTTGTAGGCATGCTTGAAGCTTAATTAATGGATTTTTCTTCATCGGTTTTCATTCGGTTCCATATATAGATATAGTTAGTTATCATCAGCATAGCAATGGAATACAAATCATGGCCAAAAATATAGGCACCCGTGCACCTGTCGGGGCCTGGGTTAACAACTATTGCCACCGGTGCTGTTGACCTACAGGGTACCGGTAGAAATTGGACTTTTGTTCGAAGTCGAAGAAGAAGAGGAGGAAGGTATGTTCGTAGGCAGAGAGAGAAGAGGAAAGCTAAGAATGTAGAACTAACAGTATGGACTTTGAATGTTGGGACTTTGACAGGGAAGGCTAGAGAGTTGATTCACGTGATACAGAAAAGGAAGGTGGATATACTGTGTGTCCAGGAGACCAGGTGGAAAGGTAGCAAGGCTAGAAGCTTAGGAGCAGGGATAAAGTCTACCATGGGTCAGATAGAAGGAGAAATGGAGTAGGAGTCATCCTGAAAGAGGAGTTTGTGAGGAATGTTCTAGAGGTGAAAAGAGTATTAGACAGGTTGATGAGTCTGAAGCTGGAAATTGAAGGGGTGATATTCAATGTTGTGAGTGGTTATGCCCCACAGGTACGATGTGAGTTAGAAGAGAAGGAGAAATTATAGAGTGAGTTAGATGAAGTGATGCAGAGCATCCCCAGAGGTGAGAGAGTGGTGATTAGTGCAGATTTCAATGGACATGTAGGTGAAGGGAACAGAGGTGATGAAAATGTAATGTGCAGGTTTGGTCTTCAGGACAGGAACACAGAAGGACAGATGGTGGTAGACTTTGCAAAGAAGATGGAAATGGCTGTAGTGAACACTTTCTTCCAGAAGAGGCAGGAACATAGGGTGACATATAAGAGGGGAAGTAGAAGCTCTTAGGTGGACGACATCTTGTGTAGACGTTGTAATCTGAAAGAGATCAGTGACTGTTAAGTATTGGTAGGGGAGAGTGTAGCCAGACAACACAGGTTGGTGGTGTGTAAAATGACTTTGGTGGTGAGGAAGAGGATGAGGACAAAGGCAGAGCAGCGGACGAAGTGGTGGAAGTTGAAAAAGGAACAACGTCGTGTAGTCTTCAGGGAGGAGCTGAGACAGGCTCTGGGTGTTCAGGAAGTGCTCCCAGATGACTGGACCACTACAGCTAATGTGATCAGGGGGAAAGGTAGGAGGGTACTCAATGTGTCATCTGGAGAGAGGAAAGTGGACAAGGAGACTTGGTGGTGGAACGAGGAAGTTCAGGAGTGAAAGAGGTTAGCTAAGAAGAAGTGGGACACAGAGGACTAAAGAGAGTAGACAGGAGTACAGGAAGATGCAGCGTAAGGTGAAGGTAGAGGTGGCAAATGCCAAACAAAGAGCATATGAGGACTTGTATGCAAGGTTGGACACTAAAGAGGGAGAGGTGGATTTGTACAGGTTGGCCAGACAAAGAGATAGAGATGGGACGGATGTGCAGCAGGTTAGAGTGATTAAAGATAAGGATGGAAATGTATTGACAGGTGCCAGGAGTGTGATGGGAAGATGGAAGGAGAACTTTGAGTTAATGAATGAGGAAAATAAAAGGGAACGAAGAGTAGAAGAGGTGACTGGTGTGGAGCAGGAAGTAGCAAAGATTAGTAAGAGTGAAGTGACGAGGATGTTGAAGAGGATGAAGAGTGGAAAGGCAGTTGGTCCTGATGACAAACCTGTGGAGGTATGGAAGTGTCTAGGAGAGGTGGCCTTAGAGTTTCTGACTAGTTTGCTTAACAAGATCTTGGAAAGTGAGAGGATGCCAGAGGACTGGAGGAGAAGTGTACTGGTGCCCATTTTTAAGAACAAGGGAGATGGAGTGGCAGAGAAGTATGTTAGAGTGGTGCAGGACATGTATGAGAGCTGTAAGACCGTGGTGAGGTGTGCTGTAGGTGTGACAGAGGAGTTCAAGGTGGAGGTGGGTCTGCATCAAGGATCAGCTCTGAACCCCTTCTTGTTTGCTCTGGTGATGGACAGGCTGACAGATGAGGTTAGACAGGAATCTCCATGAACTATGATGTTTGCGGATGACATTGTGATTTTAGTGAGAGCAGGGAGCAGGTGGAGGAAAATCTAGAGAGGTGGAGGTCTGCTCTGGAAAACAGAGGAATGAAGCTTAGCCGCAGTAAGACAAAATACATGTGTGTCAATGACAGGGACACAGGGGGAACGGTGAGTTTAAAGGGAGCAGAGGTGAGGAAGGTGCTTAGGGTCAATGGTTCAGAGCATCGGAGAGTCTGGAAAAGAGGTTAAGAGGTGAATACAAGCAGGTTAAAATGCGTGGAGCAAAGTGTCAGGTGTGTTGTGTGATAAAAGAGTATCAGCGAAAATGAAAGGAAAGATGTTCAAGACGGTGGTGAGACCAGCGATGTTGTTCGGCTTAGAGACAGTGACACTGAAGAAAAGACAGGAGGCAGAGCTGGAGGTAGCAGAGCTTAAGATGTTGAGGTTCTCTTTGGGAGTGACGAGGATGGACAGGGTCAATGGGTAGGGACATGAAGTTAGTCGGCGTGAGAGATAAAGATGGAGAGGACAGGGTTAGATGGAGGCACACGATTCGCTGTGGCAACCCCTGAAAGAGAACAGCCGAAAGGAAAAGAAAAAGAAATCCTGACTAAAAGTCTTCTAACATATTACTCCTGTACAGGTGGTCGCTTAGCAACTACTTTATCAAGTATTTTAGAGATAAAGGGGAGATTGGATATTGGTGTTTAATTGGCTAAAACACCTAGGTCAATATTTGGTTACTTTGATAAACAAGTGAACTTGCTAGAGTGTCCACCGTTAGTTTCCTTTATGCCACCGTCCCCATGGTTACACGGTTCACCAAAGTAAACTCATTTTGTTTAAGGTTTTCCAGTTCCATAGCATGCTACTGTTGCTGTTCATATTGCACTCTTATCCTTTTCAAGTGTCAGCCCAACACTAACACTCAACAGTACAGGAGGAAATACTTGTCTAGCTCTACCCTCTACTCTCTCCAATAAAAAAAAGGCACTACTTTCTCTTTCAAAAAATATTTAACATATTTAACAATACATCTACCAGTTAGGAAGTTCTACCTTATAATGTCATGCAACTTTCAAAAGCTGCTCTTTTTTATAAGAGTTTAACATATCCTCTTTTAAAGACCTTTGGAATTTGGAAACCTGGCACCTACTTTTTAGTACCACACACTAAGTCAAACTGGTTTAACACCATAAATGCTTAACAGAGGGCTATTCACCTAATTTAAATATTTTGAGTCAAAACTACTACAAAACTACTACTGAGATAAGGAGGCACCCGTGTAACATCACATAACCGTCATAGAATTACTACTTCTAACTGTGTTTGAAATGAGCATGTTTGACTTCAAGCTGGACGTAGTCAATGTCACCGGCGTTAACGACCGACACAGATGTTCCGCATTGGCTCATTGGCTAGGATGTACCGGCATTCCCATGGTTTGTATATAATAAATAAATAATGGTGTCCCACTGTCCCAGCTGATAATGAACAGCCTGGTAGCAGTCGACTTTTTTGCGCTTGCTATCCTGGTACTTTCTACCTAATGTCCACCATCATTTTGTGTGTGTGCATGTAGTTCACTTGAATCATAGAAAGGAAGGGATCCTCTGTCTTTATTCACTCACCATATATGTGCAAAAAGTTTTTCTCTAACTTGAACTTTAATAAGTCCAAGTACAGGTCCAGACTTACTTACTATCATCTTCAAGCCATACTGAGGGTCTCAGCTGCTTCCTCCCTCAAGCCAAATGTGGCTCAGTTATGAGAGAGGAAGTAGGCAAGAAAAGCCATGTTCAGAAGAACAGTTCATGTTTATGTTCAGAAGAACCCATTGAAGTTAAAGAACTGTTAGTAATGACATTTGAGAAGATTAGATTTTTTTTAACAAAGCTTTTTTTGGGGGGAATACCTGATGCGGCCCAGCCTCACCCAGACTCTGCCTCCTGCGGCCCCCAGGTAATATGAGTTAGAGACCCCTGCTGTAGAACAATACAATAACGGCCATAAACACCAACACCAACAACCAACCACAAAGAAACATGACCTCCAATCTCGACAAAGACTGAACAAAGACTTTACCATGTGTACTATACTCCCTTACAATAGTATTTCAATCACCCATTTTACAACACTACATAGCTCAGAAGACCCGCAATACTAGACGAGCCCCCATTCGTTACCAGCTGGCTCAAAGCCGGCAACAAAAAATAAGGCCATGCAAACACACATTTATACTTCAGTACAGTGTCAGTAGTTAATGTGATGCATGGATGGTAAATGGTCTGCACTTCTATAGTGCTTTTCTACTTATTGGTATTCAAAGTGCTTTACACTGCTTCTCATTCACCCATTCGCACTCACAACTACATACACACGCACACGCCAATGTGGGAGCAGCTGGCCAAAGCTCACCGGAAGCAACTAGGTTCGGTGTCTTGATCAAGGACACTTCGACATGTGACCGATGGAGCTGGGGATCGAACCAGCAACTGTGGGGAGTGGCGGACAACAGCTCTACCTTCTGCGCCAAAGTCGCCCCAATGGGTGGTGTGTCTTGAAAAAAGATGCAGCAAACCAGCAAGCAAAGGAGGTAGACTGAGGAGGTTGCCAGGCTCCAGAGAACAGAGCCAGCACCAAAATGGCTAACTTTTAAGCTGTGGCCATATCCCTTAGATTCAGGCAACCAGACCCAAAATCCACCTGCTACCTGCAGGAATGAGGAGGAAAAGAGGAAGACGTACAGAGTGACAGGGTCATCACACCCTCTTACAACTGCTTCAACACTTTCCATAACATTGAGTGACACTTTCTCATTATCATTAGTTTGGAAATATTCCTAGGTTTGCTTTATTTCTTTTACTGTCTGTTCATCTGATGAATGAACACATTATGTCTAAATCAAAAACCAGTAGCTTTCCGAAAAGACAACATGACTATAATAGGAGCATATCCACTTGTTATAGTCTCTATTGAGCAATTTATTACTTTATAAATGTGTTGGTGAAACATGCAGAAAAAGTCTATCCTTGAGTAGCTCCAACGCAGGTTTGAGTAGAATGTGTAATGCTTCTCCTTAGGGTTGTTATTTCTCAATGAATCAATAAGGCCAAGCTCTTTAGTTTCTTCAGCTGAGACCATTGTAAAATGAGAAGCTCCACTTGATGGCCCACAACTGGGAAAGGATGCAGGCATTGCCTGTTCGCCACTTCTCCACACTCTCTCAATGTCATTTGAAAGTTTGATTGTCTGACATGCTCTAGTAGCCCGTTTTCTTCAAAGAGTGGTTGTCCATTTGTTTATTGACTTTTACATTGTTTCTTGATTAATTCTACCTGCTGCTGTTGTCTTTGTATCTGGTTGCTAGCCGCTCGTGTTCACTCTGCCAGTGTTTGTCTGGGGCTAATATTAGCCGCTACAAGCTATCATCTGCCTACATCGACACCATCTGCATGCTCTGCTGTGGTATTTCCTCTGTGTCAGCTCTGTTTTTGGGGCTGTTGGCAGAAGACCTGATGCTGTGGCACTTCCTCAGTGCCACTGTGGCTGCCCAGCTGTGTGCACATGGACTACTGCTACCGCTTTACACACGGACCATAACGTATCCACCTGGCGCTAAGCTCCAGTATTCTCCACTGCAACTGCTGGAGCTCACCAACCACAGCCTCCCATTGGACACTGGACTTATTAAACAACTGGGACTCCTCCGTTGACCCCACTACGTCCATAGAGGGTCTGGCCGGTGGTTTATTTACAAGACCGGAGCTCCATTCCATCCCTGCAGTCACCAACTGAGCTCCATTGCAACTCGATTTTGTCATTCGAGCACCAAAACCATGGAGACTGAAAACACTGCTCAGCAACGGACCAGGCAAAATGGGAATGCTGGAGTGGACTTCAGTGTTCTTTGTCCTTTGCTCAAAAGTAACACTACACTACACTTTTGGAGAAGGGAATTGGAGATTGATTTTATCTGTCTGACTGACAGCTGGCATAAACTTAAGGCTTATTCCTGGTAAAGGCAGTTGCTTGCGGACCACAGCGTGAGTGGTTCGATCCCTGGCCCTGGCTATATGTCGAAGTGTCCCTGGGCAAGACACTGAACCCCTAACAGCCCATTCCCCCTCCCCAGCAATGCAGTGCCGGTCCAAGCCCGGTAGAAATTGGGGAGGGTTGCGTCAGGAAGGGCATCCGGCGTAAAAACTGTGCCATATCAACATGCGGACAATGTTCCGCTGTGGCGACCCCGAACTCACGGGATAAGCCGAAAGGAGAGTAGTAGTGATTTCTTCACACAAGAATTAATACTTAGTCGTAACATACGCTTGTATTACACAAGAACCTGCTTTTGCAGGTGCTAAAGTTTACAAATTCCAGATTTCAACTATATTAGCTTCATTAGCTTAGCAGTTATCCATTAGTAATTGCTTCTCTGTCTCCCTCTGTCTCTCCTTCTCTCACTTGCTCGGTGTGTCTCATGTTCAGTTTTTCCTCTGCCTCCTTTAGTGATAATGGTATATGTAATAAGTGTAAGGTTTTTGCAGCTTTGGAGGGGAGGCTCACGGAATTGGAAGCACGGCTCCGCACCATGGAAAACAACTCCGCTAGTCAGGCCCCGGTAGCTGGTGCGGGCCGACCTAGCGTAGCCCCTGCCTACTGTCCCCCGGCAGTTCCCGAGCAGCCGGGAAGCCAGTCCGGCTGGGTGATGGTTCGTAAAAGATCTAATCCTAAACAGACGCCCGAGGTTCACCACCAGTCGGTTCACGTTTCTAATCGATTTTCCCCACTCAGCGACAAACCTGCTGAGAAACCAACTCTGGTAATTGGTAGCTCTATAGTCAGAAACGTGAAGTTAGAGACTCCAGCGGCCGTAGTGAAATGTCTTCCTTGGGCCAGAGACATGTACACCCGCATGTCGTCATTCAACCGCCTGCTGTCTAGGTGGCAAACGATGTGGGCTACATAGACAATTGGAAACGTTTTTGGGGAAAACCTAGGCTGATTAGGAGAGATGGCATCCATCCTACTTTAGATGGTGCAGCTTTCTTATCCAGAAATATGGCTGGTTTTATTAGACAACCAAAAGTATGACAATCCAGAGTTGAGCCTAGGATGCAGAGATCCAGTCCTACACGCCTCCCTGCAGTATCCTTACAACCGTCACCCCCCCCCCCCACAACTCCCACATACCTATAGAGACTGTGTCTGTTCCCCGACCTAAATTACATAAACTAAAAATGACAAGAGGAGTTAATCATGATAACCTATTAAAAGTTAAGACTACTCCTCTTACAGAACAAAACCCCAAAACTATTAAATGTGGATTATTAAATATCAGATCTCTCTCTTCTAAATCTCTGTTAGTAAATTACTTAATAAGCGATCATCAATTCAATTTATTTTGTCTCACTGAAACTTGGTTGCAGCAGGAAGAATATGTCAGTTTAAATGAGTCAACCCCCCCAAGTCATATTAATTATCATGTTCCTAGAAGCACAGGCCGAGGTGGAGGAGTTGCAGCAATCTTCCATTCTAGCTTATCAATAAACCCTAGACCTAAACATAGTTATAACTCATTTGAGAGCCTTACTCTTAGCCTTTCACACCCAAACTGGAAAACTCAAAAACCACTTTTGTTTGTTATCGTGTACCGTCCTCCAAAATGTAAATAAACCCACTCACTGTTTTAGTCACACGTTAGACCTTGTCCTTACGTATGGAATTGAAGCGGATAATTTAACCATATTTCCTCACAACTCTCTTCTGTCTGACCATTTTTAATAACATTCGAATTTACAATAACGGACTATATAGCAGTTAGTGAAAAATTCCACTATAGCAGATTGAAAAAGCTGTCAACAAATTTAAAGAAATTATTTTTTCATCATTTGCTTCACCATATGTTAATACAATGGAAAGTAGTCTCCTTAATGTTACTCCTGCACAAATAGATTATTTTGTTGACAATTCTGCAGCCTCACTACTTACAATACTCGATAGTGTTGCCCCTCTGAAAAAGGAGGCAGTAAACCAGAAGAGGTAATCTCCATGTTATAGTTCACAAACACGCAACTTAAAACAGGCAACATGAAAGTTAGAAAGGAAGTGGCGTTCCAGAAAGTTAGAAGAATCTCTTTAGCCTGGAAAAATAGTTTAAAAATGTACAAAAAAGCTCTCAGTGATGCCAGAACAGCATATTATTGATCATTAATAGAAGAAAACAAGAACAACCCCCGGTTTCTGTTCAGCACAGTAGCCAGGCTGACTAAGAGCCATAGTTCTGTTGAGCCTACTATTCCCTTAACTTTGAGCAGCAATGACTTCATGACCTTCTTTATGAATAAAATTGTAGCTATTAGAGAACGAATTCACCAGATCCTCCCCCCAAAAATTACAGATAGATCTTCATGTTCAACAGTGCTAGAGTCATCGATAAGGCCCCAATCCCTGTTAGACTGCTTTTTACCCATAGATCTCTCTGAGCTAACTTCAATTATTACCTCATCTAAACCAACAACCTGTCTGCTAGACCCTATTCCAACTAAGCTGCTCAAGGAAGCTTTACCCTTAATAGATACATTCATATTAGATATCATCAATCTATCTTTAGAAACAGGCTATGTACCACAGGCCTATAAGGTAGCTGTAATTAAACCATTACTTAAAAAACCCTGTCTTGACCCAGGTGTTTTAGCCAATTACAGACCAATATCTAATCTCCCCTTTATTTCTAAAATAATTGAAAAAGTAGTTGCAAAACAATTATGTGATCACCTTCATAGGAATAATTTGTATGAAGAGTTTCAGTCAGGATTTAGAGTTCATCATAATACAGAAACAGCCCTGGTAAAAGTCAACAACGATCTTGATAACATTTAACATTTCATTACAGAGACTGGAACATGAAATTGGGATTAAAGGAACTGCACTAAGCTGGTTTAAATCTTATTTATATGATAGATTTCAATTTGTTCGTGTTAATGATGAATCCTCCATGCACACAAAGGTTAGCTATGGAGTTCCACAAGGCTCTGTGTTAGGACCAATACTTTTTACTTTATATATGTCTCCTTTAGGCAACATTATTAGAAAACACTCCATAAATTTCCACTGTTATGCTGATGATACCTAGCTATATTTATCCATGGAACCAGATGAAAATAATCAGTTAATAAAGCTTCAAGCATCCCTACAAGACATAAAGGGCTGGATGTCCCACAATTTTTTACTTTTAAACTCAGACAAAACTGAAGTCATAGTATTTGGGCCCAAAAAACTCAGAGATATGATGTCCAACCATATTGTTACTCTAGATGGCATAACTCTGGCCTCCAGTACTACTGCAAGGAACCTTGGAGTTATTTTTGACCAGGATTTGCCCTTTAACTCACATATAAAACAAATCTCTAGAACAGCCTTCTTCCACCTACGGAACATTGCCAAAATTAGGAGCATCCTGTCTCAAAGTGATGCCAAAAAACTGGTCCATGCATTTGTTACCTCTAGGTTGGACTACTGTAATTCCCTACTTTCAGGATGCCCCAGTAACTCCCTAAAGAGCCTGCAATTAATCCAAAATGCTGCAGCAAGAGTGCTGACTGGAACTAGCAAGAGAGATCATATTTCACCTTCACTAGTTTCTCTCCATTGGCTTCCCATTAAATTTAGAATAGAATTTAAAACCCTGCTTCTTACATATACAGCTCTGAATGGTCAGGCTCCATCATATATAGAAGATCTCATAGCACCATATCATCCCAGTAGACCACTTCCCTCTCAGAATGCAGGCCTACTTGTGGTTCCCAGAATTTCCAAAGGTAGAATGCGAGGTAGAGCCTTTAGCTATCAAGCTCCTCTCTTGTGGAACCAGCTCCCAGTTCAAATTCGGGAAGCAGACACCTTCTCTACTTTTAAGTCTAGGCTTAAAACCTTCCTCTTTAATAAAGCATATAGTTAGTTATAGTTATGCTGCTATAGGCTTAGACTGCTGGGGGACCCACCCCCCGATGCACTGAGCTCCTTTCCTCCTCTTGACCATCTCTCCTCTCCTCTCACCCCGCAGTTGTCACCACTGTATAACTATGTGTGTTCTCTCCCGTAGTTGTCTTTGTCCTTTTCTGTCCCCCTCTCTCTGTCCCTTTCTGCAGGTGTCCCCCGGCTTAAGAGTACAATTCTGAGTAATGATGTATTTGAAGTGTTACACATTATTGCCTACAATACTGCCCATAGACCATCTATACCATCAGACATCCTGCCTGTTGGGTTTAGGTAAAACTTACCGACTGTCCAAGCTTTTCTAAGTTGTCCAGGAAATACTTGACTGAGTCACCCTAAGAGAAAGAAGAGACAAAGTGAAATACAATAAGAACTACAAGTTTAGCCTCTAACATGGATTCTCACATCACTATTTCATTTGTTGCCATCCCTTCTTCACTCAGTGAAACAAGAAACTGAAAATAGATGGTCTAAATGTGTAGAGCTGTGATACATACTGTACATTAAGCTTGACACCAGGGAACTAATTTTACAGCCTAATTGTCCAAAGTACTGGCTTTATTTTATCAGCTCTCAAAGAATACTCAGCTGGCATTTAGTCAAATTTGGCAGTTTGTTAAAGCAGAAAAAAAACAACACACAATCATACATACACAATTTTATTATCCCAAACGACTCTGGTTTGCAGAGAAGAAAGTGTTCAAACGCTGTCACTTTTGCACATTTCAAACATTTTTTTAAATAAAACATTCGCTATTTTTGCCTATTAAACTACACACTAGAACACATATTTACAAAAACTTTTTTTTAACTTTTCCTAGTTAAATAAACAAACACAAAGCAATGTCTTATCCTCCCATTTGTGGCAGTCAAAATTGTGGTCTGATGCATCATGTTTACTTTAATTTTTGCATTGATCAGTCTATAGCAGGGGTCAGCAACCTTTACTGTCTAAGGAGCCATTTTCAGCCAAAAAGAGGGAAAAAAATTCTATTTGGTAAATGGTCTGCACTTGGGGCTGCAAAAACCCTTTTAGCCCTTTACATGAAGGCACCTCAGTCTACCAAAGGTCTAAATTAACCTGTCAACATTACTGATACCAAATATTAGCTAAAGCCAATATAAAGGATTTTGCTGAAAATGAAAATATAGTAAACAGATATGTCCTAAACAGAGCTCCTTATAAGGTAATAAAGCCAATATATAAAACAAAAAACTAACTATGTTATGCAAAAATTCATCACATCACACAATGTTAAAGTAATGTGGGGCCACCATTCCCACGGCTTATTGTTGGATTCAGATAGGTCACACTGACCTACATTGGTTTGGTCACTGTAGAACTGACTGTTTGAAAGCCATATTGTTGAGAGTCTTAAAGCAGTTTTTCTGTATTTGTAGTTTTAAAGGTAAAGTAGCTTGAGGCTTTGCAGGAAACACACCATTTACAACCCATTTTAGGACCTTTTCTCTGGAAAGGTACCATGCTTTGTTTTCAAGCAGCAACTGATATGGGGCAGAAGGATGTTATTGCTCAGAATCACAAATGGCGTGATATTCGAAACCTTCCCAAACCGGACAAACTTGTGTTCGAAACTTGGAATGTTATCACAGACGTTTATGTGAACATAAAAAAGTATGCACTTGGAGTCCTGTTAATCTTTGGATCCACATATGTTTGTGAGCAGGTGTTCTCCAACATGAACTTTATTAAAAGTAAACATCGCACATGCCTCACAGTTTATCCTGTATAAAGATGAAGGTGACGGCATTCAGCCCTGATGTGCAGGGCTCCTGAGGTTCAGGAGCAAAAATCACATTAACCAAGTATGATGCATCTTCAACCCAACGTCTTTTTTTCTGAGTTCAAAATGTTTTTGTTGTATGCAGAAATTTAATTTTGTTTTCACTGCAGTTGCAGTTGTTCACCGATTTCATAAATGCAACACATTATAGTTCAATTAGCTCTGTCTTTCTTTTTGTTCTTTTTTACATTTTATTTTGTTTATTTATGTGCACTCAGTATGTTTTCCATTTTCTTCAAACCCATATGGAGTTGTGCAACTAGGGGCACTAACCTCATTACTTTTGCATTAAGTTTTATCCTATTTTGGAACTTTTGATTGTTTACACTTGGGATCAGCTGTTTGCTCTTAGGAGTTCTCACTGGAGTTCTTTATGCTGGGAAGCCAGAGATTATTGGTGTTTGTGAACAACAGATGGTGCAACCCTGCGCACATCACTGTTTAAGAACAACTCTGTAGCAGCGACAATTAGCTACTAGCACTGTGTTCAGCCTTATTACATCCTGAAGGAGTTCTCACTTGTGTTGGTGGTGACTGTTTACATCCATCCCTTGGCTGATGCTGCAACTCGATTAGCGGCTGGATTAGCGGTCTGGTAGCTCAATGGGTAGAGCAACAGGGTAGAGCAGCAGGATGGGATGCAGAAGTAAAATGGTAAATGGTCTGCACTTACATAGCGCTTTTCAAACTATTGGTACTCAAAGATCCTTACATTCACCCACACTTACAATCACACACACTGATGGGGGAAGTGCTATCCAGCTGGCCAATGCACACCAGGAGCAACTAAGTTGGGGCTCAGTGTCTTGCTCAAGGACATTTCGACATGTGGCAGGAGAACCCAAGGATCAAAACAGAAACTGGGAGATTGGTGGATGACCGCTCCACCTCCTGCACCACAGTCAGCCCACAAAAGTGCAGTATCAAATCCCCTGTCCCTCAGCGAGACACTCAGCACTCTGCGGCGCCCCCCAAGGCTTCCACGCCCCCCCAGGGTGATAGGTTAAATGCAGAGAAAGAATTTCATTGTAACATGTAGGTGCTTTAGTGTAGGAGGCTTTACTTTAGTTGTCAGTTATCTTATAACAACTCTAAAGCAGAGACCAGGTTAAGGAGGTTCAGATAGAGAAAAGTTCCTCATGTAAAGGTCAGCAGCATTATATTTTAGTTATACATTACAATAAATTTATATATATTGAAGTAGTGTTATCACTGTACCAAAAGCTGCACTGTGGGAAGTCAACAACTCAAATCAAATGAAGAAAGCAATGCCATTTCAACAATATTTATCTTCTGTGAAAGTCTGGACTTCACTTCACTTATTTTCATTCCGACTTTTAACCACCACCACCATCTCAGAGCAGATGAGACACGACGGTTTTGAGCTTCCTAAAAAAAGGATAAACATATAAGACCAATTCCAGATTAAAACCCCGGTTTTCTGTGTAAACCTTCCTGTCTCTTGAATTGACTAAGAATTTTACACATTTTCTTTCCCCTTTCTTCTTACTTCATACTTATCTCTCACTGTCACTGGTGCTGTTTTCACTGTTTTCTGCACCTCTATTCAGTGATTGAATGACATTCTCATCTCACCAATCTCAGTAATCCTGTCTAAAGCGATGCCAAAAAAGTACTAGCCAATCAGAGACAGGTAGGAGGTCCCTGTTGCTGAGTAGCAGTGCAGAAACCAATGTCAGAGAAGAGTCGCTAGTCGAAATGTAACGCTGCCAAAACCGAATAAAAAGTCAATGTGATGGTTCTGGCTTTGGATCCAGAAAGGATAGAGTCTGGGTCACAATCTTTTATTATTTTCTTTGTTCAACTGTTATTATGATCTTTAGCCAAACCACTAAAGTAAAGAACACTATTTAGATAAACATCTTGAAACATTTACGTGTGTGTGCACTTTTTCTGATTAGGCTCTAATACTGCAGAGAGGCAGAAGTGTGGCCATGTTTATTTGTGTTAAGAAATCCCCATTTCTCTCGCTCACTAAACCGGGGAGGAGGGGGCCACTGATCAGTGCCAGTTTCGGTCTAATAATTTCAAATGGGCCAATACCTATAAGTGCCTCCAAACATGCATGATTCCCCTATTTTGAAAGGGCAACGTAATATTTAAACCCCATTTAGCTACTAAACATTTTCCTTCTTTAGAAAGTTCACTTGTATTTAATTTATTAAGAAGGCTGCAAAACTTTTCCATTAAAGGGAGTTTTTCCTCTCAACTGTTGCGTAGGGCTTGCTCAGGCGGGATTTGTTGGGTTTTAAATATGAGATTGCAACTACATTACCCCTAACATAATTAAACTAGGCAAATTCAGGGACAGCAGAAGTAGGGTGCAACGGTATTGTTTTAGGTATTTCTGTTGAGCATGAATTCCAAGCACTGTGATGACTAATGCAGAGCATCCACGCATCTATGACATCACTAATTCAAATCTACCAAGTCTCGTATATCAGTATACTGTATATGACTCATTACTCTGCATTAGACTCATTTTGGAGGCAGTGCTGATGAATTTTTACTCGATATTGACAGAAAATAATTTTCTTACTTAAGAAAGAGAAGAAAAAGGGAGAGAGCCACAGCAAAAACTGAATGAAAAATCTGCAATTGACAGCGGCTTATTTCGATTTCTATGAGGCAATTTCATTTCAGAAGGACTTTGGGTGGACTTTGATTTACAAAAGAGGCAGCATTGCTCCATTTATGATCTCTCCTTTCATTCAGCCTGCTATAGCATCAAATGCACATAATTATGAGGCTATGTTTAAAGGGTTCAGTAATTCTGAACTTGCTTTTTTCGGTTCTAGTTTGAGTAGTACATGTAATTGAATGGCATTAAACAATCCTCTGACTTCCCTATATTGGAGTATCTCTCTTCTTCTAGGTGAAAAATGCCTCCAGATGACTTCACTTGGAGGAACTTTTAGTTTAGATTATGTCGTCTTGTTGCTCACAGTATGGATTTGTAATCATGGTCAACCTGCTTTTCCGGACCTTCGCTAGATGACATCATTTGAATTCTTGATTATTAAAAATGGATCCAGCTGTTGTCATCCAGAGGAGTTTTTCCAGCCAGAAGCAGAGAAATATTTTAATACAGGGAAATCAAAAGGACGTTTTAAAGCATTAATGTAGATTTGCAGCCTAAACTAAATCTGTAGAAAGCCAGTTGAAAATTGTTGAAGTCGCCCTTTAACACATTAATAAAAATTTTTAATCCATTATCCACTATTTCTGTAAATGGTATCAGGGTATTCCTAAAAGAAGACACTGATTAAGACTCTTACACACCAGCTGGAACTCCCTGCGGCGGTCATAGGCATTCTGGATGCCCTGGTCGGCCCACAGGGCATAGATGGATGGTAGGTAGTGCTGAAATACTTTGGGCTCCACCATGCCTTGACCTTGAGTCATCGCTGATCGAGTGTCAAATGCCATCACTGTGTCTCCGTGCCGCTGATTGGATGAATCGCCCCATTGTATGTGTAGCTTTTCTCGAGCATCCACCAGCACTCGAATTCCTGAATTAAAGAAAAATACACATATAACATGCAAGATTTTGTTCTTGCTAGGGATGCACCAATGCCCATATAAGTATCATGTCTGAGGAAGACGGCATTGATATTATCTGGACTTTATCCTGCAAGCACCCTAGTACAATGTACATGCGTGCAGCATGCTGCTCTGTCCCAAATTGTCAGGAGGATTTAAAGCAAACAAATTCATGACGTTTCTATCACTCGACTGCCTTTTGTGTGTTACATGTCAACTGTGTGTTACAACTAGGGGTGGGGCGACACATTGACGTAATCCATTACAAAAATACGTAGATTTCCAAAATGTCCATCGACAAGTCGCAAGTTGGGCTGGAAATTAACGCTACACAAAGATTTGGTACCTGGGACAATTTTGGCACGTAAATAAATGACTTCACAATGCACAGATTTCGTTGTTAAAAAGTTAACTAAAGCACGAAAATATAAATATTTGTATTCTATAATCACCAGATATGAATTCAAGACACCAGTGACATTAGCAAATAAAAAAAGATAAACTTAAGGACAGTTTATTCTCTCTGAGTATGAGCAAGGGCAGAGCTTAGCCAAGTGTCCCTATCATCAGCAGATAGGGAGCAGACAGCTCAGGACACTGGACACTGAGACAGTCACACTCGCAAACCAGACCAGTAGCTGTCAGCAAAGTCCCTAACAGCAGCAGACATAGGAAAATAGGGATCAGTGATAGGGACTGATTTCATGTTCATTCTCCTATTCACTTCTATTCACTTTGAACCTATATTAGATCACTAAGTAATTGTCACAGAGTCCCTACTTCTCAGTTTTCAGTTTTCAGAACCACATCTTCTTATAATTTCATTTTCATTTCAACTTTATTTATATAGCACCAATTCACAACAAAGTAATCTCAGGGGACCTTACATAATAAAGTCAAGATTATAAAGATATATAAAGAGAACCCAACAATTCCCCCTGGAGCAAGCCATAGGCAACAGTGGAGAGGAAAAACTCCCTTTAACGGAAGAAACCTCCAGCAGAACCAGGCTCAGGGTGGACGGCCATCTGCCTCGACCGGTTGGGGTGAGTGGAAAGGGGAGAGAGAAAAGAACAGAGCAACAAAAAGCAACAACAAAACATCGGGCAGATTGGTAGGACCAGTAGCTTCACGCTGGAAGACACACAGCTAAAAACTCGGGGACACCTGCAGAGAGGGAAAGAAAGAGGGGGACAGAGAAGGAGAAAGACCACTAAGGGAGAAAACACACAGAGTTAATAACATACAGTGGTGACAATTGTGGGGTTAGAGGAGAAGAGAGGAGAGATGGTCAAGAGGAGGAAAGGGTCCCCCATCATTCTAAGCCTATAGCAGCATTACTATAATTAACTATATGCTTCATTAAAGAGGAAGGTTTTAAGCCTAGACTCAAAAGCAGAGAGGGCGCTTGCCTCCCGAATCCGAACTGGGAGCCAGTTCCACAGGAGAGGAGCCTGACAGCTAAAGGCTCTTACCTCCCACTCTACCCTTGGAAACTCTGGGAAACACAAGTAGGCCCGCACTCCGAGATCGAAGTGGTCTACTGGGATGATATGGTGCTATGAGGTCTTCTATATATGATGGAGCCTGACCATTCAGAGCTGTATATGTAAGAAGCAGGATTTTCAATTCTATACTAGATTTAATGGGAAGCCAATGGAGAGAAGCTAGTGAAGGTGAAATATGATCTCTCTTGCTAGTTCCAGTCAGCACTCTTGCTGCAGCATTTTGGATTAATTGCAGGCTCTTTAGGGAGTTACTGGGGCATCCTGAAAGTAGGGAATTACAGTAGTCCAACCTAGAAGTAACAAATGCATGGACTATTTTTTATGCATCACGCTGAGACAGGATGCTCCTAATTTTGGCAATGTTACGTAGGTGGAAGAAGGCTGTTCTAGAACAGCTTTTAATTCTAAATAGTCACCTTTACACCCAGCAACAGTCCACTTTTCTGCATATCAAACATGTCTACTTTTGCTCACAGAGTGAAACAAAGCTGTCTCCATTATGAGTTCATCAAAACTGTCATATTTTCAGAGATACCAAATATCATTTCCTATTGCATATATTCTATTTCCAGAGTGCACCAAACACTAATTTATCCAAGAGAGTAGAATCATGATGAAATAAAACATACAAGCTAATTTCACAAAGTAAATATTGCTTTCAGCAATCACACATATCACAAATAATAATAATTTGTATATGAATACTTTTGAAACATTGTTAACACATTTTAACAATACAGTGATAATACTAATGACTGTAATTATTTTGGTCACTATAATGTGGGATTAAATTGTCATACAGTTTCAACTTTATCTAGCTAAACTCAGATATGGTACATTCCATTTAACTCACACCACTACACTGCAACAGTGGCACAGGAAGGTAGAGCGGTCGCCATGGTTGGTTCTATCCACGGCTACTCTGATCACATTTCGAAGTGTCCTTGAGCAAGACACTGAAACCCAACTTAGTTGATCCTGGTGAGTGTCAGCTCAGCAGCACCCCCAGAGTTGTGTGTGTGTGTGTGTGTGTGTGTGTGATTGTGAGTGCAAATGGGTGATTAAGAAGCAGTGTAAAGCGCTTTGAGTGCCAGCAGGTAGGAAAGCACTATAAGTGCAGACCATTTAAATGAAACTAGACTGCTGTCCAACTAGACTGAAAGCTGTAACATTTTAAATTGCAGCACGGCAGACATAAACTAAGCAAGATTTACTTACAACTATTGTCAGTCTTGCAATAAATTTTACCTTAATAAATATTCTGAAACCATATTGGATGTTGATTTAACTGTACAAAAACATTGGAGGCTGTAATTTGTAGTGGTATTTTTTAAAAATGCATTAAAACATGCATGTTATTTAGCCAAGCTTCGTTAGTATAAAAAAAATGGAAAATCCTAAGGCAGTTCAAATAAACAGACAATTTACATAAACACAATTTATCGGTTAGATCAAAAATCTCCCAACGTATAACGTTAACCATATAACGTTAGCCTTCATTACTTAATGCACGACTACATCCGTTGTAGGTTGGTGTAACGTTACTAGTTCACTGTTAACAGGTTAACGTTACAGTTTTATTCTGACGTTGTGTCTTGTTATCTTCGTTCTAGGGTGATCTGTGACTGATCGGTGTGTCATTATCCTCCGTGCACACAAACACAGGTAACATGGGCGTTTCTTACATGTTTACCAGCAAACCAGACTGCTTTGTCGAACACTGGGTCGAACAAGTGTCCTCGTCTATTCATCTCCAAATAGCATGTCTACCAACTTCCGACTCAAGTCTCTTCCATAGGGAAGTAAGCCGCCAGTACACCGATCAACACAAGCCAACATCAGTGTGTTAAATAAAATGGAGTGCTCTGCGTAGTCTTACCTTTCATAACGTTATTAAAAATCGTGCCTCTAAATTCTTCTTTCGCCTTCTGATCGAAGTCCTGTCCATGAATAATGCGCATCTGCTTGAGAAAAGTAGACTTGCCACTCTCCCCTGCTCCGAGTAACAGGATCTTTACTAGTCTTTTTACATAAGTCTTATCTCGATCGATACACTTATCTATTTCCTTAGATTTCCGCAACTGTTCTGCCTCTCCGCTTGTGAGAAGACAGTTAGGGAAACATACTGATAAAATGGAGTGAAACGGCAGGAAATCCGCCATTTTTAACACAACTTCATCGAAACAGACAACGAGGAGAGAACAGATCTCACCCCAGTCTGCTGCTGTATTCACGTGTCGTAGGAATCCGTGCATGCAACATTATTTTTTTTCTCCTTCTGTATGCAACACTCATCACAACAGTGCAGCTTAACCATCAAAATCTAATCTACTGAACTGAAACTAAACCTTATGATTCTAACTTTTACCAAAAACAGAAATGATTTATGTGTGGAATGGGGATTTTGTTCTTAAATAACATATCTTGATGTTATTATAAAACCAAGTTTTTATTACAGACTTCTATATATATATATATATATATATATATATATATATATATATATATATATATATATATATATATAGACTTAAATAGCATGTAAAAAAGCTAATTATAATCACTCCATACATAACCAAAGCATTGGTTACAAAGTCCATCTTCTTGGACTTTTGGTGTGTGATTTATTTACTACAATTTAGTTTTAGGTTATTTACTCCAAAGCCAGGGACACCTGCAGAAAGGGACAGAGAGAGGAGACTACAGGAGAAAGTATCCACAAAGTCAATGTCATACAGTGGTGAAATTTGTGCGGTGAGACGAGAGGAGGAAGGGACAATAGGAGGAAAGGAGCTAAGTGCATGGGGGGTGGGTCCCCCTCATACTGCTAAATCTATAGCATTCTGAATATATCTAACTGTATGAGCCAACCAGGATTTCCTCTATCTTTGTATATGTTGTGTATTGTGTACTGTGTTGTGTATTGTGTTACGTTTAGGTGTACTGATGATGTAATGAGCATCAGTTATTACTGATGTAATTAGCAACATCATATGGCTTTGATCGTTGCGTTTGTAATTTACATTTTAAGTTTGTTGTCCATTTTGTTTTAAATGTGTTGTTTTCTGTGCATCGCTTCAGAGCATAGCTAGCACATCTGGCCGATGAAGTGGCACCAATCATATGCAACTCCATCCTGTATTCTGCTATCGGCTGACTAGTGTCACCAGCTGGCCACCACAAGAATCTGAGTAGGTCAGCGTCGTCTGACGGGACCTTTACCTGGTGGAACATAGCCTCTACATCTGCCACTATTGCCACAGGCACCTGACGAAACCTTAGTGAGACGCGCCAATCACCGCCGGCCTCGCCGCCGCGACAGGAACAGGAACTGGACGGCTGCCCGGGAGAAGGAGCGGCATCGACCTATTCGGAGGAAGCAGCTGAAGTTGCGGCTTCTACCCACTCAGAGACAGGAACTGGGGTGCAACAGATAAGCCAGGGGAGGGGTTTCCCTGTTTACCCCCAGTCTTGTTTTAGCCAGGAGCTCCAATAATCTGGGCACCCCAGGCACGTCGTTCAGCCATGGTCAAGAACAGACAATTTGTTCCATCTGGGAGATCTGCGTAGGTCTGGGTCTGTAGACTGCTTCCAAGTGTCCCTGAGGTGGGAGAGGTGGTGCATGATGACTGGGCTCTGTTTGCCCGCATCCAGAATCAATTCCTGATCCCACTGACTCAGCACCTGCGCAACCCTGGACTCAAAAACTGACATGGATGATGTTGCAAGGACTGGGGCAGGAACTGGCTGCATTTTATTTTGCGTTTTCTGCTTAGTTTGTTTGTTTGTTTTTCCCTGTTTGCTTCCCCTAAGTTACTTAGTGAGTTCATTTGCTTCCCCAGCACTGTTATAATTTAGTTTATCTTCTCCCTCCAGTGTGTTCATGTTCTGTTTTTACTTTGATTAGTTAATATTCAAGTGTTTTTCCTGCCCTCCTTGTGGAGTGATTTTCACTTGTTTACCTTTGTTGTTAATTAGTTACTTACTTTTCTTAGTTCCTGTGATTTATTACTTATTGATATTATGAAGTAGTGAAGAAGGCGGTGTGGCAATAGAGGTATGTTCTGCAAAAGGAACCGGGGGAAAACAGGTCACTGCGTGAAGCTCTAAAGGAGAAGCAAAAAGTGAGTAATATATAAAAGCATGGAGATATATTTGATGACTGGGTGCTTATGATGGTATGGAGAAGCAGAGGATCGAACAAAGGGCCAGTTCTGCTTAGGAGGCAGGGCAAGGAGAACTGAAATCTACTGAGATTATCCGAAAGAAAGTAACAACTCAAGATCAATACAAAGTCAAAACAGTCTTCGATCTTGCGCAAAATCCAATACCAAACAGAGTATAATGGCGTGAATCCAAAATTAGGCTGCAGTTGATGTAAAGTCACATACTACTTGTAATCAACACAGAACAAGGAAGGAGTTTTTGTGGGGAACTCAGGTCCAGAGGCCAGGCAAAAATAGAACGACAGATCATTGGTGGAACAAGTGAAGCAGCAACTCACAGGAGACATGAAGAAGTTCTGGCAAAGGGGAGTAGGTGAGCGGGGCATTTAAAAGGGGAGGCAACAGGTGTGGGGATTTGGGCTGGTTATGTATTCAATTCAATTCAATTCAATTCAACTTTATTTATATAGCGCCAATTCACAACAAAGTCATCTCAGGGCACTTTACAGAATAAAGTCAAGATTATAAAGATATATAAAGAGAACCCAACAATTCCCCCTGGAGCAAGCCATAGGCAACAGTGGGGAGGAAAAACTCCCTTTAACGGAAGAAACCTCCAGCAGAACCAGGCTCAGGGTGGACGGCCATCTCCCTCGACCGGTTGGGGTGAGTGGAAAGGGGAGAGAGAAAAGAACAGAGCAACAAAAAGCAACAACAAAACATCGGGCAGATTGGTAGGACCAGTAGCTTCACGCTGGAAGACACACAGCTTCAAAGCCGGGGGACACCTGCAGAAAGGGACAGAGAGAGGGGGACAGAGGATGACAAAGACAACTACGGGAGAGAACACACAGAGTTAATGACATACAGTGGTGACAATTGCGGGGTGAGAGGAGAGGAGAGATGGTCAAGAGGAGGAAAGGAGCTCAGTGCATTGGGGGTGGGTCCCCCAGCAGTCTAAGCCTATGGCAGCATAACTATAACTAACTATATGCTTTATTAAAAAGGAAGGTTTTAAGCCTAGACATAAAAGCAGAGAGGGTGTCTGCTTCCCGAATCAGAACTGGGAGCTGGTTCCACAAGAGAGGAGCTTGATAGCTAAAGGCTCTACCTCCCATTCTACTTTTGGAAATTCTGGGAACCACAAGTAGGCCTGCATTCTGAGAGCGAAGTGGTCTACTGGGATGATATGGTGCTATGAGGTCTTCTATATATGATGGAGCCTGACCATTCAGAGCTTCATATGTAAGAAGCAGGGTTTTAAATTCTATTCTACATTTAATGGGAAGCCAATGGAGAGAAGCTAGTGAAGGTGTATCACAGCGGGGAGGGAGAGACAGAGGGAGATCAGACAGGAGGGGAGAGATAGTGATGAATACCAGTGCAACATGGAGGAGTGTCACAGCCATGACATTCACAGAGTCCAGCGGGCAGCCCAGGAAAGATCTGAAGCTGCCAAAGATTCATAGAATGTCTCTAGCAGAAGCCTGCGCACTCCAAAGGACATCAGTCTCCTCAGAAGGTGGAGGCAAGTTTGGCCCTTCTTTTACAGGGTGTCGGTGTTGTGAGACCAGTCCAGTTTATGGTTGAGGTGTATACCCAGGTACTTTAAAACTGTCCACATGTCCAAGCCCTGGATATTCACCGGTATTTGAGGTAGCAACCCTCTCTGGAAGTCTATAACCATCTCCTTCATCTTACTGGTGTTTAAGTATATGTGGTTGTGTTCACATGAGTTCAATGTCCATGATAGGTCATGACTGACCTGTGCTCCAGGAGACTGACAGGAGGAGTTGGAATCAAATTTGGAATCATTTGCCAAGTTCTGGTCTTATAAAGTTTGAAACCCTCCTCCTTACAAAGCATACAGAGCTCTTAATGATCAAGCTCTATCATATCTAAAAGACCTAATATGTAACCTAATATCATTCCAATAGACCACTTTGTTCTCAGATTGCAGGCCTACTTGCAATTCCCAAAATCTCCAAAGGTAGAATGGGAGGCAGAACTATCAACCAGCTCCCAGTTTAGATTTGGGAAGCACCCTCTCTACTTTTAAGACTAGGTTGCAGGTATCCCCTGCTTTGGAGCTGTGTCTTTCAAGTGTAGCTACTGGTTCCTACCAACCTGTAATTGTTTGTTGCCTTCCTGTGTGAAAGAATGTTTAATAAACTGATCTAAGAAAACAAGTTAAGTAAACCGAGGCCATGATTGAATGGGCACATGTGTGAGGTCTTCCACATGACCAGTGACTGAATAAATAATAAATTAATTGTATAGATTCGAATTAATTAAAATGGCAAAGTATATTGTGACAGTGAAACAACTCAGTTTTCCATACGCTGTCATCTGAACTAAACTATGTCTCTGACTGAGTGGATGGTAAATGCTCTGCACTTATATAGCGCTTTTCTGTCTATTGGTACTCAAAGTGCTTTACACTGCTTCTCATTCACCCATTCACACCACACACCACCACCACAATCACACACTTCCCAATGGGGACGCTGCTATGCAGCTCACCAACGCTCACAGGTTTGAGAAGTTGACACACCAGCTTGCAGTTAAAGTCGGGCACCCTAACTTCTGACAGGAGGAGAAAAGTGGAATACTTTGATTGATGTAAAACTTGTATTTGTCCAGATTGGTGATAGATTTCAGTTTTTACAAGGTTAATCAAGACCTAGATAGTTTTCTGGTATACTGGAGTTGTGATGGGGTGTTTTATTTTATAGTAGAAGGACAACATTTCTTTGGACATGCATTGATGTAAATATGTGCTTTTCTACTAGTTGTCAATAAGCATATTATGTTTTTGTACAGTGAATTTTGAGGTAAATAAAGGTGTGTTATAAATTCAAGTTCCCTCTCTCTCCTCTCTTGTCTCTCTCTCTCTCTCTCTCTCTCTCTCTCTCTCTCTCTCTCTATCAGACAAAGGCAATTGGTCCACCCTTCCTATCCTGTCTTGCAGTCCCAGGAGGAGTACGTTCATGTTCACTGCATGTGTACATTTCTGGCAGCAACTATACTATTGTAGGTTAAATATTTCACAGCAGGATATTTTCATTTACATATCATTAGGTTTTCATCCATCTACAAACATGACAATTAGAACAGCTCGTCCTGACAGAGGTCAACACTTACGATCCCGTATGCATTGCCTTGAAAAGGTAAGTGGACAATATCATTATCATTAATATTATTATGATTATTAATCATCAGTGATTTGTAAATCTGTATAAGCTGTTGATACTCTATATTTGTGATATCTCATTCTTTTAGATATCACAAAAGCACACAAAAATACGATGCACAAACCAACAAATGGCATGTACAGTTTTTGTAGTAATAATGATTAGTTAAAAGAAACTACCACTAAAACAATGTTTTCCTTTTCCTGCTAGATAGCAGTGATGATAGATAATTTGTTAGATAATTTGTTCGCCTGAAGAAGAGCAGAGGATAGATAATCTCTAATTCTATCTTTAAGCTAATTAGAGTTGCTGCTCTGCTTCCAAAAATACTGTGGAGATTAACAGCAAAACCTGACCTCAGCAAGTATGCTTCCAATGACAGATTATAGGTTATGGATAGTCATGATCGCTTTGAGTCAAAAGACAGGACAGTAACATAAAAACAATGTATTTCATTAGAAGTGAGCAAGGAAAAAATACATTTTGTCTAATAAATTATTAAGGATAAAAATTATAAAATACATCCTTTTGTGGACCCACAACTTCCACAATAGTTACTTAGTAGTTCCTTCTTGAATAAGGAATAGTAAGGTAACATTTTATATGACTCCCTGAGGGGGAAATTCAGATGGCATAGAAGGTGAGTAAAAATTACTCTCAGCAAAACTACAGAACTGAAAAAAAGTATAATGATACAAATGTATTATAGTAAATAGAAATAGCAGTATAATATTAACAGTATAATATTACAGAATGTAATAATAATAATTATAATTATTATTATTATTACTATAATATTAATAGTAATAATAATAATAATATAGACAGTGCTGAGATGGAGTGGTTAGTACTGCAACCACACAGCTAGAAGGTCCCCAGTTTGAATCTACCTGCCCTGTGTGCAGTTTGCATGTTCTCTCTGTGCTTGAATGCATTTACTCCAGTACTCCATTTACCTCCCACAATCCAAAGACATGCATTTTAATTGTAATATATTCTTATTATAGAAGAGAGTGTGCAAGATCATAAGAGACAACAGTGATGTTAAGAAATCAGGCAAATTAGTTTTCCAGTTATCCAGGCTGCTTTGGATTGCTGGGAGAGATGGAAAGCAAAATCAACAGACTTCTGACAACAGAAACAGGAGACCTGCAGCAGCATCCCTCTATATGCTGCCATGGAACCTCCATTTTTTCCTTTTTGCTGTCACCATCTGGAAATCATCCACTTAAGTGAGTTGGATCTAAGTTAATTGAGCCATTTCCAATAATATATAGAGGGGTTACATACAGAGGATGTGGGACTAACACTAAACTAGGTGCTTAGTGATCTAATATCCGCAGAAGCAACTGCTAGCACAACTAGAGGTTGACAAGGACAAACATGAATGTTATGGCAAGGGGGAGCAAAAAGACAGGTCAAGGGGGAAGTGTCACTCCCCCCACACACACACACACACACACATATACACACACACACACACACATGCACACACAATTTAAGATTGGGTGATTAGTGCAAGAGCACCTGACCTGAGATTGAAGATCATGACTTAGGTGGACACTAGGAACCTCTGGCCAATTACCAAGACTAAGTAAAGTGCCCTATGAAAGTCTACTAAAATATGTAAATACAGCATTATGAACAATCTCTACTATGACCATTACTTAAACCAACACAACAGCAACAGTATTGCTTGGAGATCCTTGACTATGAGATGAACACAATCAGTATCCTCTACGGAGAAGGAGGGTGGAGGTCAAGATCAAGGAAAGAAGTTAGCCAGCTATTAGAATTGCAGAAAGGCATGATAAAGAAAATGGGACCTAAGAAGTACAAAAAAAATGTCCATATCTGAGGCCTGTTGACTAACCCTAACCCTAACCCACCAAGCAAAGGCTCCCAACCCTGGCTACCCTTCTAAAGAGGTACATCAGTGAAGTTGAAGACAGGAGAATAAACCAGATGTTCTCCACTGATCCGTCCAGTAGCAGGGTAATAGCATTAGAGCAGACCCACCGAGGCTAAAGACTGCACAATGCCTGGTGTACCCGGAATACCTTCCCTGAACAAAATCCAGTAACCATCACAATGGCAGACATGCAAGCATGAAAAGGTGCATACCACCAGGCCCAGACATGATCCATTACTACTGGTTAAACAAGCTTACCTCTCTCTGTGAGTTTCTAACAAACCAGCTATTAGTTGTTGGAAACCACCATGAATGGTTAATTAAAGGCCAGATAATCCTAAGAAGGGACCAGCCTTATCCTACTACCTGCCTCTGGACAACATGGAAGCTCCTGTTAAGTATAATAGCAGCTAAGATAAGCTAAATAGATGAGCAAAGCCAAAAAAAAGAATTGGTAGTAACACCAGGGGACCAAGGCACCACCTACTGTTAGATAAAGCAGACATTCAAGATTACTGACCTGTGCACTGTCTGGACTGACTACAAGAAAACCTATGACTTAGTGTCTCACACTCGGCTCCTGAAATGCTTGGAACTCTACAACATCAACATGATTCTAAGAACCTTCATCGAAAACTTTGTGGAATTACAACTTTAGAGCCCGTCTTCAAGTCAATTCCACAAGTCACCATCAAGAACACCATTTTCCAAGGAGATGCTATGTACCTTCCGCTGTTCCGCATAGGGCTTAACCCCCTTATCTGTGTCCCCACCAAGAGGAATTATGGATATCTATGGAGCAACTATCATCATCTCTATGTGTATAACATCAAGGGCTCTACAAATAGGGTCAAAAGAAGCTGGGGTCTACCAAACCAGGCACAACTCCAGGTGCAGGTGTGCAAAGCACATAACGACAGGGAACAAGATGCCAGCAGGCAGGGAATGGTAAACGGTCTGCACTTATATAGCACTTTTCTACATATTGGCACTCAAAGCACTTTACACTACTTCTTATTCAACCATTTTCACTCACAACCATCAATGGGGGAGCTGCTATGCAGCTTGCCAACACTCACCAGAAGCAACTAAGTTGGGGTTCAGTGTCTTGCTCAAGGACACTTCAACATGTGACCAGAGGAGCCAGGGATTGAACCAACAACTATGAGATTCATGGACAACCACTCTACCGTCCTGCGCCACTGTCGCCAACAGGGGATATGTAGAATATCATAACCTGGTGGACGGCATAGTTTAAAGACACGTCTATGCCAAGTAAAGCCTGGAAGTCCTATCATCAAAATGGGACACACATCCAAAAATGGTTGAGAATGAACAAACTAAGATCCTGTGGGATTTTCAGATACAGACTGGCAAAGTGGTAATTGCTAACCAACCAGACAAAGTAGAGGTGGAAAAACAGAAGAATATAGCCATTGTGATAGATAAACCAATCAAGTGAAGGAAGCTTGAGAAATGCCATAAACTGAATGAAAAGTTAAAACATAAGGGTCAAGTAATTGATCGAAACACTGGGAGAGTGACTCCAGCAGATTCCAGGAACATCTGAGATTTCCGTCCAGAAGACTGTAGGCCTAGGAAGAGTTAAGATACTGCGCAGAACCTTTAAGCTGCCAGGCCTCTAGTAGAGGAGCCAAGCTTGAAGGAAGGAAAAATACTGCACAGAAGTAGGGGAGAGTGGAAACCTTTGTCTTTTTAAAATTGAAACGGGGATGTCAAAGGTGGAAATCATTGTTTGTTATTATTACTGTCTGTGAATGTCAATTTTCTTCATATAAATTAGTCCTGGTTGCTGTCTGTCTGCTTCCAGCTGGAGGCCATTGTGGTGGAGATGCAGGACCCAAAAAGTGGAGTTAAAGGGTCAGAACAGAAACTCAACGTTACTACCGTCCCACATGTAATTTTTGGTGAGACTGACACACACATATACACAAATATTGGCCAGTATCAGACAGAGGTAATATTAGCTTCTCAGAATAGAGTTATTACAATTGGCATTCTCTAACTGATCTTAGTGATGCCTTGGACAGGTTTTGCTAACTATATTTTTGAGTGTACATTTTCAATTGTTCATAAATTTAACAAAGTGTCAGTCACCATCTTGTTAAGGTCACTGTGAGAATATGATAGAATAAAACTGCAAATTGTCCTGAAAATATCCATAGGTTAACTAAAGCACAGTAGTGTAAAAACACTGACAGGTTGCCTTGACTGTCTAAGCTGGTGACATAGTTAACCTATGTTAACCTAGGCAGTCCAGAATTAGACGAGATCTGGACAGTGCTTTAGGAGCTAAAGTGGCTTTATAATCTTATCTAATATTAGTCAGGAAAGGTCAGTGTGGACACATGGGCCAAAGTATAAGATATAAGCCCCTCCTGCTGTGACTAACAGTTACAAAATAATTTGTCAGAACAGCAGCTAAATCATATGATTTATCTAGTCTGGAGAGTTTTGTCCATCACCCCTAAAATTAGTAGTAAATGTTCTGCACTTATATGGCACTTTTCTACTTATTGGCACTCAAAGCGCTTTACACTGCTTCTTATTCACCCATTCGTACTCACCATCACACACACACACCAATGGGGAGCTGGCCAACACTCACCGGGAGCAAATAAATTGGGGTTCAGTGTCCTGCTCAAGGACACTTCTACATGTGACCAGAGGAGCTGGGGATTGAACCAACAACTGCAAGATTGGTGGACAACCACTCTACCTTCCTGCACCACTACTGTCTATAGTGGGTTTGTTAGTTACACATTAAGGTTAAAAAACTAGTTAAAATTATTTGTTTTTGTTTTTTTTACCTTTCCAACAGTGTATCCCAAGGATAACTGGGATAGGCTCCAGAACATCACAAACCCAAAGTGGTTAAGATAATAGATGGAATAGGATGATAATGTGATTGTCATGGCAAAAACTATACGGCAAGTTTAGGAGGCAAAAGGCAGCTCACAGTCTTTGTTATGGTGAATTTAATCAGCAAGAGGGGGAAACACACATACAGAAGAGAACTACACTCATGAGTGGGCCAAATCAGATTGACCAGGTTTACAGGTTATGGTTGTCTCTTAACCACTCAGCTCAGCAGCTGAATTCATGCAAAAGGACAAAGGAATGACTCAATGCAAATCAACCTTACAGAACATACATACAGGTCAGTGGTCACAGTGGTCAGGAATCTAATTAGCAAGTCTCTGAGACTACTCATCTTCTATGTGTTCCCTGCTGGGATAGCTTCCTGATGAAGCTCTGGTCTAAAGACAGTGCAGACAGAAGGTTTACTGAGGTATGAAAGCAGCATTTGGTCACCATAAACAGGCATTTTGCATTTATAGGAAACTTTCTCTCACAGTGATCACATTAATGCACTAAATCCAGAACTGCTGGTAAATGAGAGCGGTGTGGAAACAGTTAGTGCTCCATCTACTTTACAATTTACATGCCTGCGCCTGCATACACATGAAATTCTAATCTTTAAACCTTGAGAATAACTTAACAAAATACAGTTTAAAACTAAGCACTCCAGTTAATAATAGCTACATTACTTATTTTTGTTCTATTGTTGTATTACAAGTGTTATCTGGTCATTTTGAGACTGTAGCTACTTGGAGTTTTGAAATGTGATATACACATTTTCATCACAAGCGTCAAGAACATAATAAATTGCAGGTATTTCCGTTTTAAAAATCTTTCTTCAAATCATCATAGATTCATTATCTCTACATCAACAAGTGATGCCATGATTTGGCATCAGTCTTTATGGCAGATACTTCTTGCAGCAACCCTTCTATTTTATAGCACCAACGTGAGCCTTGGTGGCCAGGTGACTGGTCCCCAGTAGCATTCTGTTTAGGTTCTCTATTTTCTTTTGTTGCAATCCTTACACTCTAGTTTTCTTAGCCTTATTAGCACTATTATTCTCTTCCTTAGTGTTCTAACCCAGTTGCTGTATTGTTTTGTGATTTTTCATGTTTGTGGTCATGATTAGATTCTTTGCCTTTTGTTAGTAACCGCACCAGATTTGTCCTGCTTCGAGAAGTGAATTTTTGTTAGCCTTCTCTTTCTTGTGTTTTATAATAGAACTTACTTTTGTTGTCACTCTCCGTCTCTTACCTTGTTTTCTCCTTGAATCCATCTTTATACAAAACCCTGAAAAATATAGTATTGAAGTATTGCATAGTATTGCTACAATCGTAATGTATGTTCAGAAATTTTGGGGAATGAGGTTGGCTAGAAAAACTATGAGTGAAGACAATGTGACCTAAGTAGAGTCATGAATAACAGAGGTTTAAAATACTCGAGCTACACTAAAGAGTAACTTTTTGCTATTGGTTTGTATCGTTTTAAACAGTTAACCAGATTGCAGTTAAACTACAACTCAGATATTTAACGTTGCACATTAGTTGTCACATTAGTTATCACATTAATTTGCCAGTACACATTAGATTTAACCTAATATTATTTAAATACTTCTGTACACTCCAATCTGAATTAAAAGTATAATTTTATTTTTTTTTTAGTAGTGAAAAAACTAAATTACACTTAAGCATTTGTAAGTATAAATACAATTCATATTCCAGTTCACTTGATTATTTTTATTTATTAATTTTTTTAGGGTGGTCAGTTTTAAAAATTTACCAGAAACTTAAAAGAAAAAGATAGGAAACAGAGATACATCTATTAACGTAACAGTCTTTTTTTAAAAAAAAACTAAATATGCAGTTTATACAGTCATCCTCTCTTCTGTTTTCTCACAGGCAAGGACATAATTGCATGGGTTACCAACAAGATGAAGATCACTCCAGAAGGTATCCTGTAAACCATGAGATTTGAAGAACTGCTGTTAAAACATATCTTCATAAACACTAATTATTGCAAAATATGACAGCAGAAGAAACATCAAATTTTTAATTTCCCCTTCTTCTGCTTTCTCCTGTCTGTGTCCCAGAGGCTCATGCTTTTGGCACCATGCTAGTGGCCTTTGGCTACATTTATCCATTGCAGAACCACAAAAAGCTGGTCCTTTACAATAACACCAGCCTCTACCGCTTCCAGGTAAAGCTAAATCCTCCATTTCCCCATTTGTTTTTGTAATAAATGTCACATTTTTCATCACAGGGAAACATATTCCCTGAACTCAGATTCCTGCATAGCACAAGACTAGTGTTTTAAAGTCAACAATGAGGTTTTAAAAACTGTCAAATATGGTTTTCCACTGCACACTACTAGTAAATTTTAACTCTACTGATCGTTTTTTTTTTTTTAAAGTTTTGAATAGTATCAAGGTACATTGTGATACTGCTCATTCAGAGTGAAGCATCACCTTTGAGTAACCATTGATGTTTTGTCTTCTGAACTCAAGGTATTTTTTAGCAGTCTTCTATATTTCTGCCTCCAGCCTTTTCTAAAACAAAATGCATCTCCTTACTGATGTGACAGAGAATCAAAAAAAACATTTTATCCATATCCTCAAATGTTCCTGTGTGTTGGGTTACTGTGGTTGTGTGTGGCATTGCTATGACAACCTGTTTCATTGACGTGGGTATTTGTAGAGGAAAACTTACGTACAGTACCTAATGCTAAAAGTAAGTATACTGGAGACAGAGTTGAGCTGGTAGTGCTAGATGGATAAATGCTCTTTAGGAAAGTTCCTTTCTTTATGTAGCAATTTTGTTTTCTTAATTGATGCTTTAGCTTCAAATGCATCACATTTCATTTGCTTACCATTGCAATTTAGTCACATGACAAATGTGTTAGTAACGATTTTTTCTAATTCATTACATACCTTAAAAATGTATACAAATTAGTATTTTAAAGTTAGTATTTTTTATAGACAGTTTTCATTATAGCCATTTATGTTTTATCACTAACACTTTTACGCAACCTTTTTCAGACCCCTTACTTCTGGCCTACACAGAAATGGGTTGCAGATGACTCTGACTATGGTGGGTACAATAAACACAATACAATAAAAACTCATATTCTAAATTCATTAAATTTAAATTTAAATATTTGTAGTTTTTTATTGATTCCAGTTACAGCTCAGGAAAATAAAAAATCCTTTATCTCAAAATGTATTTCATTTAGAGTTTAAGTAAACTACTATTCACACAGGATAAATGGCTTGCAGGCCTGTCTAGTTCAGTACATGCAACCACAATCATGGGGAAGACCTCTGATTTGACTGAATGCAATCAACATCTTTGACAACAGTGAAGCTACAGGCTTAAGATTATCAAGAGAAAACTTCTGAAGCATCTTACTTGGGATAAAGAGAAAAAAGAACTAGACCGCTGCTCAGTGGTCCAAAATCCTCTTTTCAGGTCAAAGCAAGTTTTGTAATTCAAGTTCAAGTTGAGAGGCACAGAATACAAGTTGCTTGAGGTCCAGTGTAACATTTACACAGTCAGTGATGATTTTGGGTAACATCACATCTTCTGGTGTTGGTCCACTGTGTTTATCCACTCCAAGTTATTGCAGTCATACTTTTTTAAAATTGGGATTTTCTTTTCCAGGAGGACTTTGCACCTGCCCACAGTGCCAATACTATTATACTAGGTGCGTTGCGGACATTGTTATTGTGCTTGACTGTCCAGCTAGCTCACCTGACCTGATCAGAGAATCTAAAGGGTATTGTCAAGAGTAAGATGATAAATACCCAACCCAACAACAGAGACAAACTGTAGAGTGCTATCAAGCAACCTGCTCTTCAATAATCCCTTAAGCAGTGCTAAAGGCTAATCACCTCAATGCCATGTCCCATTGACGCAGCTATTCCTGCCAAAGGAGCCCCAACCAAGACTGCATAAATATACTTTTCAGAAGCTGTGCATTTCTGTATTGTACATCTATTTTTGATTAGTGTTAGGAAATATTCTAATATTTGAGATACTTTTTATTTATTTTTTTCAGCTGTAATTATGGAAATGTGAAAAAAGACTTGAAATGAAAAGCACCATCCCTTCAGCTATACTGTTTAAAAGTGAGACATGGCATGCAGCTGTTTGTAGGGATAACATAGAATATGTGAAATTTGTAATTATTATTTCATTGCTATTATTGTAGCCATTTACCTGGCAAAGAGGAACATCCGCAAGAAAGGCATGCTAGAACCCCATGAACAGGTATGTGTATAGAACATGTTTCTGCATGGGCATACAGTTCTAAAAGATACAAATGGGAATTTGACTTGATTTGCTTTACTCTGAATGAGCATTTGGTCAAAGGGAAATTGTAAATCATAACACTTGCACTAAGACAATCAAAATGCTGTGACTCAGTTGGGATTGATATTAAATTACAAAATTCTTAATATGCAATAAACAGTGAGATGCACTGTTTAAATTTGTTAAATTCAAAAAAATCTATGTACCCCCCCCCCCCCCCCCCCCGCTTGCTGTCCATGATTTTTCTTCTTTCAGTTGCTCCCTTTAGAGGTTATGGCAGTGGATCATCTGTTTCCATCTCACTCTGTCCTCTGCATCGTCTTCAATCACAAACAACATCTCCCATGTCCTCTTCTACAGTTTCTGTGAACCCTCCTCAACATTCTTTCTCTGATATACTAACTGGCCTTTATCTGCACATGGCCAAACCACCCTAAGTCTTATTTCTCTCACTTTGTCTCCCAGCTGTCCTACCTGTGCTGTCCCTCTAATCTACTCTTTTGTAATCTTGTAAATCTTTGTCACCAGAGGTGATCTTACTCGAATCTGACGGTCCTAACTCTTCAGCACATACTTCACTCCAGAGATCGTTGTTAGACAAACATTGAACATTTATTGTACTTGCTTCTCAACTCAGCCAATGACGAATCAATTGTACATACAACTTTAAGCACAGTGATCTCACAAACACACTCACTAGCTGTTTCATCAAACAAGTTTCCCAAAGTATGTCTGAACTCACAGAACTCACAGGACTTGCAGAACTCGGTAAGAAACCATGTGCCTCAACAGCTACACACAGAACCCTTTTCTTCTACCTTGTTGCGGTCCACACCTTTCTTGTAGTCAGAGTTCCCCTGCTCTAGTTACTGTGTAACGTCTGCACCCTTCAGTAGCTGAGCTAAAACTGAATCTCTCCTTCACAAACCCTTAGCATTGCATTGTTTCCTTGACCACTGGTCAACAAACTTAAAGGTAATCTACATAGGCAATCATCAAAGGCAAATTATCGAAGCCATATGATGTCACTAAAGACATCATCGGTACATAGACACATCACAAACACACATTACATAAACAATTACATTAGACAAGCAAACATTACATAAAACAAGTAACTAAACTAACCCCCTTGTTTGGCTCATACACCTACTGAAAATTGAATATCTTGATCCCTGTTCCAGCTTCACCTCCTGTCTTTTTTTCAGTTCCACCATCTACAGGCTGTACCCTTCCATCTTGTACATTTTTAATTTCTGTCTCACAAATATCCTTGTATCACAGATCACTCCTGGCATTCTTCATCCACTCCACACTGCCTTCACATCTCTGCCACATTCCACTTTGTACAGTTGAATCTAGGCATTTAAACTCATCCACCTTCACTGCTCTCTCTCTTGTAAATTCATCATTCCACCACCATCACTCTCATTTACACACGTACTCTGTTTTACTCCTACAGACGTATATTCCCCTTCTCCTGTACCACTCTCACACACTTCTCTGCCACACCTGACTTCCTCAATGCTTTCTTTAAGTCCACAAACACATGATGTAACTCCTTTGGGCCTTCCCTGTCCTTTTCCATCAACACTCTCAAAACAACATTGCATCCCTCAGCCTGTCTTCTACTTCTCTTTTCCCCAGTTTTGTGATGTGGTTGATTAACTTTACACCTCTGTAGATGCTATTCCTCTCCCTTATTCTTAAAAATTGTAACAAGTACATTCCTTCTCCGCTCCTCAGGCATCCTATCACTTTGCATAATTAAATATATATAACATTCTGGTTAACCACTTCACTGCCATCTCTCCTAAGCATTTTCCCTCTGCTGGTATGTCATCTGCACCAACTGCCTATCCTGTCTTCATCCTTACTAATTGCCCATACTTGATGTTACTATGTCTGCTTCCTCTGACCTTCTCTCTCACTCATTTTCTACATTCATCTTCTCCTCAAAGTTCTCCCTTCAACAACACCCTCTCAGCTTGTCAGCACATCTCCATCTGCATTCACCGCTCAAACCTGCATCACATCCCTCCCATCTCGATCCTGCTATCTGGTCAGTAAATATAAGTCCTTTTCTCCATCCTCAGTGTTCAGCTTCTCATACATCTCTTGTATATGCCTTATCCTTCCTGACCTCTCTCTCAGCATGGCTTCGCATCTCCTTGTATACTTCTCTACTTCTCTCATCTTTCTTAGCAATCCAGTTCTTTTTCACCTCATCTTTTTATCCTCATCTTCTGTCGAGATGTCACATGTCACATCTTTGTCTCCTCTCAGCATCTGATTCGCCTTCTCTCTGACTGTCATTAAAAAGTCTTCCTTTTTCCATTTCCTCCATCTGATTTTTCTTTCAGTCCTCACTCTCTTTGTCTTCCTCACCTCCAAACTCATCCTGCAAACCACCATCCAGTGTTGTCTATCTACATTGTCCCCTGCCACCATTTTACAGTGTCTGATACCTTTCAAGTTCCATCTCCTGCACAGAACATAGTCCAGCTGTGTGCATCTTCCTCCACTCTTTTAGGTTAACATGTACTCCCACCTCTTCCTAGAATATATATTCACCCCTGCCATTTCCATTCTTTTTGCAAATTTACCCTTTCACATCCCTCTTCTTCACATTGTACCTACTGATCACCTCCTCATCACCTCTGTTCCTTTTACCAACAAGTCATCGGGAGTCCACTCCAGTCATAACTTTTTCTTTCTCGGCAGTGCCATCCACCACTTCATCTATCTTGCTCCAAAAATCTTTCACATCCATCTTACATTTATATGAAAAGGTATATAAAATCTAGAATAGAATTTAAAAACCTGCTTCTTACATATAAAGCTCTGAATGGTCAGGTACCATATCATCCCAGTAGACCACTTCGATCTCAGAATGCAGGCCTACTTGTGGTTCCCAGAATTTCCAAAAGTAGAATGGGAGGCAGAGCCTTTAGCTATCAAGCTCCTCTCCTGTGGAACACCTCCCAGTTCGGATTCAGGAAGCAGACACCCTCTTTACTTTTAAGTCTAGCCTTAAAACCTTCATGTTTGATAAAGTTTATAGTTATAAAATTTATGTTATACATTTTTGCTACAGTATTTTGACTGATAAGTAATTTCCTGGCCTTACCTTTTAATACACACAGCATGTTTACTTTGCATGATATCACCAACTCTCTCCCTTTTCCTGTCATAGTGCCAAAATTCAAGGTTTCTACTCTCATTTTAACACTCCTGTGCTTTCTCCTGTCCTGCTGCCTCCGGACAGGCTTTCCCTCTTTCTTTCTCCATCTTTGCCCGAAAGTAGCATATTTTCCACTGATACCCTGTTGGTTAACAGTGACTTTTGTGGTTTTTGGTAACCTGGGCCCTCGACCAATCCGGTATGGAAATCTAGATTATGATCCAAAAATTTGGTTTGGAACTGGTTTTATGCCGGATGTGCTTCTTGATGCAACCCTCATCATTTATCTGAGCTTGTGACGAGCACAAAGAATGCACTGGCTTGTCCACCTCTGTGGCTGGGTTCCCATATGTCTGTGATTAATAGTAAATGGTGGACAATTGCTCTACCTCCTGCAATTCAGCTTGATACACAATACAGGGTTCATGATTCAATATAATCCCAATACAGTTAAAGTAAGAGTACAAATAAATAGTTTACAAATAAAAGATTCTTAGTTTTCCCATTTTATGTATATTATATATCTTATAATTAAATAAAGAATCTTTTAAAGTGTGCAATGTGCAACCTCTTTCACATTTTTTTAATAGTAATATGTGCTAACACTTATTTGATTCTGAAGAGTTGTGGTGGAAGCCTGTTACATAGACTCACCAAGCACTTGCAGGTACACAGAGGGATTTGCCTCAATGTTTCGAGCAAAGACTGACTAATCACAAAAGGACAAATACCTCTCTGTGTGTTGCAATAATTTAAATCATGTACACCACACAGGTACAACGTTATGACCACCTGTGCAATTTAATGCAATCCAATAGAATGAATTCTACCTTTACAAGGTTATGATTTCTCCGTTTTTAGGTTCAAACTGTCAGAAAGTGGATAATTTGACTATGTTTTTATTATTGAGGTCAAAGTGGGTAGTTGAGTCCTACTAAAGTCCATTATAAAAAGAGGTGGAGCTAATGCTTTGGGAATTGTATTTATAATAAATTAGCTGGCAACAGGTGGTCATAATATTATGCCTGATCTGTGTACATAACAATATTTCAGTATAGCTAAGCATAAAACTGGCAACGGCTCAGTTGTTAGAGTGAATGCCCACTGGCCATAGGGTCAGTCATGGGCCTATCCCAATGCCCAGCTATGCAGTGCCACTCCCAAGCCCAGTAAAATTGGGGAGGGTTTTATCCAGAAGGGCATGTGGTATAAAAATGTGCCACAATTTGCAGACAAATGATCTGCTGTGGTGACCATGAATTTATGGGATAAGCTGAAAAACTAAGTCTCTTGAGTGTTTCTTCTGTCACATCTGAATCCTTAGGCAAAAATAGTTGAATTACTTTACAAATTGCTTCTCCATAATGTTTCTATATTTGTGTTTTAAAGGCACATTACAACCACCTGTATGAATGGCTGAACCACAAGTGGGACTTTATTGTGAGGCAGGCTACTGAACAATACAAGTATGTAAAAACAAATTTTTTAATGTTAGATTATGGTGTGCATTTTAGCTTTATTTGTCAGATCACAGTGATGACAAAAGTCAGGGTGACGTGAAGATGCTCGGACAATTGTGCATTTTAAAAAGGGAAGTCCATGCAGTTGTGTTATAGGATATCTGAACTTAACCCCACCTTCACCAAAACCATAAAACATTGTTATAATGTGATATTTAGGTTCAGCATGTGATAACCAACCTTAAGCAATTGGGTCCCATCAGCCTATTTCTATGAATCTAAATGCCCAGTGGGGTAATAACATTTGAAGCAGACTTCGAAGTGATAGAATTGATCACATTCTTGAATATATACAGTTTTCTGCTAAATAGCAGGCCTACTTACACTATGTAGCAGGTTTGGCCAACTCCTTGAACTACAATTCTAACTGGTCTAATTTACTGATCACTCTGATCCAGGTAGTCAGCAGTGGGTAGTCTGAGAAGAGTTGAAAAACAAGCAGCACAGGAGCTCTTGAGGAACAAAGTTGGCCTGGTATTTACATAGTATAGTCTACTATTTGTGTCCAAAGATATAGATATATGTGCGACAGTGTGACAACCTACCCATATTCGGAAGCCAATATTATCAGTTAAGTCACCATCTGTGGACACAGCATTTTTAAAAGTTAGCTTATACAGTAGCTTTTGGTAGATTAGTTCAACTTAACACTGCCTTCTTTGAGTTGTATGTGTGTCTGTCAGGGCTGGTAAAGAGAGGAAGAAGCCAGATCGCGTGGTGTTTGACTGCCAGGAGAGGGCTTACTGGGTAGTGAACCGACCTCCGGTTAGTGTATACCAGTAGATTGCATTATGTACTGTCTGTATGATTTTCCTTAATGTAGATTTATCACAAATAATCTTGTGTATGTACAGCTCCATACCAATAGTGCAATGGACTGTGGTCCAGAGCGTCTTATTGATCCCAACACAGATGAGGTAACAGGTCAGTACACATGCATACACACAAACAGTGGAGAGATTGAGGCCAGCTGGTCTTTTGAGAAAAACAGTGAAATTTAACATGTACTTCAAGTCTTATTTCTTTAGATACAATCATGACAGTAAGTATTCAGACCCATTCACCTTTAGCTAATTTTCTGTAAAAAAAATTACTGTAGTTTCTTTTAAGGCGTGTTAATGTGCACAGAATAACCCACAATGACAAAGTAAAAACAAGCAGCATTCTTAAGTCGTCCTGAAGCTATTTCATTGTTTTTCTCGTATGCTTTGGCTCATGGTCATATGGAATGGTTAATAATCACCCCAAATCTGTGGTATCACACACTTTTGACCAGGTTTTCTTTGAGAGCTGTTCTATATTACACTACATTCATATTTCTCTCAATTGGCTGCAGATTCAATCAGTGTGCTTATTGGATCTGCACACGTCCCCCCCACAACGTGATGTTGGTATGTTGGAAGAGAGAAAATGTGATCTGAAACCAAAAGTGCTATTTTCTGTTGTTTTATTTTAACCAACTCTGTTGGTTCCAGTCATTCTTCCATTACACCATTATTGAGACCACTGTGATAAGGTTTGATACACCTGATCTGTGGTTCACCAAAAAAATGTTATTGTGGAAGGCTACAGAGAGTTGCTTGGAGCTCATAGCTAGGTTTTTGTCCGGACATGCAATGTCAATTGCTGGACCATATATAAACAGCTGGACACATGTTGACTCCACTCTAGCCTTTTTAAATAAATATTTAACATTTTTTTCAAAATATTTAGTAGTAATGTGTTTCCACTTTAATATTATGCAGTAAATGTGCAAAAGGTAAAGGGATCTGCGTCTGTCTTTGTCACTGTCACTGAAATTTTGTAGGTTTAGTAAACTTAGAGTAAACAGTACATAAAGTTAACAGGGTGGTACAGTATATATATATATATATATATATATATATATATATATATATATATATATATATATATATATATATATATAATTAACTATGCTTGAAATATCTTTCTGTTGTTTTATTTTTAAACAATACTATATGTATATGTATACTATATGTGTATATATATATATATATAGGATCAATGTCATTCACTGCCTTTTTTCTGTCTTGTTTTCTTTCAAACAGATCTTACATTGATGAAAAAAGACTACTGTGATCAAACAAAAATAAAAAAGAGTATAGTGTATAGACAGTCATTCTTGTGTCTAGTTTAAATAATACCCATGAAGTCTTTTGTCAGTCCCTCCAGGAAATGGTGATCATTAAAGAACAATTTAAGTTTAATAAACAATTTTAAGGAGCTTGTAATATTGTCAAGTTTCCTACTGTGCCCTAAACTGGTCACATTCATATACATGTTTTCCATCCCACTTTCCATTAAGTACATTTGTAAATATACCAAGTTATTGGAAATTATAACCTCTATCTAAACAAGCCAAATTAAAATGATTTATTCTCTTATGGGATCTTTTTATAGCAAAAATATACATGCTTAATTGGTTAAACATATTTGTCTTCAAGAACAGAAAACCGAAAAGAGAAAGTAACTCCTATCGTGGAGGGACTATCAAGTACTATTATTTTTGTGCTTGTTATTTTCCACCGTTCTGTTTGTGCTTTACCACTAGCAGATCTATGTGTCATTTTTGTGTTTCATCAGACTGTCCATCATGACAGTTTTACTGTTAGATGATAATACATTTACCTAAGCCATTTCAGTGAAAACAAATTTTGTCTTGTCTCTCAGAAAATCACGTTTGACCAGTACAGACGCATGGTAAGGCATAGTATTTCATTACTAATGGTATTAAAAAATATACACACAGTATTAATGTTATAATGCAAATCTTTGAATTTCCTCCACTGTTGATGAGTAATAGATGTGAACTGTCTAGACTTTTACGGTTTCAGTATTGAGCAGAACATTTTTTCATGTGGGTAACTGCAATACTACATTTATGATTGTACGAATGATGTTTCTCTTTATTTGCAGAACATGTTCTATCAACAAGCCATCATGAGGTCAAAGGTCAAATCTAGTGTATCCCTTGGAGCGTAAGTTCCTTTTAAATTATTCTATGGTCTCAAAATAACTTTTTCTTACAATTATGATATACCAGCTTGTTATTATATTTTCTTATTTTTCACTGTAAGTATTTCATTTAAGAAATCTATGAAATACAAGACATAAAGTATGTCGTTTGTAACTTTCACCAAAAACAATAAAGGGAAATGACTTACCGGTTGGCGACATCTAGTGAAAGTAGTGAACGTGACAACACAACACACTATTAAGAGCCTTCAGAGTTTGTTAGTAGGGGGTAGTGGCTAGTTCACAAAACACAGGACATTTTCTCTCAAAAGCAATGCTACATTCAGGTAAACCTGTAGGTCTGCCTCAGTTGTCGCCAATACTAGTCTTAACTATTAAGCTTTTAAAAATTATGTTTGAGAATATACATCGTTGTTTTAATCATGTGTCAAGTAAGGGACACACCTGAAGACCAGCAAACACTGGACAGTTCAGGCATAGACAAGACCATTTCCACCAACTATCACAAATTTCTTGTTTCTGACAGTCTGGAAAGAGCAACACTACTCTCTCCAGACTGAGTAAACTGGGGACAACCCTGTTAATGACTGGTTGGGAATTTTATGGGATCTTATGGAGATTGTCACAGCTCCCAAATCCCACAAGAGTGGAAAATACTTAGGTCTACTGTTGCCAAAACTAATATGGCAGCAAACAGAAAATGACTTTTTCACTTAATTTGACTTAACAATTTGAACGTAACAGAATAAAAGATGAAAAAAGCACTAAAATCAAGGATGTAAAGGTGAGAACAACACAGATTTTGCAGCCTGAAAATGAAGGTAAAACAACTTTATAAAAGCAATGCTACATTCAGGTAGAGCTGTAGGTCTGCCTCAGTAGTGAAATCATCAGTCGCCAAAACTAGCCTTAACTATTAAGCTTTTAAAAAAAATATGTTTGAGAATATACGTCTTTATCACTAACGACTAAAATATTTACACAGCACACACTTAGCTGTAAGTTGTATTTGCTGTAACAACTCAGCCCAGCAGAACAGAACAGCAGCCACAATTTTGTCGAAAGGGGTGCAATGTCAACATATGTATTCATATGTAGCTGAATTATTTCAATAAAAGGTTCAGTGATCCATATCCAAGGGTAGGTACAAAGGACATTCCTGGGCATTAAAGTTGGAGAGCTTCTTGTTTTGTGTTCAGGTGAAACTCTGGCATAGATGACATGTGGTGTCTAAACAGTAGGTTTCATCATAGTTCTGTCTCTGCAGACTTGTCAAGTACATCACAACCTACAAAAACCATGACCCTTTCCTGGCTTCCTGTTTACCCAGCAACCCTTGGCAAACAGACAATGACACATACTGGACTCTCAATATGAGACGGTAAGGAGCTCCACATTTTTGCTTTCTGATCAAGGTAAATAGTATCAAATTAAAATATTTGTGGTGAGAAACTGGTGCTGCATAATTATACTCATAGAAGCTGGGATAAGAATTTCTAATTTGTAATGTATGTTCTTTAACTTTAAAAAACTGCTTGTTCATGATCAAACAGATACAAATAGAAATGTACCTTGTTTTCTGGAAACACTTATTGTCAGAGTTTTGACCAGTGCTCCTTGTAAACAAACGGTTCCAATGTGCAGGGAAACATTCTCCAAACATGAGTCAACATTCAGATGCCACTCTGAAGTGCTGTACATGCGATGCTTTCCGTGTAGACACGTCTTTGACCATAACTAGCATAATTAATTCCTTGAATTGGTGCAAACAAGCAGCTTTTTTCCACACAACACAGCAGTAAAGCAACACAAATAAGCACAGATGAAAGTAAAGGTGAATGAAAAAAAGTATTTTGTATTTCGAAAGAGTTCATTTAGTTGTGCTAAGCAAAATAAAGCAGCATTACAAATGACAACATAGCTCAAAATTTCATTCATTTTTACTAGCTAGCAACACAGCAACAGCTTCTGAATAGCTACCAGGAGCTACCAGCACCAGCTACTTTTATCATTCCATGTGCTTTTATTGAATTTCTTGTATGACAAATGCCTTAGTGATGACTAGAGATTAAAGCTAATCATTTTCAAACGGAAATGCTAATCTTTTCCATGTGCTCCCACCTGCGCACCCCACTCCTACCTACACAAGCGGTATGGAAATAATATTTGGTTCAGAGTCACAAAAGTCTGCTGTAAATTTTGAGCCTCTATTGCCAGGTAGTTGCCAGGGGAAAGCAGACCACATTTGTTGGCGACAAAGGAATAATCATCCAGGAATTCATCCCCGGTTTTGTTTAAAACGGTTTTAATAATGTTTCCTTTTGACTAAAGATATATAATTGTCTTTTTTTATCTCTATAATATGGCAAGTCAAATCTAGAAGTCATACCAACAGGACAAACATGTTAGAGACAGTTTTGTAGGCTTTTGAAAAACACTTATATTTTTCTTTTCGTGTTTCCAATTCCAAAAAAGGTAGGATGATGTATAAAAGACAAATAAAAAGAGAATGCAATGATTTGCAAATCTCATCAACGTATATGGTAAATGGTCTGCACTTTTCTACCTGTGTTTTTCTACTCAAAGTGCTTTACACTGCTTCTTATTCACCCATTCGCACTCACAATCACACACAAACACATACAGGGTTGTTCAAAATAATAGCAGTACAATGTGACTAACCAGAATATTTCAGGTTTTTAGTATATTTTTTATTGCTACATGGCAAACAAGTTACCAGTAGGTGCAGTAGATTCTCAGAAAACAAACAAGACCCAGCATTCATGATATGCAGCTCGTAAGGCTGTGCAATTGGGCAATTAGTTGAAAGGGGTGTGTTCAAAAAAATAGAAGTGTGGCATTCAATCACTGAGGTCATCAATTTTGTGAAAAAACAGGTGTGAATCAGGTGGCCCCCTATTTAAGGATAAAATCAGCACTTGTTGAACATGCATTTGAAAGCTTGAGGAAAATGGGTTGTTCAAGCCATTGTTCAGAAGAACAGCGTACTTTGATTAAAAAGTTGATTGGAGAGGGGAAAACCTATAAAGAGGTGCAGAAATTATAGGCTGTTCAGCTAAAATGATCTCCAACGCCTGAGAGACGTGGAAGAAAACGGAAGACAACCATCAAAATGGATCGAAGAATAACCAGAATGGCAAAGGCTCAGCCAATGATTTGCTCCAGGATGATCATAGACAATCTGAAGTTACCTGTAAGTAATGTGACAGTGACAAGAATCCCCCCACAAAGTCCCTCTGTTAAAAAAAAGGCCATGTGCAGAAGAGGTTACAATTTGCCAAAGAACACATCAACTGGCCTAAAGAGAAATAGACGAACATTTTGTGGACTGATGAGAGTTAAAATTGTTCTTTTTGGGTCCAAGGGCCACAGACAGTTTGTGAGACGACCCCCAAACTCTGAATTCAAGCCACAGTACACAGTGAAGAGAGTGAAGCCTGGTGGTGCATCATGATGTGGGCATGTTTCTCCTACTATGGTGTTGGGCCTATTTATCACATACCAGGGATCATGGATCAGTTTGCATATGTCAAAATACTTGAAGAGGTCATGTTGCAAAAGAGAGAAAGCAAAAAGGCTACAAAGCAAAACTCAAGAACAGGAAGTGGACCAGATCATGACAGGTTGATGAGATTTGCAAACTTTTGCTATCAAATGTAAGCACCAGATGTAGTGTAATTGCTTTGGCTTTTTAGAAGGAATAATTCAGTTCAGGGGCCTAATGCAGTAAAGACATTTCCATTTGAAGACTAGTTGATTTACTTAACCAACTAATGTCAATTGAGGGTCTAAGGAGGTTGTCATGGCTGTAGAGCTAATAAAGCCCTTTGTGGCAAATTTGCATTTTAAAAATGGGCTATATACATAAGATTTCAATAATATTGACTGTGACTATGACCCAAATTTGCTGAAATGTATTTCAGCTGTGAGAGTTATATTAGCTATTTGAATTTTAATGACACTAACACAAATCGAAACAGTTGGGTCTTTACAATATACAATGCTATTAAAAAGCCGTAGTCATACACTTGAGTTTCAGTGGGTGATAGAAACTCTGTTGCTGTTCAGAGTTGACATTCCAACTAAGATGCGAGTGGAGCGCTGGTCCTTCAGCTTTTTTGAGCTATTGACTGACCTGCGAGGCCGAGATGACTTCAAGATCTTCCTTAAGAAGGAATTCAGTGGTATGTTACTAAATATCAATAAATGCATTTCAGTTTAGATCATCTAAAGTGCTGATTGTGACTTAGTATCCCTAAGGTGGTTGAAGGATTAATAAATTCCCTCCCTTTTATTTTCTCAACCTTCCTCATAATTTGTAGTGTATCCTAAGAAGTTCTTGTACCAAGTGAAGGATGTTTTTTCATCTTATAAGACCAATTATGAGCTTTCTGTCCGTCAGACTAGATGCTATAACTATTTATTAACTCAGGCAACAGTTGTTGTCTATATAGTCACTCCCATCCCAGGTGCTTAAGTATGTCACCCCTTTAGCGAAGTCATAGGTGCTTTGGAGATCTTCCTGACTAGGCCCCTGGTTGCACATGAATCTATCTTATCGCCAAGGTTATTTATTTAATCTTTTATCTATGTGTGTGTATCACAGGTGAGAACTTGGCATTTTGGGAAGCAGCTGAAGAACTGAAGTGGGGTACTGCATCTTCTATGTCAACAAAAGCTGAGACCATTTTCAAGTAAGACAAATAAATAGGAAATTAGACTTTTAGATCTCTGTGTCCGTCTGTTGTTAGATCTAGATCTATAACTGTAAGATCTATTTATCATTTCAATTCAACTTTATTTATATAGTGCCAGTTGACAACAACGTAATGTCAAAGCATTTTACATAAAAAAAGTCAAGACTATACAGATATGTATAGAAAACCTAACAAATCCCCCATGAACAAGTTCTAGGCAACAGTGGAGAGGAAAAACTCACTTTATCAGATGAAACTTCTTCCCCGAAGTTTTCACTGGTTTTCTGCTCTCTATACTGTCTGGTGTTAAAGGCTTAAAAGGAAAAAAATATCATAAAAAGTAATTATGGAGCAGTGTGTGTCACTGCTGCTCAAATTAATCTCAAGTAAAGACTTTGTATGAAACCTTAATGTCTGTGTCTGTCTGTGTTCAGGACCTTCTTGGCTCCTGGTGCCCCCCGTTGGATCAACATTGATGGCAGGACAATGGGTCTGACAGTGAAAGGCCTTGAGCATCCTCATCGCTATGTGCTGGACGCAGCTCAGACTCATGTTTTTATGCTCATGAAAAAGGTGTGTCAGTGTACTGTCAACGAGACTTTTCCATTTCTCCAGCCCTTGCATATTAAAAGCCATTTTATTTAATGAATTTGAGGTCACCAGCAGTCTTGTATTTTCATTGATACAGGATACTTTCTTCCGTTACCTGAAGTCACCAGTGTACAAAGACATCCAGAAGAAAGCACTAAACCCTGAGCCTCATAACTTTAGGTTGGTGGCTAAATTTGTTTAATGTCTTTCTGCTGTTCTTTGACGTCTAGAAATTGTTGTTGTGTTGATAACTGATCATTTACACCAAGTTTGCGATGCCCTATCAGGTTACGGCTGCATTGACTTGTGACAATTTTTGACCATATACGTGTGTAAAGTTTTAGCGGCTTAGTTGCAGTACAATAACAGCATTATCAGGTACAATCTTAATTTCCTACTCAAGTTAACTACTGTCATTGAGTAGTATTCAAGTTATATACGTGACCACCCTGGAGAGGCTATGCAGCTTCGGCTTGCTACAGCCACAGGACCAGGCAGTAATGGAGCCTCCTTCCACCACTGATGTTTGCTAGAGGAGATGGAGGCAGTGCTACAGCAGCAGGCTAACAGCTAAGCTAAAGGCTAAACCATGCAGAACAACGCTCTTATCCACGTTACTCTCAAACTTCCACTCTCAGGACTTAATAGCAAAAATTCTGATTCTGATGAAGCCATTGACTTCATCATTATTGTAATGTTCTTGTTAGGTAGAAAGAAATTAGCATACACCCCAACCTTTTATTTTTTTTACAGGCTAGTTGACCTTCCTCACTCCTCGTCCCCATGTCCCTTCATTTCCTGCTGTTATACTGCCACCTACTGGTATTCTTTATATTAGTCCCTATCACCACATCCCCTTTACTACACAGTATAACAGTTATACAAAACTAAGGACTATTCTATTAGCAACTGAAAGGAAGATAAAAATAGAACTTTTAAACTACCATGTAACCTGTGTAACTTGATGTAGTATCTAATTATTATGAATGAATACATTGAATTAGTATGATTACAACATATTAGTTTCAACTCAAAACCCACTGTGCACACTTGCTCTGAGTCTCTCAGGTGTATCAGCCTTGGAGGATCCTAGCCCTGGCTCAGGATGATGCAGGTCCAGTGCCTTGCTGACTTGTTTTTCAGAGTCTGACTCCTAAAAATTATCCTCAAAGTTCTTATGAGTCTTCAACAACCTTTTCCCGTTCCTCATGAGCACTTGTCCATCCTCCTTCTTGACCGTAAATGACCTTGGACCCACTTCCTTAAGAACAATTGCCTTGCGTTCCTAGGAACAGGGATCCTCTGTTCTCACAACATCATGTTCCTGTAGAGGTTCAAGTCTCCTAGCTGTTTGGGCATAGTTCATTTTCTGCTTCAGTTGGAGTTTTTTCTGTTTTCTTGTCAGAACTTTGTTTATGTGATTTCTTGGCACGTGTGGTAGTGTAAGTATGCAGCTTGTTATTGGAGTTTACCAAAGCCAGGTAAGGGTATGTGTTGTGTCAGCAGCTTTCTTTAAAATACTTTACACAATCTGTACCCTTTTTTTTGCTTTACCATTAGCCTGTGGATATAATGGGGTAGAGGTAGTGTGTTGAAACCCATACTGCTAGGCAAACTCATTGAATTCACTGTAACTTAACTGTGGACCATTATCACTCACCACATATTGTGGGATGTGTGCAGATGTGTTAGAGAACTCTGCTACCTCTGGATAGTTGGAGTAGTAATCTATTACTAGGAGATATTTTTTACCATTCAGGTGAAACAGATCTGTGCCCACTTTCTGCCAAAGTTCTCTTGCAGTGTTGTTGATCAGCATTGGCTCCTTTGTTTATTTGTAGTGGTGCTTGAGATGTGTTACATTTGCCAAAAATTTTCTCAATGTCCATATTAATACAGGGCCAATAAATAGCTTATCAAGCTCTCCTCTTACATTTCTCAATGCCCAAGTGTCCCTCATGGGAACAGTGAAGCATATCCCGGAGCATGGATTGTGGGATGAAAACTCGGTTCTGTCATAACACCAGGCCATTTGTCACACTGAGTTTTGTAAGCACTGGATATGGCTGGGGACAGCTTCCTTTTGTCCATCACTTTCTGTAGTCCTGCGTCTTCTGCTGTTTCATGAAATATTTGCTGTAGAATAACATGAGACACTGGAAGTGTAGCGGCACTAGGTTGACATGCTCTTCAATGTTATCAGGTAAAGCACTGACTATTTTGTCAGGGCATAACCTTTTTCAGTTTCTGTCATGGTCAATGATGCATATGCCACAGGTTGGCATTTGTCTCCCTCAACTTGGAGCAAAAAGGCCCCCAAACCATCATTTCAGGCATCAGTGGAGATTTTAGTTTTCGTCGTGGGGTCAAAGAATGTGAGAACTGGCACTGTTGTGAGAGTCTCTTTCAGTTTTTTCCTGTCGAACAGTCCTTTCAAACACCTTGTTACGTTGCAGCAGGTTTCGAAAGCATGCTGTCTTGGAAGAGAGATTGGGAATGAATTTACAAAGAAAGTTGATCATCCCCATGACTCGCAGGACTGCTTTTTTGTCTATTGGGGATCTACCGATCAGGTTCCACACCATGTTCAGTGAGGTTATCATTCAAGAACGTAATTTCTGTTACACCAAACTGACATTTCTTTCTGTTCAGTTTCAGTCCACTTTCCTGGACTCTTTTCAACAGTTTTTCTAGTCTTTCATATTCCAGATGTGTAGCTCCCGAGACCACCAGGTCTTCAATGTACACTGTGGTAGCCTCCAGACCCCCAATGATGGATTACATAGCTCTGTGGAAGACCTCTGGTGCTGAAGTTATGCCAAAGGGAAGCTTGAGGAAACAGTATCTTCCAAAGAGGCATTTTGAAGGTGTAGTACTTGCTGCTTTCTGGGTAAAGCTTCAGCTGCCAAAATCCATGTGATACATCCAGTATACGAAAAAACTGACACCTGCCACTGTTATTTCTTCTCTTTTGGGGATTTGTTAGTGCTCCCTTTTTATGTTTTCATTGAGATCTTTGGGATCTACACAGACTCTTAAGCTGCCATCTGTTTTCTTTGCACATGTGATTAAGTTCACCCAGTCTGTGGGCTCTTGTACACGCTCAGTGTCTCCAATTTGTGTCATCCAGACCACCACTTAAACTTGCGATTTTAACTTGAGGTCTGTGAGAAAGTTATCAAATGACCCTCCCTGTTATTGGACTGAAGGATATACCTTTCATAATTTTCTTCATTTTTCTTTGAAAGAAAGTGCTCGTTGAATTTCTTTAACACCTGCCCGAACTTGTCTTTTTCTTCTGGTTAAGCGAGCACAAATGTATTGAAAAGTTCAAGTGATCCGGTACCAGCGACAGTTAGTAGCGTGGCTATCGCCTGGCTCCTCAGACCCCCCCCCTTGTGATGATAATTCCTGCATAGAGGCCCCAGCTGATCACAGAAAAACACATACAGAGTTTGGCCAGAGGGCTTAATGGAAGCCTTGCAGGACTGGAGGAGTATGCTGCATCTATATCTGCCTTCATCCAAAAATGCACAGGGGTAGAACATCTCCTCTAAGGCCAATAAGAAGCTATAGATGTTGCAGGGCAATGTTAAAAAAAAAAGGACACAGGAGCCAACCTTTATCAAGTAATAAGAGTAGCAAAACGTGCCCATGCTGGGAAGCTTAATAATTACTTCCAGGACCCAGGCAACACCAGGAGCCAGTGGGAGGGGATCCAGGTGATTACAGATTACAAGGCTGCTCCTCCACTGTGCGACAACAACCAACACCTCCTCAAAGAAGAAAATTACTTTTTTGGTAGATTTGCATCACTCGACAAGACCCCTGCAATAAAAGCCATTCCTCACTCCGAGGAGAGGGCACTGATTCTCAGCTTGACTTCTATAGGAAAGATCCTGAGGAAGGTAAACTTCAGAGTTATGTATTTAATTTTAAAAATATGCAGTCAAATACTTTCAATGCTACAAGCCCAGATTTCCAAAACAAAGTATAGTTATTGTACTGTTGTACATTTCGTAAGGCAGTCGTCCACGGACCACAAGGTCAGTGGTTCAGCTTTTGGAGCAGCTTTTGTTTTACTGTCTTCACCAGTTTCAACTGAGGCATTATAGAAAGCCTGCTGAACAGCTACAGCACTATCTGGTTTGGCAGCTGCACATACGCTGATGGGAAACAGTGCAGAGAACAGTGAAGACAGCTGAGAAGATTTTTGAAACTTCTGCTCCATCAATTAATGACACTGGGCACAAATGCTGTCTGACTAAAGCCCGTAATATCATCAGAGACTCAACACACCCTCACCATGTATTGTTCTCTGCTGCCCTCTAGAAAGAGATTTTGCAGCAATAGGGCCATTACAAACAGGTTCTGCAATAGCTTCATCCCCCCATGCCATCAGACTGCTGAACTCAAAGTAAACACCACCCATGTCTATCCTTACGAACATCCACATATGCAATATGCAATTATCTTTTTATCAGATGTGCAATTCTTCTTTTCCTTTTGGCTGTTCCTATTCAGGGGTCACCAAAGCGGAACATCTGCCTCCATCTAACACTATACTCTGCATCCTTTTGTCTTACATCAACTAACTTCATGTCCTCTGTCACTACATTCATACACTTTCTCTATGGTCATCCTCTAGCCCTGCTGCATGGCAACTCCAACCTCAGCACCTTCTACCAATATATTCACAACTTCCCTCTGGACATGTCCAACCACCTCAATCTGGCCTCCGTGACTTTAAGATTAGATTTAAACGTCTAACATGAGCTGTCCCTCTGATGTACTAATTCCTTATCCTATCCATCCTCATGACTCCCAAAGAGAACCTCAACATCTTAAGCTCTGCCGCCTCCAGCTCTGTACTCTGTACTGTACCTAAGTACTTAAAGTCCTGCCCGTTCTTTACCTCACTGAGATTTTTTGCCTTTCTTCTTTGCAAATCCTCTTAATCTTATTCAGGTTAGATTAGAACGGTTGGACAGCCATTTTTGAGTTACTCCAGAGATGTTCAATAGATTTCAAATAAAGTAAAACTATCGTTCAGTAAAAACGTCCATTGTGCTGAAAATTAAAACTAAAGATTTAAAAAATTTGTGACTTTGATACTGGTTCCTAAACAATACTAATCTACGTAATAAAAACTAAATTATAATATGCTAACAATACCCAGCCCTACCTGCTATAGTATTCATCCCTCCTGCATTGGTAGGGCAAGGTAATCTTTGTTTTAGCTGCACAGAGAACAAAATAAGATTTAAATCATCAATCATCATCATTGTCCCTCTGTAGTCATTTTGAGTTTATCATGTTTTTTTCTTTGCCCTAGTCCAGCCCAGCTAGAGCAAAATGCTCAAAACCGAAGCCCGGGCATCCATCCCATCATCCTGTGGCAGCAAGAGGAAGAGGAGAAGGCCAAGGCTGCCGCTGCCTCAGCTCCTGTAGATGTCAAGGCTATGATGAGCAAAATAGACAGAAAGAAGTAGTTATGCAGAAGTTTGTCCTTGTGCTCCTTGTTAATGACAAGGTTTCTGTTTATTAAAGTTGAGTTTTAATGGCAAAATATTTGAATACATTGTAAGTTTCAACATAAATTCAATTTTTAAATTTACATACAAATTGTGTCTTCATTCGGGAAGCAAATTTTTTGCAGGCTTCCTTTGAAGACTAATTGGGTCACACCGTCCCACAGTCTGTCCTATTTCAAAGGCTCACTTCAAATGTGGCAATTACATGCCGCCTGCTTTACCTGGGAAAAACCTACCAATAAATACTCCAATGGATCGTTCATAGTCCAACATATCTGATAATCCTTTCCATGTTAATTTATATGACGTGTGTTGTGGCGTGTTAGGTTATGTAACATATCTTTTATAAGAGATTATTTGTGTTACTTTTAACTACCTTAAATTTGGTTTTGCAGGCTTAATAAGACCTAATAACTGTAGATTTGGGTGCTTGTGAATTAAATTAAATTCACCATACAGTATAGGTCAGTTCTGTTGTGCATATAAAAGTATTATATTAAAAATTTTTACTTGTACCGCATAAACCCTGTTCAAAGTCATACTGTATGAAGTTATTAGGATAATTAGACTTTGCTTTACTAAAGCAAATTTTTCACCCTGTATCAACCGCATGTGAAACATCTGTGTAATTTGGAGATACTTTTATACTGTGTGTGTGTGTATATATATATATATATATATATATATATATAGAACAATTAGTGTTTGCCACTCCTTGCATCATGAATATAAATGGTGTTTATGATGCAACTTTCCACTCCTTGTCTGCACTTGGGCAGTTTTAGTTTATCCAAAGTGAATGAGGAAGAATCAAGAGAACAGAGGTAATAGGGACTAATATTTCTTTTATGTAGATTTACAGTATGTCAAAAAAAATCTGGTGATACTAAAGTATAAACTGATAATACATTTATATTTTTGTCAATGAGTAAATATTGAACAATAATATTAAAAAGGTATGAATAGACATAAACCATCTTCATACAGTCGTATTCACCAAGCTACTGCTTTCTTGAAATCAAACGGTAGCTTCTCATGAGTGAAAGTTTCCTCTGGAAACTGGGTGAGACTTAAATCTGCCAAAATAAACACCACAGGTGTCAACCAGGGTAAATCCGGCTCTCCGTGTTGATATAGTCTACTTTTCCTTTATAGAGTATGCAAATTGACCATAAACAGTGAGGGTATAACTGGAGCTGTAAGGCTAATAAGACATTCTATCAGCTCTGTGAAGAGAGAGAGACTGGAGTCTTAGGCAACCAAGCTATGCCTTTAGCTAAGTGCTAATTTTAACCATGTTAAATTGCTAACATTTGTAAAACTAATGGAACTGCGATTACCTTTTTAGGTATTTTGCCATAAACACGTGTTATACCTTTGCCTTTCTCACAGGTCTTTTTCAGTCAGCCAGGTATAGTTCTGCTTCCTTATGCATACACTTATGCATAGCATGCAATGCAAGTCTATCTTAGGATCTTTCGTTTTATGTCATACGTTTCTTTCTTTCCCCCTCCTTTTCTGTGTGCCTCTCCAATGTCCAGTAAAGGCTAAGAAAAAACAGATCATGAGCCTAAGATTCCAGGCATTGACAATATTCAGTATTATTGTCAGTGCTAGGCTAACTAAATGGCAAACCATATTCACATCTCAGTGAATTCCTTGACAAGCCCATGTTTATTTTTGGGTGCTTTAATAAATCAAGTTAAGTAAATAAAATTCCACAACCAGGATTATAAAAAGACAGTACTATATACATATTTCCCCAAAGTTTCATCATAAACAAGGGAAATCAATGTTTTGAACAATAACATGTTATTTGGCTATGCCAGACAGCCAGCTAAGTTTAAATAAAGGAGATGCTGCGTCTTCATCCTGATCAGCAAGCTGTCTGAACAGGCTGCCCGGCTGGAAGCTGTCATCACTGTTTGCTGGGGACGATTGAGGCTGATGGACAAGGGAGAAAACAAAGTAAATCATTTTACCATGGCACCATTATGAAAATTCTTCCACAAGAGGCCCCCAGATTAATATTGATAATCTGATAGAACCATCGGCTATTTTTGGGGTTCAACAACTGTGCTGCTAGACATATTTTCTGTACCCTAGTATTTACTAGGTCACCTGCAGCACATGTTTGACCCTTTAACCTGCATATCTTTTACCAACCCCAAATTATTATGTCCAAATGTGTGTATACTGAAAAGTATTAGATTTTTAAAATATGTGTCAAGTAATCAAGGTGGCCTGCCATGCCTATATAATAAGGGAAACACCGAAGTGCATAAAACTAAAAACAATATTGAAAATCTAGTTTTCAAAGTCAACAAATAAACAACCCAAGTAAAATAGCAAAAATAATCTATTCCAAGCACTTGCATGGGAAGTGATGCAAGGTGATATTTGGCCGCATAGAGCACAGCTGCTAATCAGCTGTGTGCAGTGAGCAAAGGAAATCTTCTGCATCATTTTTTTTTTTTAATAATTGATGATCTATTTAAATATGGCTCCACACTCCATACCAAACAGGACATTTTTCCTGCGGCAAATAAAGAAGCTCAACCTGCCGCAGGCAATGTTAATTCAGTACTACACTGCTATAGTGCAGTCCAGACTTCTATTACCAAATGTTACAGTGCAGAAACCAAACATGACATTCAGAGCCTGCAACTCATCATCCACTCATCCAAGATCATTGGTAGCTTATTTACAGTTTCTTCAGTATTACCTACTGTTACTTAATTTACCTGTTGCATTCCCTTCATTAAATCCTGCACTATTATGTTTAATTGGGGCTTGACAACACTTCCATCAATCCCAAGTTGATGATAATGATGTCAAGATATTTCTCGGATAGAGGGTCCTTTCAATCCTCAAAACATCTGTTTTTAATTGATCTTGGAACAACAGACTTTCCAAACTCTTCCTCCTTTTCCCCCAAACATGTCTTGTCTATTTACTAAGCCTTGACAAAGGCTTATGATACAGCAGTAATGATACTCTAGTTCTAGATTAAATCTTCATAGTCATTGTGGTTCTCATCCTCAAAGTCATTGCTGCACTCTATTACTCACCAGCTGGTAAGGAGCATCAGAATTTCGGGAGGCTGACATGGATTTCTGTACATTGAACCTGCTGAGAGGTAGTAAACCGAACCTAAAGATAAAATAAGAGGAAAATATATATTGACAAACATCAATCATAAACAATGAAAATAACGGGAAAAAATACTGTGAAAATTGCTGCTTATTGCACAATCAGCATCTTCCAAGTCTTGTTTCTTTGCAATACTGTCTAAAATTTTGAACTAAGAGTAACAAATACAACAAAATGAAGCCACATTGGTGATTTTACTATCTTGCCACAAACAAATATTACCTCGAAGACATAAGGAATGTATCACTAAAACAGTGACCATAAGCTAGAGACCTAATGAAAGTTATTGCATTTCAGCTGCATCTTTAGGGCATGTTGCTCATAAGTCTTGATTCATACAAAAAGGAGAGGACTTGCAACAGGCTGCTGCTTAGCTCATCTTTCCAAAAGTGAAGCCAATTGGTAAAAATAACTTTGTATATGCTGCTTTATTTATGAAGATGTCTAATGTTGACTCTACAGTCCATGTTGTCCACGCTTATCCATCCAGGATCTCAGTCTAAAGTTTCATTAGGTTATCATGATTAACTCCTCTTCCTCTGGTCGTTTTTGGTTTATGTAATTTAGTTGGTCGGGGAACAGACAGTCTCTAGGTATGTGGGAGTTGCAGGGGGTGGGGGGGGGTGGGGGGGTGGGGTTATAAGGATACTGCAGAGAGGCGTGTCAAGGATGATCAGTGGAGACAGGATGCACCAGAGTTCAATATGGAGTGTCATGGCAAACGCTGTGAATACTTGTTTTCGTTTCATTTATTTTTAATTAATTTGCAAAGATTTCAAAGAAACTCCTTTTACATTGTCATTTTGGGTTATGTTTGTAGAGTTTTGAGGAAAATTATGAATTTGATCCATTTTGGAATAATACTGTAACATAAAATGTGGAAAAAGTTAAGCAAGTGAATACTTTCTCGATGCACCGTATAGACTCACTAGCCACTTCTATAGGTACATCTCTTCAACTGGTTGTTAATGCAAATTTCTAATCAGCCAATCACATGTCAGCAACTCAATGGGCATGTAATCTCATTTAGGTATGTATACATGGTCAGAAAAATCTGCTGAGGTTCAAATTGCGCATCTGAATAGGGAAGAAAGAGGATTTAAATTACTTTGTACGAAGCATTGATGTTGGTGCCGGAGAAGCTGTTCTAATTTTCAAATACTACACTGGCTGAGGGAGTAGTACTGATGATGACCACGCCCATCTCTATGTGCCTATATTCTGATGGCTCCTTTAGCATGATAAAGCACTGTCACAAAGCTATAATAATCTCAAACTGGTTTCTTGAACATAAGTTCATTCTACTCAAATGGCCAAGTCACATCTTAATACTATAGACTGTCTTTGGGGTGTGGTGGAATGGGAGATTAGCATCATGGATGTACAGCTGACAAATCTGCAGCAACTGTGTGATGCCCACAGCCTGGCTGAAAGTTTGGGCTTTTATTGAGTGGTAAAAACACCACTCCGAAGGTAAGGGGTTCACTATGTAAGCCAAATAAATACATAATTGCTCAGCCTTAACTAATGTCACTAATAATGTGGCCAGTCACTTATTTAGGTTACAAATAGCACTAAAGATTTACTGTGCGCTAATTTTGACCTCTGACCTGATCTGGCTGCTGGCAAGTGGCAGGATGTTGTGAGGTTCCTGGGAATTCATGTTGCTGCTCCGTGAAACAAATTGCTTCTCTGAGCCGATCAGCAGTCCCAGCAAAACCTGAAATATGTCACATCAAACTATTACATTGAGGAAAAAATAGGTGCTGCGATACATGGCATTTCTTGTTGTATCTGTACAATAGAAAAATGTTGTTCCTCATCTCAATTTAACTATTTTCAGAAATAATGTGCATTCAAGTTCTCTACATGTAGCCGTTTTCTTATGTTAATCAAATTCAAAATTGCTGAAATACCAAGGTCTTCTGGGACAGGCAATTGAGGTTGGCATTCAGCAGAGGTGTAAAAACATCCAAGTCAAAAGGATCAATGAAGCTCTCCAGCCAATCACAGACCTTGTGGAATCTGCAAGATACACAGCACCATGTTTGTAGCTATCACAGTTCTTAATGCTGTAGGGAACAACATGTAAAACTAATGCAACACCACCAAAAGATGTGAACTTAATTTGTAAATATATGAAGTGTGTCAGAAAAAGTCATTGGCTGAGGTTTACTGAACATAGACATTTAATCAAATATAGAGTTTTAGCCGGCAACGGCAAATGGCACGGTGGATTCTGTTCACCGACAATGTTTTCTGGAAGTATTCCTGAGCCCATGTTGTGTTTTCCATTACAGCAGCATTCCTGTATGTGATGCAGTGCCGTCTAAGGGCCCGAAGATCACGGGGATTCAATATAGTTTTCCAGCCTTGATCCTTATGCACAGAGATTGTTCCAGATTCTCTGAATCTTTGGATGATATTATGCACTGTAGATGATGATAACTTCAAACTCTTTGCAATTTTTCTCTGAGAAACTCCTTTCTGATATTGCTCCACTATTTTTTGCTGCAGCATTGGGGGAATTGGTGATCCTCTGCCCATCTTGAATTCTGAGGGACAATGCCACTCTGAGAGGCTCTTTTTGTACCCAGTCGTGTTGCCAATTGACCTAATAAGGTGCAAATCTGTCCTCCAGCTGTTTCTTATATGCAGATTTAACTTTTCTGGCCTCTTATTGCTACCTGTCCCAAGTTTTTTGGAATGTGTAGCTCTTATGAAATCGAAAACGAGCCAATATTTGGCAAGACATTTCAAAATTCTACTGTGAACAAAATATAAGTTTAAGAGATTTGTAAATTATTCCATTCCTTTTTTATTCACAATTTGTACAGTATGCCAACTTTTTCCTTTGAGAGGAGTGGAAAGGCAGTTGGTCCTGATGACATACCTGTGGAGGTATGGAAGTGTCTAGGAGAGGTGGCAGTAGGGATTCTGACTAGTTTGATTAACAACATCTTGTAGCGTGAGAGGATGCCCGAGGACTGGAGAAGTGTACTGGTGCCAATTTTTAAGAACAAGGGAGATGTGAAGAGCTGTGGCAACTACAGAGGAATAAAGTTGATGAGCCACACAATGAAGTTGTGGGAAAGTATTGGAAGCTCAGCTAAGGGCAGAGGTGAGCATTTGTGAGCAGCAATATGGTTTCATGCCTAGAAAGAGTCCAACAGATCCAGTATTTGCTTTGAGGATGCTGATGGAGAAGTACAGAGAAGGTCAGAGGGAGTTGCATTGTCATTGTAAATTTAGAGAAAGTGCCGAGAGAGGAGCTGTGGTATTGTATGAGGAAGTATGTTAGAGTGGTGCAGGACATGTATGAGAGCTGTAAGGTGGAGGTGGGTCTGCATCAAGGATCAGCTCTGAGCCCCTTCTTGCTTTCTCTGGTGATGGACAGGCTGACAGATGAGGTTAAGTACTTAGGGTTCAATGCAACAAAGACTGTGGAAAAGTGGTGAAGTAGCGAGTGCAAGCAGGTTGGAATGGGTGGAAAAAAAGAGTCAGGTGTGTTGTGTGACAAAAAGAGTATCAGTGAGAATGAAAGGAAAAGTGTTCAAGACGGTGGTGAGACCAGAGATGTTGTTCGGCTTAGAGACAGTGGCGCCGAAGAAAAGACAAGAGGAGGAAGCAGAGCTTAAGATGTTGAGGTTCTCTTTGGGAGTGATGAGGATAGAAAGGATCAGGAAGGAGGACAGAGGGACAACTCATGTTAGATGTTTTGCAGATAAAGTCAGAGGCCAGATTGAGGTGGTTTGGACATGTTCAGAGGAGAAACTGTGAATATATCGGTAGAAGGATGCTGAGGTTGGAGCTGCCAGGCAGGAGGTCTAGAGGAAGACCAAAGAGGAGATTTATGGATGTAGTGAGAGGACATGAAGTTAGTTGGTGTGAGAGAAGAGGATACAGAGGACAGGGTTAGATGGAGGCACGTGATTCACTGTAGCGACCCCTGAAAGGGAACAGCCCAAAGGAGAAGTCGTCTTTTTTTTAATTTGACATTTAATTTCTGCATTCTATGCTGACCAATCAGTTAATAAAGCTTCAAGCATGTCTACAAGACATAAAGGCCTGGATGTCCCACAATTTTTTTTACTTCTAAACTCAGACAAAACTGAAGTCACAGTATTTGGGACCAAAAATCTCAGAGATATGATGTCCAACCATATTGTTACTCTAGATGGCATAAGTCTGGCCTCCAGTACTTCAGCAAGGAACCTTGGAGTTATTTTTGATCAGGATTTGTCCTTTAACTCACATACAAAACAAATCTCTAGAACAGCCTTCTTCCACCTACGGAACATTGCCAAAATTAGGAGCATTCTGTCTCAAAGTGATGCCGAAAAACTAGTCCATGCATTTGTTACCTCTAGGTTGGACTACTGTAATTCCCTACTTTCAGGATGCCCCAGTAACTAAAGAGCCTGCAATTAATCCAAAATGCTGCAGCAAGAGTGCTGACTGGAACTAGCAAGAGATCATATTTCACCTTCACTAGCTTCTCTCCATTGGCTTCCCATTAAATCTAGAATAGAATTTAAAACCCTGCTTCTTACATATAAAGCTCTGAATGGTCAGGCTCCATCATATATAGAAGACCTCATAGCACCATATCATCCCAGTAGACCACTTCGCTCTCAGAATGCAGACCTACTTCCCAGAATTTCCAAAGGTAGAATAGGAGGTAGAGCTTTTAGCTATCAAGCTCCTCTCTTGTGGAACCAGCTCCCAGTTCAGATTCGGGAAGCAGACACCCTCTCTACTTTTAAGTCTAGGCTTAAAACCTTCCTCTTTAATAAAGCATATAGTTAGTTATAGTTATGCTTCTATAGGCTTAGACTGCTGGGGGACCCACCCCCAATGCACTGAGCTCCTTTCCTCCTCTTGACCATCTCTCCTCTCCTCTCATCCAGCAATTGTCACCACTGTATGTCATTAACTCTGTGTGTTCTCTCCCGTAGTTGTCTTTCTCCTTCTCTGTCTCCCTCTCTCTGTCCCTTTCTGCAGGTGTCCCTGGCTTTGAAGCTGTGTGTTTTCCAGCGTGCAGCTACTGGTCCTACCAACCTGCCTGATGTTTTGATGTTGCTTTTTGTTGCTGTTCTTTTCTCTCTTCACTTTCCACTCACCCCAACCGGTCGAGGCAGATGGCCGTCCACCCTGATCCTGGTTCTGCTGGAGGTTTCTTCCGTTAAAGGGAGTTTTTCCTCTCCACTGTTGCCTATGGCTTGCTCCAGGGGGAATTGTTGGGTTCTCTTTATATATCTTTATAATCTTGACTTTATTATGTAAAGTGCCCTGAGATGACTTTGTTGTGAATTGGCGCTATATAAATAAAGTTGAATTTAATTGACTTTCAAAAAAGCTCATTCCATTTCTATGACAATGCATAAAATAGTTATAATCACATCACAGGATATTATATCTTACATTTCTGAAGGAGAAATATTGGCCCAAATTTGCCAATTGATTTTGGAAGGGAGCAGGTTGGTAACTACTGCTGTTTAAACAACTGCCCTGTATAATGTATATTGTACTTAGGCCTAATAATTTCAGTTTGGATTGACCAGGTGCCCAACTTCTAAGGGGAAACCCTTAGAAGTTCGGCACTTAAATAAAGACAAATATGTAATGATTGAGTGAGGATTGTTACCTAGGGTCTTGATTGGTACGGGAGCTCACGCCATCCTCCAGTCTGCTGCCCAGTGACGTGTTGAGGTAGCGAAGGTCAAACAACAACTGTAAGGCTCTGTTCTGAGTCATAGGAAATATACTCTCTTGGACAATGGAGGGCTGAAGAAAACAAAGAAAGAAAATAATTCAAGATTAAAAGACATTAAAGTTATTGATATTAAGAAATTCACACCCCACTATTGTATATTGGTGTTAAGCTGGCCCTTTAAGATGCCTTCATGTATTTGCACTAAACAAAAAAAGTGTTGGCACTGGTGTTTCTGTGTACACACCAATGCCAAATCATGCTGGGCTTTGTATGTAGAATTTTCTTTGTGGTGTTTTTAAATACAATTGTGACTGAAACTATGTGTATCAGAGCTTAAACACAAGAATGTCTAAGCTGTTTAGTGGCTTAGTCTATAGGAAAACTAGGATAATGGCAGTATTAAAAAAAGTTTGCATCCTCCTACTTTAAAATTGGAAAAATAATAATTAAAAAAAGATATTTAACATCATAATACTTATGTATATTTAACTAGTACAAGTGTTACTTCATAGGAAATGAATTAGTTGTTTTTTTCTAATCAATTTATCTAGGGGGATGCAAACTTTTGTATTGATATAAAATTAAATACTTTCACTACAACTACTATCTTGACCATTTCACTTCTTATGATAGAAGAACATTTGTACAATTATTTATTATCTATTATTATTATTATTTTATTATTATTTTTTATATTATTATGTTAGGGTTAAGTTTGCATCCCCCTTCTCTGAAACATAATTAAACTGTACTCCTTAACCTTTACCCCAAAATGATTATTACAACTTTAAAGGGCATTGATAGGATAATGATTTGGGTAATACCAGAATGAATGTATTTTTGAGGGAAGGTTCTCTTTTAGTTAAAGTATAGAACTGAATAGCATTTGGAAAGGCTATTCAGAGGAAAGATGACTGCAGAGCAGTCGCCCACTAATCTCAGGGTTACCAGTTCCATGTCAAGGATCCTAGGGCAAGACAACAAACCCTAAAGGTACCACTAGGGTGTGCTACTCATACGTTGCTCCAGATAAAAGTGACTGCTAAATGACTAAATATAAAAATAATTATTAATATATTTATCATTTTAGAGAAAAGTAATGAGGTCTTTTCTTCACACTGCATGAATTCCAGTTACCTTGCTGCATGCCTGCTGTGAGAGGTTGTGGTATTGGTCTAGGACCTGAGCCAGACAGGTCTGAAGCAGCTCCTGCAGGGTGGGTCGGGGCAGAGCATGACCTCCCACCTTGTTTACCTCCAAACACAGTCTGAACAGCAGTGACTGGACAAACCACGATGGCTGCATAAGGCAAAGTTTCATATTACATTTTTGAATGGAATCTGAATGCCTATCTTTCTGCATTCAGGATCCTGCTGAGTGGCTGACCTGGACTGGAAGTCGGATTTTGGATGTGATGCTGGTCCCTGACTCTGCCTCTTCTTGGATTTCAAGATTCCCCCAGTTTGTTGCAGTTGCTAGGATGGCACCTGGAGACTTAGTATCTAGTGCTTTGCCAAACATATCTAGCAGTACCTGTCAAAACAACATAATGTAACTAGACAGTTCTGGTAATTCCAATATGATTTAAAGCAACATTCATAAGACATACATCAACACTATCCCTTGATATATTATTTTTTCAATATACTGGCAAACTGTTGCTACACAACCAGCAGACATAGAACATTTTCATTCATATGAAATTGTATTTATATTCACGTAATGACATTAAGAACAATATTCATTCTCCTTTCCTTCACCACTACTCTCCCAAGTTGCTGAAGAAAGTATTTGTCTCATTAGCTGCAAAATGCAACTTTTAATTATTCAACCCCCTGAAATGAATCTCTCATAAAAGCACACATTTGCAAATCAAGTTTTGTCTTGACCACCCGATGAGTCTAATTAAGGGCATCATTATTTGCACTGTGTGTGCTTGACATAAAATATATCAAATACCTGAACTAGATAGTGGTTTATTAAGTGACATTTTTGAATACATGTTGCAAATATGGCTATGTCAAATAAGTTTGAGATTACGGCTTTTACTGGGTGGATACGTGCAAGATGGTGTCAGTGTTTGTGGCTTGCTGTCTCTCTTTAAAACGTGATAGTGACAAGAATACTATAAACTATTAAAGTCAAGTTAAAGTCACACTTCTAAACCTCCGACCCAGGAAGGACAGGATGCCCCCCGCTTCTCTCCGCTATACCGGCTTTACCTCTACCATGTCCTGGGTCCACCTTCACGCAGAGGGCCCAGATGCTAGGGTGGGGTGCATTGGCAGGCTAGTGAAACTGAAAGCCTGTTTGGCACGCTCTCCTGCCACTTTCCTGGGGGATACTGGGTCGGCATACCATTGCTTAATTTTGTGGCGCTCTCTGGATCTGTGAAGCTCCTGTCTGGTTCCTGTGGCCGGCTCGTGTGAGGGGTAATGGATTCGCAGTCTTAGGTTTCCCAACCTTCACGGGTGCAGAGTGAACCTACACAATCTAAGACTGCTTGTTCGGGCTCCAAAGACTTCTAATGCCCCGGCTTCAGCTCCTGCTAGAATAATAGTCCTAATGAATGGTAGCTCTCTAGACAAACTTACTTTAAATGTGGCGCTGATGGCACTTTAACGAAAAGAAGATCATGCTGTTTGCAGACCTAGTGATGTCTCCAAAGTTCAGGTCAACCTGGGTGTCTTAAGTCAATATTTGAAAACTACAGCAACAAACCTGGGTGTGAAACTGGACAGTGATCTCAAAGTTGATGCAGATTAGTTCAGTGGTTAAGTCCAGCTTTTTTCAAGAGACAACTCCCCAAAGTGAAACTATTTCTTTCTCTGCATCACTGAGATTTGAATCCATGCTTTTATCACAACTCACTTAGACTACTGCAATGTACTTTATGGTCTCGCCCGACAGCATCTGTCTGACCTCCTGCCATACACTCCATCATGCTCTCTTACGTCAGCAGAGCACTCACTTTAGTCGTCCCGAAGACAAAGCTTCGAGGTGACCACACTTTTTCAGTTGCTTCCCCAAAATTGTGGAATGAGTTGGCCTTGCACATAAAGGAGGCCAACTCAATTCCACGTAACAAAGGGTTGAATAATTTTGAGATTCATTAAAAGTTGTATTTTGTGTTAACCCTGGCTGGGCCACTTGTAACATTATTTGTGTTTAAATTGTTCTTGCTTGATTTGTCCATTGCAAACAGCTGAAAGATTGCAAATCTTGCAAAAACACCCAATTTTCAATCAGTGCTTCAAAGTCTTCAGCAATTAAGAGTTTATGCTACATACTGGACAAAATAAAGTTTCACAGATATATTTACCAACGAGACAATGTCTGACCTTGGAGAGGGCCGAGCTCCAGATTTGGTACGCCTCCATGCTACATTTGAAAAGTTCCTCCTTCAGTCCTGCCCACTTAGCCTGGGCGGAGCTCATCTGTATCATAGCCTTGGCTTTGCCTAGCTTCTTGCCCTGCCTGGGGGTTCCCTTGGCTGCACTTGTAGACTTGTGTTTTCCCAAGATGCAGTGCTTCAGGCTGGGACAAAGGTCACCAATGGACTGGCACAGCCTGGCCATAAAAAGGACTGAACTGAGGTGGGCAAGGCTGGGATTTGGTGAGGATGCAGCCAGTTCAGAGTGGATGGAGGACAGGATCTGGTGAACACAAGCTAAGCAGCCTTCACTCAAAGCCTCCTCCACAGCTGGGGAGTCCGTAAAGCGGTTAAATGAGGAGACTAAAGAACCCTCAGCAGGTCCAGAGGACAAGTCTGCAGAATCAGACCCTGCAAAGTACAATATAGAATAGGATAAGTTAACTTAATAGCAATAGTAACGTCATAGCTGAGAAGTATGTATTGTCTTAAACATGAACGTTGGTGACCCATCAGCAGCCAGATTAACGCGTGTGCGTGCGCATTTTCTATATTTATTTTATTTTATTTATTTATTTTTTTCACACACAGTGGGGAAAATAATTATTTGATGTCCTGCTGATTTTGTAAGTTTGCCCACTTCCAAAGAAATAAACGGTCTATAATTCATTTTATTTATTTATTTTTTTCATAAATTTATTCAAAAGTATATAGAGACAGAATCAACCAAAAATCCCCCCAAAAAAGATATGATACAAATGTTAGAAATTGAGATGTATTTTAGTGAGTAAAATAAGTATATGACCCCTACCAAACATAAATAATTCTGGCTCCCACAGACTATGTATGTGCTTGTGTGGTAGATTGATTAGTACTGTCAATTTAGGAAGGTGCTGCTAATGGCAACTCATGTGTATGAAAGACACCTGTCTACTAAATCTCTATCTTCCATTCAAACATCACCACCAAACAGCTGTCAAAAATAGTCAGGGACAAAAATTGTAGACCTTCACAAGGCTGGAATGGGCTACAAGAACATCAGCAATAAGCTTGGTGAGAAGGAGACAACTGTTGGAGTGATTATTCAAAAATAGAAGAAATACAAACTATCCAGCAACCACCCTCAGTCTGGAGCTTCATGGAAGAATGAGCCTCATGGAGAATAAAGCTATTATAAAAATTATAGACCCTTAATTTCTTTGTAAGTGGGCAAACTAAATTTTCCGGGGGTCAAATAATTATTTTCCCCACTTTTTTTATGTTTTAAAAATAGTCCAGTGAGACAAATAGCGGCAGATTTAGCAGCCAATCATAAGTTGGCTTTATAATAAGGTTTTATTATAAATCCGTTTCTTTTCTTAACGTTAGGAAGAGATTGGTAATTACAACTTCTCCCCCAGACCTTAAATAACAAACATAATTTTTTTTTAAATGTCTAGAGAAACACAAGCTAATTAAGAAGAGAATGAGAAGAACCTTTAGAACATACATGTTCTCAATTTAAGCTGGGCCTACCTGTTTCCTGGAGAGGAACATAATGCTGAAGGTCATCCAGCCTGGCCTTTAGCTTTGCATCTAAGGAAGAGCAGAAGTTCTGTACACAAGGTGTTAGAGCCCGGGTCTTCATAGCCAGGCCACTCCTCTGCTGCTGCCACCCTCGCTGAGGCACAGTGACCCAGCCAGCATCACTCAGCAGGTCCCCTGGAGACTCTGACCACAGAAAGTTAGCAACATCTACCTCATACTGGGCCCCAGGGCTGGAGCCAGATTTCACACCTAAAGAAGTGTCAATGGTCTGGCCATCCAGATCCATCATAGCTGAAGTGAGGAGCTGCACAGAGCTTGCAGCGATGGCTTCAGTTTCTTCTTTGGTGATGACCTTGGGAAATAACGTGTGTAAAAGCAGCAGCATAAAAACAAAGCACAATTATATAAAAATTAAATGAAAAGGCCATTTTAGATTAATATAGAATAAAACCAACCTGCACCCGGTGGAGGAAGAGCTCCTGCAGAAAATCATCCCAGACAGCCAGAGGCCTCTCCAGCATTTGCTGGCACACAGTGCCCCAGTGCTGACTGATGGAGTCAGTCGACAAGAGATCCCAAACCGCATCTCTAATGGCTGCTAGCCCCTTGAGGCTCTTCACATACACCAGAAGGCTGCCAACACCCTGGCAAATGTCCTCCTTACAGCTGAGAAAAGAAGTAACTATTAAGAGGTATTGTTTTGGTGATATTTATATAGACAAGTAATCAGTGACCTTTTATGATAATAACCACACAATTTGGATTGAAGAAATATGACATCTACCAGTACAACGAATTAAGTCAAACTGTTGTCTTTTCTGGCAAATAATATTTTCTGTTTATAATGCAGTTTTATGCAAGATATTGTTATGTACATGATCTGACAATTGTGGTTTCTTAAGAGTTATGGTGTTTTAAAAGAGAGGCTTTTACTTTAGATCCAGGTATCATGCTATATTGATTAATTTATTATCTACATTTTAAATATATATAGTGTGTCCTAGAACTGCTAGTCTTTTCTTATATCAAAATTGTGAGCAAAATATTGCTCATAGTGAGTTGACCTGCAATTCCCATCCTATTCTTCACAAGAATAGAATACAGTGACCTTGGCCACCAAAATCTAATCCATTCATTCTTAAGGCCATGTAGATGTTCTTGCTTGTTTTAAAGAAATTCCCTCAAGTTTGCTGTATTTATGTGGTTATATTTATTTTGGTTAACTAATATTACATTTTATGTATTATGTGATCCCACTAGCTTGTATCTTCACCATGTCAATGCATAAATGAAAATTTCATGGATATAGTTACTGATGTAAGACTAAAGGGAGAGTTGTACCTGATTTAAACCTAACTGAGCTATTGCGAAGAATCTTAAGTTTAAAATATTGTTGCTCTGTTTACACTTTAGGAAATAATTCTACAAATTATTTCTGTTTTAAAATTGTGTATAAATAACAGAAACAAAAACACTAAGTCGGAGAAGGACTACTAAGTCCTTTACTTGTTTTCTATAGCCTGTTTCACACATGCACTGGAATCTTGATGATCTCCAGACTTTAGCTCGAAGCGGTGATGGTGGGAAGATAAATGTGAGTGAGACCGTGTGAAGATTCATATCATGTTGTGCTTGTACTTTCTGAAATCTTGCTAAAATGAAGTAGAGTTTCTCCTGCAAGAATGTTTGACTCGTACTGTCTCCCGCTGTGTGTTACCTTTATGAGAAAACAACTTCAGGCAATGTCCAGACCTGATTAATGTGATTCATATGCATATTTCTAAATTCATATGTGAAAGAAGCTTAAGTCAAAAAGCTAAGCCAAAGAAAAAGGAAATACAAAAAACAGACGCGCTCTTACGTATCGATCCACTGTTGCAGGGTGTCCCGGAGCTGTTCTCTCTGGATTGGCTGAGCCAGTGTGCGAAGGGCAGGCTGGAACTCAGTGATGGAAGCAGGCAGGTATTTGAACCAGCTGCCAGTGCTCATCTCTTCCTGCAACACCATCTGGCCTTTGCCTGAGGAGAGTGATGGCTTTGTAATATGTGGGTTGAAACTATAAAATCTTTACTGTGAACTTTTCTGATTGAGCTGATATCTCATTGAAATGGGTCCTCAGCCCAATTTAGTTAATTTATTAGTTTAAATACAGGCAATAGCTATGGAGAATGTTACCTAGAAATTAACCCTCCCCATGCTAAATACACACCTGCTGATTCAAGGCTATTATGGGGTGAATATAGTATCATTAACACATCGAAAACTAGGATTTAAAGGTTTGTTTAAAAAATGCTTCATTTGTTTCTATGTTACAAATCTTTTTTGAAAGGCTTAACACTGGCTTTGAAAACATTCAGTCTTTTTAGAGATTCAAAACTTTTCTCTGGAGTTCAGAATAATTTTTTGTCAGTTCAGGATTAGCGTCTAAATACGCTTCCTTTGGTCACACTGGATGTCTCTCAATACAGTGCATTTATTTGTATTTGTGTTGCTGCTGGGAGTGGTCTGCTCAGAGACAAACAAGCAGTTAGCTACACAAATTATCTCAGCAAGCCAAGAGCAATGTCATGGCCAGTCATTAGACGCTAAATCCCACCTTAGTTGCTCCCGGTAGTGTAGGCCAGCTGCATAGCAGCTCTACTATTGGTGCGATTGTGATTGTGAATGGGTGAAGGAGAAGCCGTATAAAGCACATTGGTACCGATCAGGTACCAGATTGCTATATAAGTGCAGACCATTTACCCATTTACAAGGAATATGGAAATACCATCAGAGTTTAGGTGAGTTATAAAATTTCTACATTCAGAAAATGTAGAAGGGGCACCACCATGACACCACATACAGGATGGCATGTTTTTGAGGATACACCATACAGTATGTAGTCTGACCAAAGAATGCAATATTGTTCCTATCAGACCAAAGAACCTTATATTTACTTCAGAATCTTCCACATGTTCTGGCAAACTAACCAAGATTTTAATGAGCTTTCTTTCAACAGTGGCTTTTCTATGCTACTCTCCCACTAAATTTATATAGACACTGTTCATAAATAAATAAATTATTCGTTATAAAATTGTAAACAGTGAAATTCTGGGTGAGGGAACGTTCTACTCTCCTCAATGACAGATATCTTAAGTTTGATCTGATCCACCAAAGACAAGTAGATGCGTGAAACTGAAAGACAAGGAGGGCTATAACATTTGATTGGGACACCCCTACTAAAACAAAGAAAATCCTATTTCCAGGATCTCCTTGCTGTTTACCTGCCGGGGTGGTGGAGGTAACATTCTCTAGGATAGAAAAGAGCATCCCACAGCTCAGGGCTCCCTCCACTGGCCTGGGTCCTCCTTCTGGGGGTAGGAAGAAGACAGCATAGGCCTGGAATATACTAGTAACTAGAAGCTCCACTAGGCTGCATATCTGGGCCTTGATCCCTGCACCTGGATAAAGTAAAGTAAAGTATTAAAGTAGTAGGTGAACTACCTCATAAGTGTTTCAGGTAGTTCACCTAATATGGTAAAGTATTCTTAATTAAACCATTTTACATTAAGAAAAGAAATGTATGCCACAATGACATTGTTTAATGACATCATGACTAGTGTTACAAATGATAGAATACCATGCTGCGGTTGGTTGAGCAGTTGATGGATGGAGGCTTTACGAGCCAACAAGAAGTCAGCCAGGGCTTGGCGTGGTGAGCTGTCCTCCAGCAACATGGTGGACACTAAGGCCTCAGCAATGGCCTGGTCCGATACTGCCCGTCCAAGTAGCAGAGACTTGCTGTCGAGTAGAATGGTGGACCTGCAAGAAGACAGTCTGCTTGTTGACCTATGGCTTGGCTTTCAATAAGTTAGTCTATACATTAGTTGAATAAATCACTCATTTACAGGATAGAGCAGCAGAGTGGGATGCAGAAGTCTGCAGGATCAAATCCCAGCCTACCCACCAAGTGTGACCCTGAGCAAGTCACTCAGGGCTAGCTCCCTGGGAACCCCCCCACCAGGACTGCTCACTGCTCTCCCCAGGGGGGGTGGGATAAATGCAAATAAAGAATTTCATTGTAACATGCATGAGCAATATGTATATGTGCTCAATGATGACAATAAAGATTCTATTTCTACATTTACTTAAATAACCAAACTACAGTATACTTACTCAAGTAAGCTGATTTCCCAACTGTCATGTAAACAGAAAACCTGGTTTCAATAATTGTGGGGATTAGGGAAACCTGATTTCCCAAGGTAGATTTTTCATCCAGAACACAGATTTCTTAGCCATGTAGACACATAACCAGCTTTCTAAGCGGCTTCATAGAATAGCACTTGTGACTGACAAAGAGATGAAGACAGGAAAGGCATCGGAATAAAATGCTAAATTGAAACAGTTCACACTTTGTAGGCTGCAAGAAGCTCCGCTGTGTCTCTCTCCCTCTGCGGTCACTATGCTCTACACAAAAGTCAAAAAACACCTTCTGTCACTATACAGTTAAAATCTGAGCCAGGGCTCCAAAACAATTGTGAGCTGCAGAAGAAATCAGATTACTCATCTGCTGCATGTACACACAGATATAGTGTCTTACATGAAATTTTCATTACCTGAGAAACCTGGTTTCATTGAGTAACCTGGTTACTGAAGCACACAAAGGCATATTATATAATTAATTAAGTCATTACTTTTGCCAGTACTGAGAACTTGTCTTCGGAACCATTGTCTCCTAACCAGGAATTTTATTTTGTGACAATTGGTGTCCCTGAGGACATACATAAAAAAACCAGCAAAGTACCTGAAGTGTCCAGTGGTGGCTACCTCCCGAACTAAAATGGGGAAACAAGCCAAGACAGGGTTGTACTGGCCTCCAGTAGCAGACTCCAACTGCAGCAAACTATGCAGGTGGCAGCACAGCAGGTAAAGCTGGGTGGCCTGGAGATACTGGGATGCTTCCATTGCACTCCAGATGCGCTCTGGGATCTCCAACAGGAGCTTTATTTGGGCGGCCATGGTATAAAACTTTTCGTGCCACTGCCTTTGGTTCTACAGAAAAATGACAAACACATTACACATTTACTGTATATGCAGTGTGCAAAAAGTGCTTTAGATGACATGTAATACATTTAGGAGACATCATGAATTATATAGCTACCAGTGCTAATACAACATATGTGTAATGGTAAACAATATGGATTGTGAATGTGGTGCATTTTATTCTGTCCCTTCCTTTGTACATGCTTTGCACACCAGTCCTCCCAAGCAAATATACATCAGCGTTCTCATGTATGTATGTATGTGTATGTGTATGCATATAAATAAATAAAATAGTATTTATTGAATACATTTTTCATAAAAACTGCCACATTTATAAATAACTGTTTCCAATATGAGTTTATCGGGCTTGAAGTTGAAACACTAAACAATTATAGACAGATGAGCCGTTCACCTCCTGTCTGCAGCTGCTCACAGTGGGTTGACCTTGTTTCAGTCTGTGGCAGTAAAGGTGTATATCCTGGATGGAGCTGACGACACTCTCTGAGCACTGCTTCATCTCTCCGATAGTATCAGCGGCGTCGATCAGGTCCCGGTAGCGTTCCCCAACCATCTGTCTCAGCTCTTCCTTCTTCTGTTCGATCTCCCCGCGAACTTTGCGTTCGATTTGGCGGATTTCCTCGGTGTTGTAGAGCTCGAAGAGAAGCTCCGAGTTCTTAATCTCGGAGACCCGTATAGACAACGCAGGATCTTCGGCCATCGTGCCTACAAAACAACACTGATGCAGAAAATCCCACCCGGAAGTGCGAGGGAAATCACTTCCTACTTCCACGTAGACTCGTTCGAGGTGAACTGCGCCCCGCCTGGAAAACGAAGGAAAGCAGACGACAGTAGCGAGGGGCGGTGCCAGTAAGCTGCGGTTGAAAAGAAAAGTTCACACACAAAGCTTGATAAATAATGAAAATGTCGTCTTTAATTGAAGGTATATTTCCTCATATTATGAGTGAATGCTAAATGTGCTGCACAGCCTAAACTCAGTATCGCAAATAGAGTCTTTACCCTGACAATGGAAGCAATGTGATTAATAAGCTCTTAAAGCCTGGATAGCATCTACAAAACCTAACTAGTTATTATACATCTTAGCAAAGCAAGCTTTGTCACAAGTGGTAGAAAGGTATTATGGTAAAGCTTTACTGGTAAGAAATTTTAACTGGATAAGAAACTTTTTCTGAACGCACAAGTCAAGTTAGGATGGGTACAGCATTATCAGAGTAGCCTATGATGGAAAATGGCATTTCACAAGGTGTCTCAGTTTGATTAGCCATTTCTCATTCAATATCATGGTAAATGACATCGAGTAGGATTGAGGGATACTATAGGATGTCCTTGATCACAGATGGAGCTTAATCAAGGAGGGGTAAAATATATCATACATTATAAGGTAAAAGGTATTAGAGAAGATGTGTGGGCAACGAGTGGGGATTCAAAATATCTACTTATGAAACAGTATCTAGTGTGTGAGTTTCAGGGTTAGTTTAAGGTGGACCCAAGAGCTACAAGGCGAGAGGGGGTTAGTGAGAAGAATAAGCTTTAAGATTATAACACAAGACAAGGAAAAGTATACATAAAATCGCTCCTATAACAGGGGACAAAACAGGCACCATCTCAGAGGGATTACTACAAAAAACTAGAAAACAAGGAATAGACTCAGACTAAAGCACTAGGAGTTTAACGAGGAATGAATAGACAAAACTAGAATGGAAGAAACAGGTGGTAACTAAAAACTAGAGACAAAGAAACTTACAATCATAAACCGTTAAAACACAGAAACCTAAACATAAATCAGGGGAGTAGATACCAAAAAAATGAACTAAACGAGAACTAAAACAAAGATCCCTAGAAATAACCGAACACTGGATAAACTGGACATTCACGTAACCATAAACCAACGCACCCTAGAAAAACAAGTCATACCTAAAACCAACAAAAACCACACAGGGGGAAGGACTAACAGAGTGAAAACCAAAATCAAACCTCAGACCAAACAGAAAATCACAAAAACAGCATCAGGAGTCCAAAAAACCACAAGTCAGGTGAACTAGAAGATAGGGTGTTGCATAGAGAGCAGCAACAAACAAAGACAATGATCTGACCAGAAACAGGGAGAGCTGAGTTTAAAAACGCAGGGGAACAGGTGAAAAAATTGAGAGTGTTGATGCAAGGTAAGCTGGAGAAATAAAGTGGGGACAGGAAGTGAAGAAAAAGGGGAACAAAATAAAAGTCCAGGGCAGGAAGTGAAAGTGAGGGTCAGATAAAGACAGTGGAGTGTATGAGCCAAGCAGGGTTTCCTCTATTTTTGTTCACGTTGTGTATTGTAAGGCTAAGGCTGGTAAGGAGTCTATGTATGTGTACTGATGAGGTCTTCAGTGACATCACTCGGCTGCCTTTGATGTTTTTATTTGTGACGTTTGCCTAACAGCTGTTAAACAAACTTGGCTGCTCTGGAGAGACTAATGTTGCTGGTATTGAGGGGGCTTATGTCTGAGACATTAGCTTTCACCAGTCAGAGTGGGGAGAGGGTCCAAGGTGCACGTTGAGGAAACGTCTCTCACTGTGTTAACAGAAAAGTGTGAGTCTTCTGGCTTTGATGTGAGCAGGTCTAGGGGTGGGGGACTGGAGACATACAGTAAAGAGCGAATGGTGTCTACCTTTATGGTGAAGTGTGCAATAAATCTATTGCACTACTCCTCTGTGAGATTGCTTCAAGTTCACGTTGGTTTGGGGATTGAGCAGATGATTTATTATGGAAAAAAGTGTTTTTGAGTTGTTGGGACTGTTATTGATTATATTTGAGTAATACTGTAATCTGGCAGTGGCAAATACTCTAGAGTAGTTTTCTTAATGTTCTTGGTAGGCTACTTTATGGACAGTTAGGTTGGTTAAAAAAAGATGCCCCGCCCAGATGCTTTCATCTGACAGAACGTGAGAGGAAGTGAGAGAAAGTGACCACTTGTGATCTCAGAGGAGCATGGGCGTCAAGGATATTCTGGGGGCCATTGTTGTAATAATCCACTAATTCACTGACTGAGGAGAATTGTGGAACAATGGACAGATTTTTGATGTCAGCACTTCAGTCAGACAGATTTATGTTTTCAGATTTCTGAAATATTTTCTCAGGAAACACTCATTTAGAATGGATTATATTGCCTTCATGAATGATACAATCACCAAGGGATATGCAGTGAAAGTTCCAGATAAAGACCTTGGCTGAAGTGATTGAAAGGTTTGATAATTCCCATTATGAAGTGTGTCGTGGTAAAAACTGTAAGGCAAGTTAAGAGGCAAAAGTGATGATTATGGTGAGTTTAATAAGCGAAAAAGAGACAAACGCAGAACAGTCACTCTGAGATAGGGCCAATCAGATTGACAAGGCTTTGCAGGTTGTTCAGCTTTTTAACCAATCAGCTCACACAAAGTCTTGGTTCTTGGGCTCATTCCTTGTCTTTCAGGTGAATAATCTAATTAGCAAGTTCTTGTCATTTTATCATTTAGCTTCTCATGTATTTTGTCTTGAGATTGATCAACTGTACTGGTTCCATGGGTTCCCTAATGGAAAGCAAATACTCAGATGTAGGCAGTTTATTGTTGGTTTCTAGCTAACACATAAGTGGGAGGCAGGATGTCTTGAGGGGAAATTATAATGCAAATACAAGGTCTACCAGAAGTATAAAAACAGCTAAAATAGTGTTGCATTTTTAAATTTCCCTCACATCCCCCCTTTTATCATTCTATGATAACTAAACATGGTCAGGACTCCTCAGGGCTGAGCATTCAAGGATTTTCAAAATCATTAATCATTTAATCATTATGTTCCCAAAATTATGTTAAATTCAGTTTAATCAATAGTATAAAGATGTCTAGATGAAAAAAGACACCCAACAAATCACCCTTGAACAAGCCCTAGGCAACAGTGGAGAGGAAAACTCCCTTTAATGGAAGAAACCTCCAGCAGAACTGATGTCATCCTACTCATGATATGGAGGTTCCCCATCAGGGATGTGAAAGGATTTAGGGGAAGCATTGTCTCTAAGTTAAGGCGTGCTTTGGATAGTCATTTGGTGTGAGATGGAGTGGTGATTTGCATGCAATTTGCAAAACGTGCACAGGGAATGAGGCAACACCCACACAGGGTCAGTGCAGAAAATGCCTATAACAACACCTGTAAAGGATAGGATGAAGGTCAAACCAGCCCCAGGGGCTGGTGTTGTCATAGCCATGTCATTTCTAGTCATATCTTTTAAGTTCTTGACCCCAGTCCCTCCAGCATCTTCGTTACAGACTCATCTGGGGCTGTGTTGTTTGGAATGAAGGCGCAACATAAGTCTCGAAACACAGTGCAGAATCCTCCCTTGTCTGCAAGCAACATGTCAATGGCCATTCCATTCTCCCATGTCATCTGCGATGTTACTGCCAACTGCTCAGTTATACCTCCAATGGCATCGTGTGTAATTGATGAATCTCTGTTGGTTGTAATACAGCTAGTTGATCCAATCAACATTGTTCTTGGTCATACACCACCAGCAAAGGGAGGACTAAAAACCTGCTACAATCTGGTTGCGAGCCTTGTATTCATTTGGGTTCCCCTGTGGTACTCCGATGTCATCAATATATACTTCAGTGTCAAATAATCCTATACATTTCTGGAGTGCTCGTCTCATGCAATGGTGTGATGTAGTAGACCAGTGTGCAAAATATGAGGTCGCTGCTTGGAGTATGTGTATTTCTGGGGCCAGCATGACAAGGGCAAACACTCCTGTCCAGCTCCTGGTCCATCCTGTGCAAGGCTGGTGGATGCAGGGGTAGACAGGGCTGCTTTCACCTGGGGACAAACAGCTGAGAGTTCTGCACAATATTTAAAAAAAAACACATCTTCATGACAAACTTGTTGGAGTTTGTTTGTTCAGAATAAGTACTACACTAGGAGGTTTGGAACAGCATTAACTTGCATATACAATATCACTGATGCTAATTCTTAAATACACATCAAACCTGTTACTTCACAGCATTTTGTTAATTTGGTCATTCTATCACTCTGGGAGTGATAAGGCAGTATTACTTAAAAATAAACCCAAACTAGCTTGACCAATTAGCTTCATGGTAAATCCAAATCCATTGTCACTAATTATTTTATTCTGGAATACTTCACCTAATGGCCATGTGTCTTGTTAGAGCCTTTTACCACAGTAGATGCATCCTGTTTGGAAAAAAAGGAAAACAATCTCAATGTGCAAACCATAGACAAACAATATCTCTATTTCTGACATAGCAATAGCTCAAAATCAAAAGTCATTCATCCAATGTTCAAAAAGCCCATCAGGTTGGGGGGTGGCATTTCACTGGCATTTAATGGTACCAGAGGCATTGTGTGCTTCACAGATTATACATCGCCTACAGTACTCACCTCTTTGCAAATGTGATCTTTACCATGAGCTAGCTTTTGCATAGAAATAGAAAAGGTAAACAAAGTTTATATCTGGACCAAGCAATGCCCCTTTTTTGTAGTGTTGCATCTAATTTCTTTACAATGTTTTCTAGAAATGTTTGCTAATGACTGGTTTGCAGGTCAATCTGTAGATTCAGTTCCTGTGAGGAGAAAGTTAAATAAGGTGAAACATTTGTGACATGGCTGCTGCTTCTATAATTGCATCTGTTGCTGAATTTCCTGCAAAAAATCTGATTGTTTTGTTAATGTTGCTGTGTCACATTTAATAACCGATATTTGTGTAGTCAACACGATAGCATCTAAAGAGCCGCAACAAGAACAATGTGCAATTAGTGTTCTTTTGATTTCGTAAAAACTCCTCCAGAGACAACCATAGACATGAATAACAACAAATGTAGTCAGTCTAAACAGTCATTCGTTCATAAACATTCATGTCACCGGTTATAGGTTTTAGTTAGAGCTATCAGCTCACCAGCTTGTGCAGACAAGTTAGATGGTAGTTTTATCATGAACTTTCTGTAACAACTCCAACTCCAACTACATTTCTGCCAATTTTGACATATCAAGGAATCAAAGCCATCAACATCTAACTCTATGTCAGCATTCAGAATTAATGGGTTCATGATATCAGGTCTGGGAGTAAAGATGGTTTCGACTACAGCTCCACCTTCAACACAGTCATCCCCCACAAACTCACCCACAAACTGTCCACACTTGGTCTGCACCCCATCCTCTGTGACTGGCTCCTAGACTTCCTGACTGCTTCCTGACCGACAGCGGCTGTATTTTCTGAGGAGGCTGAGGAAGTTTGGCATGTCGCCTAAGATCCTCAGCAACTTCTACACCTGCGTCATCGAGAGTGTCCTGACCAACTGCATCACTGTGTGGTACGGCAGCACTACTGCCATGGACCGTAAACGCCTGCAGAGAGTGGTGAAGACTGCACAGAAGATCACCAGGACTCCACTGCCCTCTCTGCAGAGCATCTACCACCGCAGAGTCCACAGGAGAGCTGCTTCCATCCTCAAAGGACCCTCCCACCCCCAGCACGGACTGTTCACACTTCTACCCTCAGGACGGAGGTATATAGGGGTGAAATGCAGGACATCAAGACTGAAGAACTCTTGCTGCCCCTCTGCCATCAGACTCCTAAACAGCTGACAGGACTTTGCAACCATGGACATAATTGTTTAACTGTTTACATTGACATAACTGTTTACATTGAATTACATTTTGCTTTTGCACATTCATTTTTGAATGCACTACCTCACCTTTATTGCCTTTATTGCTCTTGTTTTCTTGCTCTCATTATTTTATTTTATTTTATTTTTATTTCTATTTTTATTTTACTTTACTGCATGACATTTAGTGTGGATGGCAAAGTAAGAATTTCATTGTGCATATGTCTGTGCATATGACAATAAACACTTTGAATCTTGAATCTTGAATCAGTACCTCTGTGTAGTTATAAGGATCTCCAGCCTACTCTGCAGACAGAAGAGTAGCAGGGTTAAACATATAACAAGTAGACAACTTACACGTACTCCTTCATTCCTACATGTAATACAACTTATATATTATAGATTCATTATAATTCACATATTATATTACACATTAACTTTTATACGTAATCTTTAACTACTACAGTGGTGTTCAGGATCAGGTTGTTGTCTGCACACCATACAGACAGCTTCTCTATCTCAGTGCACTATGCAGACTCGTCCCTCACAGAGTAGCTCCCCTAGGGTTCCAGGTGCAACTATTATTAGCTCTGTAGGCTGGTGGGTTTAGTGTGGCGGCCTTAGGTTAGTCCACCTTGAAGTGGGCGAAGAAATGACCCCTTACTGGGTCACTGGCAACAGCCACAAGATTTTCCGGTCTGTAGTTCGTGATGTGCTGGATACCCTGCCACATCTGGCTTGTGTTGTTTCTAATTAGCAGTCCTTACAAGCCTAATCAGGCCGGGGTGGAAAAATCCTACTCTGGAAGATATAACTGGGTTCCCTATCCACTTTACTGACAAGGCTGCTTTGATAAGTAGCAAAATGTGTGTAAGTCCAGTTGACATGATTTAATCCTCTGATAACCAAACTGAATTAATCTTAACTGACTAAGTAGCAGATTTATACATGGCACATAGCAAAAAATACAAGTCCACGGTAAAAACATTAATACATTCACTTTACAACTTAACATTCCATATAAAATAAAACACACCAAAAGTAAACCGAGCCACATAAAATGAGGAAGTACCACTAACGGGCATGCGGTAAATGCAAGCAATTTAGTAAAAAACAAAATTAACAAAGTTATTAACATCACAAGTAGGACCAATATACACAGAAAATACATGGTGCTAGAAATTACTATGTGCCAATGTGGCCTAAATAATTGTAGAGTTATCACCTTTCTGACAGTTTTAGCCTATAAACTAACAAATTATAACCTTTTAAAAAAAACAAAAGTACGAAATGCAGTACTGGATTGCATTACATTGTCCTAATGAGGCGCACTGTATATACACAGTATACCAGGCAGTCAATATCGCAGTACTATACAGTAAAGTGGATGTTTTTCTAGGAAGGTTGAGCTACTGTTAAGTAATGAAGTCTGAGTTAGTGTTTTTTGGATTTCTTATCTGTTTATGAATGCTGTCGATGTGCCATAAACATTTGGTACAGAGTACTTCCGGTACCTTTGTGGGTAGAGCTGAAGAATGTGCATCCAAACTCCATGGAGATCCACAAACTGTGTGGACTCCTCGACCTGCTGTCCTGTATTCTGTACTCAACTGTACAGAATCAGCTGTACTCTGATGATTAAACAAAAGTCTACACAGTCAATATTATTTTCTTAGTATAGTCCTGTTGCTGTGTCCTGTGCCTGTGGTTTACTTCTAAATCATGTTTTCTAAATCCATAATTTCACAGGATTTCCTCATAGTTCTCTTTTGTCTGACAATTTTTAATAACAAGACACTCTGGCCATATCTCGTCTCGTTTGGACGCTTGTGTTTTCTTTGGATTAATCTTTGATTTGGAGTTTGTCTTTCAGTTAATTAATCTTTATTTCTTGTTTGCTCAGTCAGTTACTTGTTAATGTGTCTGTTTTCCTGTCCTCTTGGAGTGAATTTCTGTTTTTTTTTCCCTTTTTGCAATATCACTCCTCTCACCTTATTTGCGTCCTTAATATACACTAACCATTACAAAGATCGAGGGTTTGATTAAAACAGGGAGTGGGTTTATTTACATTTTTGGAAAAAACTGAATCTAACAATTAAATGCAGTGTTGAGGCAGTTACTGTCACCATCTAAGTGAATGTTAAAGTCACCCACTTTAATGAATTTTATCTGTACTAAGCACATCGAATAGAAAATCTGAGAATTCACTCAAAAACTCAGAATAGGGCACTTGAGGAGTTAGTTTGGGTGTGAAAGGCTAAGAGTAAGGCTCTCAAATGAGTTATAACTATGTTTAGGTCTAGGGTTTATTGATAAGCTACAATGGAAGATTGCTGCAACTCCTCCACCTCGGCCTGTGCTTCTAGGAACATGATAATTAATATGACTTGGGGGGGTTGACTCATTTAAACTGACATATTCTTCCTGCTGTAACCAAGTTTCATTAAGACATTATAAATCGAATTGATGATCGCTTATTAAGTCATTTACTAACAGAGATTTAGAAGAGAGAGATCTGATATTTAATTATCCACATTTAATAGTTTTGGGGTTTTGTTCTGTAAGAGACGTAGCCTTGACTTTTATTTGGTTAATATGATTAACTCATTTGCTAATGTGTTTATTTTGTTCATTTTTGGTTTATGTAATTTAGTTAATAGTAGTAGTTAGTAGTCGGGGAACAGACAGTGTATAGGTATGTTGGAGTTGTGGGGGGGTGACGGTTGTAAGGACACTGCAGAGAGGCGTGTAGGACTGGATCTCTGCATCCTAGGCTCAACTCTGGATTGTCATACTTTTGGTTGTCTAATAAAACCAGCCATATTTCTGGATAAGAGATCTGCACCATCTAAAGTGGGATGGATGCCATCATGCTAAGTTTTACCCAAAAATGTTTCCAACTTTCTATGTCATTTGCTGGCCACCACCTAGACAGCCATTAGTTGTGCGGCTGTACAGCACATGTCAAAACAAAAATGCAGATCATTTTAACTGTTCAAACAATATTGCTCTTTTCATTGCCTGTGTGGCTCCATTTACATTTAAACCTCCCACTCTAAGTACATCCAGGCTGAGTGAGAGAAATTAAATATTATTCTACACAGCAACTAATTTTAATAAAGCGCAAATCAGTGCAGTCTTAATCATCATTAAGTCGTCACTTGACTTTGAGGACTAGTTTCTTTAATCTGAATATTTCCTGGTCGATGATACCAAACTCTTTTTTCGTTCATTTGATACCTGGCTGACATATATAAAAACCCTTCAGAGAAATATTCATCCAGTTGGATTTACGTTATGTTTTTTCTTTCCTGGAGGAAACCAAACCTTTGTTACATTCCTACATTAATGCTGATTTCCAGACTGCTTCATCCTGCTCGAATATCTCAACATTTTTGTCTTGACTCTCACATACGCAGTTTTTTTGGGCTACTTGCAAGAGAGAAAGGGCGGGAGCGGGAGGCTTTGGTCAAGTCCCATCCATTGAATTCATTTGATATCCATTTTATTGAGTTCTTGTGTGAAAAAGTATTTTGTTAAATGCTTGCATTTTTCTCCTCCTTAACCAAATGAAGGAGGGAAAAACTGTTAAATAAATGTACATGTAAAGTAGGCCATACTATACCCAGCTCCTTATATCCTAAAAACCATTTAATAACCACTAAACAAACTCAGTTTCACTTAAAAATTGAGTTATTTTGTGACATAATTTTATCATGTTTACCTTATTATGCCAGAGGTCTACATGATGTCGTCTAATATAGGTTCTTATTTTTTCTATTTTCCCTAAAAACTAAGCAATCTAACACAACAGCCTCTGTGCAATCTGACTACAAGAGTGGTTTAAAAAGACCACATGGGGGCTCCGGTTTTCTTAGTGGTTAGTTACATAATTCTTGGAGTTAAGAGTCAACAGTTGTCACCATCAATCTGCCTTAATCTTAGGAGAACGTAAAAAAAAAAAATCCTAACACACGTACTTTCAAGGTGTTGCTTTCAAATACGAAAGGACGAAGGTACAATCCAATCAGTGTAGTCAGGTGCTGCGTCTACCTTCGTACCCGGAAGAAGGAAGAATAAAACGACTGATTGACTCCATTTACAGGTAGGCACCTTAATTTTCTAAGAATTTAAAATAATACACCATATAAATTAGAACAAACGACTTTTGATGTATACATGCATGAAAATATTGCTTATTTTATCCAATTTCATCATCTCAATGAATAATGGCTGATCGTAGTTTGATAATTCCCTCTCATAACCAATCAACGCAAAATTAAGCGTTGTCTTTATTTTTTTGTATAATTTTGATTAAAATATACGGGAAATGTAAGAGCATATTTAAAGGTGGGTTTGTACTGTGCTTCTCTGTAAGTTGGTGTTTGTTGTAGGATCTACAGTAACCATCAACACAAATCACACCACCGTGGTGTAGTTCATCCTCTATACATTTTAACGGAGAAAACGAATCTTCACTAGATTTGTTGTGCATTACCAATAAAATTGTTTCTGATCACGCAATAGTGTTTTTACCCCACGATCCGTGTTTGAAGCGTAGTTATTTAAAAGGCATTGCGCCAGCAAATGGCTCACAGGGAAATGACAGAAGTTAGGGACCATCTGTAAAGTGCATGCAGCGTGCTGGCGAACAGGGTTCATAAATGTTTTTCTCATTACCCTTTTTTCCCGCTTTCTTTGTGTTTTCAAAAGTATTTAAAACCAATTTCATACTCTTTTGAGTCTACTCATAACATACAAATGATTTGGTATTGTAATAAAATCATCTAACGTGCTAGGTGTTACAGCATTTTTTCCCCAAGAGCTTCCTTATTTTTTTACTGTGGCGCAGGAGATCGAGCGGTTCGATCCCCTGCCCCTCCGGTCACATGTTCAATTGTCCTTGTGGAACACTAAACCCCAAGTTAGTTGCTCACGGTGAGTGTTGGCCAGCTGCATAGCAGCCCCCCCCCCCAGTGTTTGAGTGTGTGTGATTGTGACTGTGAATGGGTAAACGAGAAGCAGTGTAAAGCGCTTTGAGTACCAGTAGGTAGAAAACCACTATAAGTGCAGACCATTTACCATTTACTGAGTTAAAATCACTTTACTAAGTCTAAATCACTTTATTGACATCTAAGCTTCCTCCCACTATATGCACAACCCTTAGATTTTGAATAAAAAAACATGCATTGAGGTCAAATAAACCTGTTGTTTAATACTTTCTACCCTTTATGTTTGAAATATGTCAAAGCAACTGTTTTTTTATAAGGGCCTACTACTACATGCACAACCTTAAGATTTCAGATAAAAAGCACACAACATGACCCCGTGGCCTGTTACACTGTTTTTAGACAGTCAGTTGCCCATATGAATGTTAAAACTAGTTCAGCTTACTGTATGACAATATGGTAAATGGTCTGCACTTATATAGCGCTTTTCTACCTATTGGCACTCAAAGCGCTTTACACTGCTTCTTATTCACCCATTCACACTCACCGGAGCAGCTGGGCATTGAACCAACAACTTTGAGATTGGTGGACAACCGCGCTACCTTCCTGCGCCACAGTCGCCCATATAATAGGACTTAATATGACATTAAGAAGTGAGTACAAGCTAAATCTGTAAATACATATTGAAGCTAATCAAAGTTTTAAGACATGAATATGATATGACAGTGTATCCTAAAAAAATATCGTCCTGAAAAGGTTTGTCTACACAAACTGTCCTGATTATACCTGACCTTATAGTTGTCTTCCAAAGTCAAATTTCTTACATCTCATTGGGTTACAGAATTTTAACATTATATATAATATAATTATTGCTTTATCCACAATAAAATGATGATTTTCTTTTTAAATTTACAATCAATCTGAGAATTGTTGTTGACTCATTTTCTCCAATAATCAATGGTTGTATCAATGTCAAAGTAATTTCTAAATTTTTAATAACAACAAGCATAAAGTAATAAATCCATCATTTCACAGTTTGTTGATATATTTAACTGATTTGCCTTAAGTCATTAATTATCTACTGTAATGTCTCTGTTCTCAGATCAGTTTAGGCAATGGATCTGAGGGATGTCAAGCAGGAGTTTGAGGATCAGTTCAGTGATGTGGTTTCTCGACTGCAGTCCAAGCAGTTCTTTCAGTCTGACTGGGACATTGCTTCTTTTGCGGTCTTCTTCATCTTCATTGGTAAGTAAAGGTAAAAGAAGTGGGATTATACAGGTGAACAAGACACAGTGTAAAACACAAGAATCAGAGTCAGGGTTTGCAAATGCATGAGAGAAAAAAATCCGCTCCGCATTTGAAAATCTCCAACACTGCCTCTTCTTGCCATTTTAAGTTGCCTGACCGAAGCTACAAGTTGTAGCTGTAGTTTAACAAGTGTTCCCTTTTAAAAGGAATGATGCTGTTTCATCGCTTCCCTTCACTCAGCCAGTCCCATTAATCTAACTTATGAATTAAGATCTGTGTTAATAGAATTAAGATGATGACCAAGCATTTAAATATACATTATTAAGATATTAATATTACATATAAAAGAAAGCTTTCGATGTATAAATTATGCCGTAGCCCTCTCTGTCAGGTCTTCCACATAATTGCAACCTGTGGCATCTATAAAAACTCTTTCACTACTGCATACTAAATGTGTAAAACAGATTTTACAGAGAACTACTTAGTCTTTGTAATTAATTTTTAGTTACTGCCTTCAACTTGTCAAAAATGTAGCCATTCTATGATTCTGCTTCAAAACTCTGAAGGTGTTGTAAGTCTGGGCTAGGTGTGATGGTCAGTCTCCAGATATATACATTCACTGGCCACTTTATTATGTATACCTGTACTATCTAATGCAATCAAATACAGCAGCTCTGACATTAATTCAACTTTTACAATGGTTTAATTTCTCAGTTTTTAAATTGAAACTGCCAGAAAGGTGATAACTCTACTCTGTTTATTATTGAGGTTGAAGTGGGTTGTGAATTTGTACTGAAGTGCAATCTATTTAAAATGACTGAGCTGCTGTGTTGGATTCCATTAGATTTTACTTACAGTTGTACCCTAATAAAGTGGCAGGGGGGTGTACTGTGAAAGGGTATAGGTCCTGACAAGAATATTTTACTACACTGAACAATAATTACTTGTGCTCGGTGTTCTCAGGTATGGTTGTGCTGCTGTTCATCCTGGTCCTCATTCGCTGCTTCTGCTGCTGCTACTGTGATGATGAGAAGGTAAAAACACAAGAGGAAAAACAAAGGAAGAAATTACACTAGTTTTGAGATGGTGGTGGATAGATAAATATTAAAGAATGAGAAAGCTGAACTCTCAGAACACTGATGGAATCTATAGTTTTTATTAGGATGACTGTTAGAGCAAGTTATCTACAGAGAACAGTGTTAACAGAAAAGTCATCATTCCAAAATTTTAATTTACTGTTCACTACAGACAATATCAGGTTAAAGTCACGTCATGATTTGGCAGTGATGGCAGTGCCATGTTGTGTGTCTAATGGTATCTAATGAATTGATTTTACATTAAGCTAAGGCCAAGTTTTTTTTTTTACTCTGGCAACAATAAGTTGCAAAGAAAATGATTTGAGTTTCCTCAATAGCCTCGAAGAAAGAAGATTGGCATAGAGAACGTCGCTTTGGAGCCCTGACAACTGAACTGTACTAACAAAGAATGGAATCGTGACTGAAGTTAGAAGAACAAATTATTGCATATATATACATGCACTCGTTAACTGTCACTATTTTGTCTTTATTGCTAAAATACCACAGAGGAGGTGAAAACTCTGCTTTCTGTATTTAATGACTTTGTAAAATTGAAGAGTTTTTTACTCTGTGGGAAGGATGTTGTTTTAATTTGAAGACTTTAGTTAGTAATAAAAAGGTATAATCTTGCACTGTGTGTATTCTTTGTCATTCCATTTTCATTTATGTAATACTGTCTGCAATCAGACAGACACAAATACTTCTGTAAAGCACAAAGTACACTAAATCATATTATGGCAAATATTAAGACAAAGGCGAGTGATCTGTTGTTAATGCAGCAGGACATTTTAAAAAACTAGTCCACACTAGCTCACATACCATAAGTCTGTTAAACTGTATTTGTTTCTGTCATGAACAATTGTTTATGTCAGAACAGAATTCTTAAAATTCCGTTGACAAATTACCTGCATGTTTTCGTGTATAATTTCCTCTTGGAAAAATATATGGGAGAAAGTTAACCCATCTGTTGCTAAGAGGTTTCTATTCATTTGTCCATGATCTGATTAAGATCTCTAACTACTGCGTGATCTAAGACAACAGAGTTTACAAGAAGGGAGATGCTTCTAGGATCTTACACATGTAAAAAACAAGAGAAATAGATAAAAAAAAATCAGTATTCACTGAAAGCTTAAAGAATGTGATGGCTGAACACTTAAATACACTTGATAGATATACATCTAAAGAGTGGAGGAAAAACACATTTATACTGTATGTAGCTTTACTGCAGCAGGTAGCAAAGGTCATCAGAAAGAGTTCAACATGGACACATAGTTTAGAATAGTTTTATTGCACATACAATTTCCATATTTAATATAGGCAACATTAACACTGGAATGAAGTGAACAAACATGACTGGATTAGTGTCTGGTTCACAGGGAATCGACGTGCAAAACACGAAATAAATACAATAATACAATAAACACAAATAATTGTTTATATCAACTAACATGATGGGTAGCTGAATAATTAAGTAACATTAGGTATGTTTATGTTCCCTCATAAACATGTATGCATTCACACACAGTAATCTGTAATAACTTTGCTTTAATAGATGTTTGCTGATTGTATTGGTTGTATCTGTAGCAGCAATACCCAGGAAAAGAAGTAACAAATTATATTTACTGGCGTTACTGTGACAAAGTAGATTTTTGTATACTTGTACTTTTTGGAGTATTTAAAAAATAACATTTTACATGTACTTAAGTATATTTATTTCAGGATTTCGTAGCACTTAAGAGCTCTGTAATAGCAGCGTAACATTTCTAAAATAACAAGGTAATATAGGGGCATCTTGTACATGTATTCCTTCGTACTTAATTGGCATGATAAAAAAGTCCATTAAAAGTCCATTACTCATTTAAAACAAGTCTTTAATAAATCTTTAAATAAGTCTTCACATGCACATTTAATGTAAATGTAGATTTCAAGGAACTAAGAATCAGTAATATTGACACCTAAGCACATTGTTCTAGTAATGATTTATGCCTCATCATCTAATCTCCTGAACACTTCATTCATGCTAAATAGTTTGCACTTATATAGCACTTTTCTACCTATTGGTAATGAATGGACACACCAATGGGGGGAGCTGCTATGCAGCTGGCCAACATTGGGTATAAGTTGGGGTTCATTGTCTTGCTCAAGGACACTTCGACATGTTACCAGAGGAACCATGGATTGATCCAGCCCTGGGATTGGTGGAGAACTGTAACAGTCTCTCTGTCTCTCTGTCTCTCTCACTCGAAAATTGTATGTGTGAGGTGCACACTGTTTCCTCACTTGTTCTGTTAATAGAATTCCAGCTAAAAAGGCGTATGGATTTTTTCCTTCCCATAAGTGTAATTTAAACATCTTTTCTCAATACTTTCAGCTCAACTATTATTGTAAATTGAAGCTTTAGTCCCAAATATAAGTTAAATCCACTTTGGTAATGTTCAAAGGCAAAATTATGAAATTATGAAACTATCCGAATAGTTATAAATCTGACTGTATGTTCAGAGGGCCTTTGTGAATGCAGAACTGTTTATCTTATGTGGGAATGCAAAAAATGTTAGAAGAATTAAATTAATGAGGGAAGAAAAAAGTATTTCAGAAACATACTATTCCACTTCTGAGCTTTTATATCTGCTTATACCTTCTGCTCTGCTCAACAAGACAGTTCAGAAAAATTCGAGATAAAAATCAGACAAATACTCAAGTACTAAACTGCGTAGAAAATATTTCTTATAAATCAGCAATCACATTGACAAGGTTAGGTCAGTACTATGAGATGCAATACACACATATCAGAGGAATGTCAGAATGTCAGAAGGGCAAACAACTGGGAATTGCAAACACTGATATCTGTTGGGGTTCAATTGGAAGCATGCAACACTTTAGATGGAATTACCGGATAATAAACATCTTAAAAAAAAAAACATTCCCAGGATGTCCCTCAAACTTGTGTAGTTAGTAAGACAGGTCTCTGAAGAATGAATCAGAAGGCGATTAGAAAGGTCTGTAGTTCCAGAAACTAGAGAACACCGATATCTGCAGGGAATGAAAGTAAAGGGGACCTTAATGTGAAATTATTTTAGCAAGCAAAGAGTTATTTAGCAACAAACCAATCACAGCTAAAAAGACAGTTTGCGAGTAGGTATGCTGGAATACAAGCAACTGGCAAACTCTGAACTGAATTGGCACTGACTTTGTTTGACCAGGAAAACGGGGCCATCACTGCAGGCTAGAATTGGTGGGGAGACTGAGATGGCATTCTGCAATGGACAATACCAGAATCTATGACAGTCTACAAAATAAGGGCCATGGATTTGGTGGCTGCATTGCAGCTACTCTCAAATAATCCTTTTGTGCCTTATTTGTGTGTGTATTTCTCCTACTGAACCAGTGACAGCATGATGCACAGATGACATGCCTACATCAATCAGGCATAACATTATGACCACCTGTGCAATTTAATGCAATCTAATACAATGGCTCTGCCATTATTTCTACTTTTACAAGGTTATAATTTCTCAGTTTTTAGGTTGAACTCTCAGTAAGGTGATAATACTATAATGTGTTTATTATCATGGTCAAAGTGGGTAGTGGAGTCATACTAGAGTGACTTATAAGAAGAGATAGTTCTAATAATTTGGCCACTCTATTTACATTTCCTGACCAAGGTAGCAAATGACTTTTGACCTGTCCCTTTAAATTTCCATCGTGACCCTGACTTGCTATCTGGTTAATTAACAGGATTAGTTTAATGTGTTTTTCTACCATTATTAACCTTGCTCTGAATCGGTTCCCCTACCACATTGTCTCTCGTGACACCGATCACTCTCCACTCTGCAAAGTTAAAATTCGCCCTCCCTGCCTGTTATGTACCTGAACCAACCTCCTGGGGTTACCGGTTTTGTAGAGACTTTAAAAATGTCTGGTAGACTCTGAAAGCCTTTCTAGAGCTTAACCCTTGTTAAGAACTCCAAAAAACTCCATGTTTAAGCTCTAAGAAAAGAAGAATGTCCCAAGACTAACCATATTTTTGTTTCCTAAATTCATTTAATTATAATTCTTGTTTTAAATTCTTTTCAAATGTATCCATACTGTATTTAAACATGTGTTAGTTATCACTAACACATGAACTAGTACTGTATGTTAAATGAATACCAGGAATGAATAGTAATTTATTCAAACTTGAAATATTCTAAAAATGTTTACATACAGTATTTTTGGTTTTCATGAGCTGTTATCCATAATTTACCCATAATTGTTATTTTAATTTAATATGCATAAGTATAGTCCTAATCCACTGACTTTAACTTACTGCACACATCTAGATTATTGTTTTAACGGAGTCTGAGAGTCAGAACATGAATATATGGATAATAACCAGCAATTTATTGAACATGTATTAAACATGTTATGTCTCTGTTGCCAGTCTCTTTCAGTATTTAAAGAGTGTAGAGGAAGATGGTCTATTTTAAAACAATATGTGGCACATCATCACTGTCTGATTCTCCCAGTTATACTTTCATTCATATCAATAATCTATGCTTATAAACCTATTTATTTTTACTTTTAATATTTTTATCCTTTTAAATGTAAAAACTTTTACTTACGGTTTTAAATCATGAAAAATACAATGTATCAGTTTGTATCAGATCTATAACACACAGAACATTAAGGTAAGTAAATATAAGTATGGACTGAAATAGGTATCGGCTAATACCTAATACTAAAAATATTCTCTTATTTGGGTCTTGGAACCCATAATATGGATCTGGACATACCTTATTTTTACACGTAATTTTAGTGATAAGCAAACGTAATGAAAAAAGTTAAGTGAGTTTCAGTTTTTGAATTAAATTACAACAAAAAAAGACCAAAAAAGTAAAACTTTTTTTTCACTAAAATAATTTATCAAAATATCATCCAAAAAACAAGTTACAAACCTCAACATCGTGCATTTGCTACTTATCTGCATATTTGCATATATGCATATTTTTGCAGTTTAGTCTCCTTGTTTTGCTTAAAATTATTGCTACTGTTTATTGATTTGAGGTCATCATTGCTTCGTAAAACTAGCTTTACATTATTTTTGCACTTTTATTGCTGCCTGCTATTGAAACATGACCTTCTGTTGTTGTTGCAGATTTTCAAGGAAAATGTCATTCTTACCACACCAAACGGTCCAATAGTTGCTGTAACATACAGCTTTATCAGAATGCTAAAGAGACAAGTAGAGAAGTTTCAAATTTAAAGTCTTAAGTATGGAATTACCTCTAACATTAGATAAGTAAATGGTCTGCACTTATATAGCGCTTTTCTACATATTGGCACTCAAAGCACTTTACACTGCTTCTTATTCGCCCATTCACACTCACAATCACACACACACTCATACACCGATGGGGGAGCTGCTATGCAGCTGGCCAACACTCACCAGGAGCAACTAAGTTGGAGTTCAGTGTCTTGCTCAAGGAAACTTCAACATGTGACTGGAGGAGGTGGGGATTGAACCAACAACTGTGAGGTTGGTGCTCAACCGCTCTACCGCTTCCTGCGCCACAGTCGCAGTATTTTAAGAAGAAAAATATTATTAATATATAGAAGAGACACCCACCTTGTCCTTAAGCTGCTGACAGAGCTGCAGAGAGATGGTGAAGAACACCAGTGTATCATTGAGCCAGGGCACCACACACTCCACCTTGTGAACGTGGCTCACCTCGAACCGATTGTTGTTGAGCTCGCTGTGAAAAGAAGTGTTCAGAGAATAAGGTAAAGACAGATTTACAGTCAGGTCTATAAGCTTTTAAAGAGTGATACAATTTTTCCAATTGTGCATGTGTGGCTGTGGCTATGGAGGTAAAGAGGGCCACCAATCCTGGCATTTGCAATTAAATCCCCAGCTCCACTTGTTGAAGGGTCCTTTGTTTGTTATCTTTGCATTCAGTCCAAGTAAACCCTCTCATTAAAGTTGGCAATATTATATCCTGCCTTATGTTAAACACAGGTTATTTAGAATGAGGCAAAGGAATTAATCCAGCTATTTTTATTATAATTGTTCGCTGCCACCTCTTCAGTAACATCAGCGTAGGCCTGACACTACAAATACAAATTTAGAGACAGTGGCACTGAAGAAAAGACAGGAGGCAGAGCTGGAGGTAGCAGAGCTTAAGATGTTGAGGTTCTCTTTGGGAGGGACGAGGATGGACAGGATCAGGAATGAGGACATCAGAGGGACAGCTCATGTTAGATGTTTCGGAGATAAAGTCAGAGAGGTCAGATTGAGGTGGTTTGGTCATGTTCAGAGGAGAAACTGTGAATATATCGGTAGAAGGATGCTGAGGTTGGAGCTGGAGAGGAGATTTATGGATGTAGTGAGAGAGGACATGAAGTTAGTTGGTGTGAGAGACGAGGATGCAGAGGACAGAGTTAGATGGAGGCACATGATTCGCTGTGGCGACTCCTGAAAGGGGAACAGCTGAAAGGAAAAGAAGAAGATAATCTTTTATTACACACTTTCATCCACATGTTCCAGCCTGTTTGCACATCTCTCTTCACCTCTTTTCCACACTCTCTGTATGTAGACGTACACATTTTTTTAAAGTTAGAAAAGTACATGATTAAAAATTTCAATAAAGTTCAAAAGTACAAATACACAACTAATAAGACAAATATAAATAGTATTGAATGTGATGATATTTATAAACAAAAGTTGAATCTGTTTTTTTTTTTTGTCCTTTCGACATATCCCGTGAGTTCAGGGTCGCCACAGCGGATCCGCATGTTGGTTTGGCACAGTTTTTTACGCCGGATGCCCTTCCTGACACAACCCTCCCCAATTTCTACCGGGCTTGGACCGGCACTGCACATCTGGGGAGGGGAATGGGCTGTAAGGGGTTCAGTGTCTTGCCTAGAGACACTTCGACATATAGCCAGGCCCGGGGATCGAACCACTGACCCTGTGATCCATGGATGAATGCCTTTTATCAACTGAGCCACAGCTGCCCCCAAAAGTTGAATCTGTTTACTTTATTAAAAAAACTCAAAGGTGAAAATTTTGCCAAAGAAATTTATAGTAATTAATGAAAAGTAGCAACAAATTGGCATAGCTAATCATGTTTGAGCTTATTTTGACTTTGTGCAATTTATTTTCTCTACTCATTCCAACCTTCATGTGCACACCTCCACCTCTTTTTTCATACTCTCCATTGCGCTGAACCGTTGACCATTTACAGTTTACCTTCCTTCTCTGCATCATGCCAACCAACTCTTTAGCCTTCCCTGTCATATTCCTAACATTCCAAGTCTCTTCTCTCAGTCATACACTCTTAGCTTTCATCTTCTTTCTCTGCCTATTGACATGCCTTCCTCCTCTCCTTCTTCGACCAACAATAGCCCAATTTCCACTGGCATCCTGTATGTCAACAGTACCGGTGGCGGTTGTTGTTAACCCAGGCCGGGACAAATCCGATATGGAAGTCATGATTCACATGTTTGATTTAGCATGTTTTACGTCAAACTCAAGAACACCATACTCCAGTCCTTTATTCAGAATTTGTTTACTAAATGTTCAGATTTTCTATCCAATTTAGAATAAAAAACACTGCAGTAGGTGCTTATCTAAAAACTGCTTTTAAAACATTTTAAGAAATTATTCTATTATCATTTGCCCCACCATGTGTCAATACATTGGAGAGTAGCCACCTTAATCTTACTCACAAGTTGATTATGGTAAATGGTCTGCACTTACATAGTCTTATTGTGCCCATAATTCTGCAGCCTCACTGCATACAGTACTCCACTGTTGCCCCTCTGAAAAAGAAGGCAGTAAACCAGAAGAGGTGATTTCCATGGTATAGTTCACAAATTTGCTACCTAAAGCAGGCGTCATGAAAGTTGGAAACGAAGGGGCATTCCACTATTTTATAAGATTCGTGTTTAGCCTGGAAAAAATGGTAATAATATATAAAAAGCCCTCTGTTAAAGCTAGAGCAGCTTTTCTTTTCAGCAATTATAGAGGAAAACAAGTCCTGGTTTCTTTTTATCACTGTAGCCTGGCTAACTAAGTGCCATACTGTAGTTCTGTTGAGCCTAGTGTTCCCTTAACTCTAAGCAGCAATGACTTCATGATTTCCTTTAGGAATAAATTTGTAGCTATTAAAATTAACCAGATCCTTCCCCCAAAATATTACAGACAGATCTTCATATACAACAGTGCTAGAATCATCAATAAAGCCCAAATTCAATTAAATATAATTTTATTTATATTATGTCAATTCACAACAAGTGAATCAATTCACAACAAGTCATCTCAAGGCTCACTCACTCTCACTCTTAGACTGCTTTTTACCCATCTGACTTTAACTATTACCTCATCAAAACTAACAACATCTCAGGATGCTTTACTTTTATAGACATGTAAAATGTCACTTATATAGTGCTGTTATCCAAAGCGCTTTACAATGTTGCTTTCCATTCACCCATTCTCACACCGATGGCGGTGGCTGCCATGCAAGGTGCTCACCTGACCCACCGGGAGCAACTTGGGGTTCAGTGTCTTGCCCAAGGACACTTCGACATGTAGCCAGGAGTAGGGATCGAACCCACTGACCCTGTGGTCCATGGTCCACTGCCTTACCAACTGAGCTACAGCCGCCCACATGTTCGTATTAGATATCATCAGTTTATCTAAACAGGCTATGAAACAAAGGCCTATAAAGTAGCTGTAATCAAAAATCTAGTTAAAAAAAAATCTTATCTTGACCCAGGTGCTTTAGCCAATTACAGACCAATATCCCATTTCCGCTTTATTTCTAAAATACCTAAAATAGTAGCTGAAAAGCCACCTGTACAGGAATGTTGATAACAATCCATGCAATCCTTACATACAAAGAAATCAAATCATAGATGTCTATTAATTAAGTGATGTGTTATATGAAATAAGCAAAGGAAAAAATATTGAACACATGAAGAGAGGGAGGTGCAAAAAGACATGGAAAGCCAAGACACCAGCTGAAACCAGTAATGACAAAGCAATCTTGCCCCTTGCAAATAATATTATTTCAGCTGACGGCCTATAAAAAGGTGTCTCATTATGAAGGTGTCACATAAGAAACATCTTACAATGGGTAAAAGCAAATAGCTTGTTGAAGTGTTGAAGTGTCTTTGAGCAACTTAGTTTCTTATTTTATCTGTGTGTACATACTTCATATTTGTTGTGTGTCACACCTTTGCATTTTAACTTTATTTTTTAGACTATGTGTATGCACCTGACACCAAGACAGTGTAGGACATGTATGAGAGCAGTAAGACAGTGGTGAAGTTTGCTGTAGGTGTTACAGGGGAGTTCAAGTGGAGGTTGGTCTCCATCAAGGATTGGCTCTGAGCCCCTTCTTGTTTGCTCTGGAGATAGACAGGCTGACCAATGGGGTTAGACAGTATTTCAATGGACTATAATGTTTGCCGATGACATTGTGGTTTGTAGTGAGAGCTGGGAGCAGGTGGAGGAAAATCTAGAGAGGTGGAGGTCTGCTCTGGAAAGCAGAGGAATGATGGTTAGCTGCAGCAATACATAATAAATGTGTGTGAATGAAAGGTGTGAGGTTACAGGAACCAGAAGTAAAGAATGTGCAGAATGGGCCTAAGGTACTTAGAGTGAACAGTTCAGAACAACAGAGAGTGTGGAAAAGAGGTGAGGGGGCATGTGCAAGGAGGATGGAACGGGTAAAGAAAAGTGTCAAGTGTGTTGTGTAATAAAAGATTATCAGTGAGAATAAAAAAAAAGGTTTTCAAGATGGTGGTGAGACCAGCGATGTTGTACGGCCTAGAGACAGTTGCGCTGAAGAAAAGACAGGAGGCAGAACTGGAGGTAGCAGAGCTTAAGATGTTGAGGTTCTCTTTGGGAGTGACGAGGATGGACAGGATCAGGAATGAGGACATCAGAGGGACAGCTCATGTTAGATGTTTTGGAGATAAAGTCAGAGAGGCCAGATTGAGGTGGTTTGGACATGTTCAGATGAGAGAATGTGAAAATATGAGTAGGATGCTGAGGTTGGAGCTGCCAGGCAGGAGGTCTAGAGGAAGATCAAAGAGGAGATTTATGGATGTAGTGAGAGGACATGAAGTTAGTTGGTGTGAGAGAAAAGGATGATGAGGACAGAGTTAGATGGAGGCAGATGGTTTGCTGTGGCAGCTGAAAGGAAAAGAAGAATGGGAAGCAAAGCCTTTAGTTATCAAGCTCGTCTCCTGTGGAACCAGCTCCTGGTGCAGATTTGGGGAACAGATACCTTCTCTACTTTTAAGACTAGACTTTTAAAACCTTCCTCTTTGTTTATAGTTAGCCTGTAGCAGCTTTACTACAGCTTAGACTGCTGCCGGACACACCTCCCATTGCAGTGATCTCCTTTCATCCCCTCTTCACTCTCTCCTCTTACCTGCTCACTTTGTACCTTTGTGTAGGTGTCCCCGTCTTTGGAGATGTGTGTTTTCCAGTGCCCAGCTACTGGTCCTACCAACTAGCCCCATGTGTTTTTTTTTGCTCTTTTCTCTCTCCACTTTCCACTCACCCCAACCACTCAAGACAGATGGTGGCTCACCCTGAGCTTGGTTCTGCTAGGGGTTTCTTCTATTAAAGGGAGTTTTTCCTCTCCACCGTTGCCTATGTCTGGCTCAAGGGGTATTTGTTACATTTTTCTACGTAAGTTGATGGTCTTGACTTTACATAATAAAGTACGCTGAGATTACTTTACTGTGAATTGGTGCTATATGAATAAAGTTGAATTGAATTGAATATACGCTGCCAAGTAAAAGTTTAGAAACACACATTCATCTTTTTTTATCTAATAAAATGTATAAGTATAACAAAGTACACAAAAATCAAGAACGATTAATTTTTAAGCCTTTTTGAGCACAGAATAATTGGTCTTATGAAATTTTATGGTAAACTTCAGCACTAACTTCCTGACAAATACATGGAATTCTACTGATCAGGTTCTGCAGAAATTCAAGTACGTCTCTCCCAGCTTTTACAAGATAAAATAACCAATCTTAAAATGAAATTATTATTATTATTATGTGTTTTAATTTGACTTTTCATTTTTAGCATAAATTAGAACTAATAATGGTTAAATAAAACCTGCTTTTATAGGAAGGTATAAGAACGGAAGGTTATTCTCCATGAGAAATTTCTTTCTCATGGAGATTTCTTTAAAAGGTGCACAGAATGGTCTCCAGAGCCATGCTGAAACTTCATCCAATCAGGACAGAACTTGAAGTAGAGGGCCTATGTCCCAAGAAGACAAAAATGAACGACTGTCCTACTTGAGAAACACACACCTCTCTGACCTTGAATTGGTGACATCTTTAAATAAAACAAGAGAGTAACCAGTGTGCATAGGCTCTAAGTAAGAGACTTAGATCTGGTGGCTTCATGGGCAGGGTTGCCAACAAAAAACCCCAACTAAGTCTGGCAAATTGGGAGACAAGGTTGCAGTGGGCCAAGGTTCACAAACAGTGGACTTAAGATGACTAGAACAAAGTCTTGTGATCTAATGAGTTAAACTTTGAGGTTTTTGGATCTAAGTCAAGAACATATGCCAGATGCAGAGCTCATAAAAACAAGATAGATGGTTTTACTTCTTGTAAGTCTTCTGTTGAAATAAAGAAATAAATGACCAAATATTTTAGTACGTGTGTGTAAAATCTCTATCATCGGCTTTCCTTCCTTCCTAAAATAATTTATAGAGTAAAAACACTGATATTATCAGGGGTTTTTCTTTACCAAGGACAGACTTCTGCAGTCACTGTTTTCCATGTCTTCCAGGCCTTTTGGTGTTGTCTTGTCAGTGTCAATCAACTGTTGATTTGGTTTCTGCAATGTTTTATAATGAGTTATATTATTTCTTACAGCCTAATAAGTGCCTGCCTGCTTTCATAGACAACTCTATGAAATTCCTATTATATATTATATACACATGGTTGCAATTCATAAACAGTACAATTACTTTTGTTAAAGCTCTTCAATTTCAACTAAAAGTATAAACCTCAAATACATACCGATTGCTTCTATTTAAATCCACTGTAGTAGTGTACAGGTGCAGAAATTACATGAACTATGTCACGGTTCAAATACTTCTGGACTTGATGGTAAGCAGCGTTAAAGATACATTTTTTGAATAGGACCCAGCGCCTTAGAATCCAAGAATTCCAAGACCGATTTTCAAACTGTTCTAAGGCACCCCAAGCCAACATCGAAAGAATAGCACCACTGAGAACTGCTTCGTTGAGTTATGTAAGCTTCATCTGGGCCAACAAAAATAGAGAACACACCACAAAGACAAAAGCTGACAAGTATGTAAGCAAAGAAGGACAAAAATAAAGAGGAAAGAAGCAGGACTTACAACATAGCTCCAGGGCTGTGTAACACTGAGCTTCCAGTTGGCTTGAAATTCTACAGAAAAGAGAGAAAACAAAAACACGTTTGTCGTGTGACATTTGAAAACATGCTGGGATTGACTGAAAATAAACCACCAGGAGTATAAAATAGATGGATTGGACCATTTTCATGATATAGTGTTAAACACAGTTATGAGTTCAAACCTTGGTGGTGTTAGGGGGCAGCACATGAAGTTGGTAGACAGTCAGACACAGTTTGCTTGGGTTGATGTAAAAGTTCACCATCACATCCCCAGGCATAGGAGGAGTGAACATTTTCTGGTATTGAAAGAATAAACAAAAAAAGAAAGAAAAACTGAAAACAGTAACAATAAACACTTGACAAATAAATTAAAAACCGAGAAAATGACAAGTTTGTTTTTATTTATTATTTTAACCTTTTGCTTAAAAGATGCATTACTTGGCCAGAAATATGTTAACACCTGAGCATTGCACCATGTTGAATTTAAACTTGTGATTGATTCTGCATGAATATTATCATTCAGCTATTTTGACAGGCCCCCCTTTTTGGTTTCAGTCTTTCCATCAGATGTAGGAACTGGCTGCAGGCATCTGCTCCCAAACAAAGAATTAGTGTGGTTAAAAACTGATATCGAGTGGCAAGTCCTGGTTCATAGTCTATATTCTACATCATCCCAGAGGTGTTGGATGGACTAAGGTTAGTGTTCTGTACAAGGCAGTGACCATGCAATGCAAAGGTTATGACATTGTATGACAGTTAATAATTGAAAAAAATGTCCTGATGCAGCCCCAACCTCCAGTGGGTTAACGAGCCCAGGCAGCAGAGGGAAGGCAGCTCATTGGGTGTATTCTTGAGAATTCTGCTGTCCAGTTGAAATGGGGGATTGTGAGCTGGAACCTTGATAACTGTTCAGTAAAAAGAGTTACTCCCTGTGTGTGTATTAATTTTCCAGCTGAAATACCATTCAGATGGTGCTTTGTGGCATGTCTGAAAATATCTATATGTTAGGATGCTGGCAGATGCTTGGTTTTGGGGTGTCTGTAGCTTTAAATGCGAACTACCTATGGCCTCCATGCTCTTGTTTCGCTGCCTCTGAAAAGTCTATACCATAAGGTTACTAATCATTTTTGTGTATCTTTGTTTTCACAGATTATTGTATTATGTAGTGGCTAATGCTGTTTGGAGCTGTAGGCTATTTTGGTCTGTTGTTACACAACAGTTTCGGCTTGTCCCTTCAGGGGTCGTCACAGCGGACCGTGTTCCCCTTCCTGCCACAGCCCTTACATCTAATCCTGGCTCAGTATCGGCACCAAGGTGGCCACACCTTGTGGGATGAGATTCAAACTCACAGCCTTTTGCATCCACACGTTTTAAGCGGTTGGGGAAACAAGAGCACCTAGAGGAAACCTACACAGGGAGAACATGCAAACACACAGAGGGCCCCTCTGTAAGCCAAGAGTGCTAACTACTTTTCCACCGTGCTGCCAATTTTAAATCGGGTTTGTCATTGATACTATTTGAATACTAATACACATCACAACTTAGCTTCCTATATGAATATACTAATTTTACAGATTAATGCTATATATATATATATATATATATATATATATATATATAGATAGATAGATAGATAGATATCTAATAGTAATAGTAGTAGTAGTAATAATAGTACCATCTCTGTATGTGCAGACAGAGATGGTACTATTAGAGAAGACCTGTAACAGGAGAGACAAAAGGTGCAACAGATCTGCACTAAAGAGTGACTAATAAAAATAACTGCAGTAATGCGACTTCACAAATGCTGTCCTGCAGCTCACTGCAGCTTTCCATGTAAACGTTTTTATTTATTCTGACTGTCACACTATGTTATAATGATGTTATAAAAACATGCTTCTTTTGAACTCATTAAACTGGCTGTAAATGTTTCACACAATGTCTTGAGGTAATTCTGACCGTTACACTATATCATCAGCATGGGCATTTCTACTGCTTTGGAAAATAAAAGCTAACATTAGCCACATTAGCTGTGTGGCATTCCAGTGCAGCTAATGTGGCTATATTCAGCAGGCCAACCTAATAAATAAACAATAACAAAAAACTCAAAATGGCAACACTTACAGCTTTAGAGTTTGATCATGTGGTTTGTAAAAAATCAGAATCAATCCATCTTTGAGCTTTAGTCCTGAAGTAGTTTAAATCCAGCAGCATTGCAGATGGGAACCAGTCCCCAGTCAAATGGCAAATAGTTGGTGCACACTCACACACACACGTATCACACTTTTATGACACTGTGGAAACTTTTCTATTAAATCTACCAGAAACTCATTTTGCCTTTTAAATCTCATAGGACAGTTCTGTTCTGACAGTGCTGGTTTCATAAAATAAGAAAAAGTGAAAAATGGAGGAAATGCACATTTATGTTAGTTGGTGTGTGTCTACAGACCATATTAGTGTAAAAGATGACAAAAAGTGGATTTTGAATGTGAGACTTTTAAATACAAAACTTAATTTAAATAGTAACAAACCAAATTTGCAAAAGTTTGAAAATTGCCTCTGAAATATCACTACATGCTGGAGTATTAAGATTTTATATTGAAAGCTAGAGTGTATTTTTGGCCATATAGTGCATCAGAATTTAAATTAACCAGGTAATGTTATTTATTTCTTTAAAAATTTAATCTGTTTAAAAAACCCTCTGTCTCTGTGGTTCATAGTGTGGTACAACAGTATGTTTGATTTAGTGGCCTGTACCATAAGACCACTGGAGGCCAGTTCAGGCAGTGTCATAGAGGCTGGGGTTGTGAGGCGGTTTCGTGCTCGTGTCAACTGGAGCATCACTGCATCCATGAGCTACAGTACCAAGAGAAAAATGGAGGTTACTAGCACTGAAACAGTAAAAGTTACATTTCGTTAGACAAACCTATGCAATCTCATAAAATACAGTATAGCCGCTCTGCTATGAATTATACTTTTACAAGGTTATAATCTCTTTCTTCTATAACTTCTCATCAGCTCTGTGTTGATTCTAACAGGGCATTGTCTGACCTTATTAACCTCAGCCCCTGTCTTGAAGCAGTGGCTTTCATCACGGCTGTTCAGCAGCTGCAGAGCCTGATTCACATGGTTCCTTGCATCCTGGATCTGATGGAAAATAGAGAGGAAGGCAAAATGGTAAAAGGCATGTGTATATACACCAATCAGTGTAATAATACCGATTATTAATATTATGACCACCTGTGCAATCCAATACTGTGGCTCTGCCATGAATTCTACATTTGGAAGGTTATAATTTCTGTTTTTAGGTAGTAACTTTCAAAAAGGAGATCATTTTACTATGTGTTTATTATTGAGGTTAACATACTCTTTGTCCACAACTACTATATATCCAGTTGGCTGACAATTACCAGCTTGTCAGTCTGTATCTGGAAGTACCACAGGATCTTAGCTTGGTCATTCTCAACAACTTTTGGAGGTGTATCCCATTTTGACTTTGGGACTTCTGGTCTGTACTTGGCACAGAGGTTTCTGTACACTATCCCAGCCACTTGGTTATGATTTTCCACGTACAGCCTGCCTGATAGCATCTTGCACCCTCCTTTTATGTGCTTGATTGTCTCAGGGGTATTTTTGGACATCCTGCACCTGGAATCCTGCCACCTATATGACCTATGCCAAGAGCCAGCTCTGGGAATGGGAATCAAACCACTGACCAGGAACCAGATGAAAATAATCAGTTAATAAAGCTTCAAGCCTACAAGACATAAAGGCCTGGGTGTCCCACAATTTTTTACTTTTAAACTCAGACAAAACTGAAGTCATAGTATTTGGGCCCAAAAATCCCAGAGATATGATGTCCAACCATATTGTTACACTAGATGGCATAAGTCTGGCCTCCAGTACTACTGCAAGGAACCTTGGAGTTATGTTTGATCAGGATCTGTCCTTTAACTCACATATAAAACAAATCTCTAGAACAGCCTTCTTCCACCTATGGAACATTGCCAAAATTAGGAGCATCCTGTCTCAAAGTGATGCTGAAAAACTGGTCCATGCATTTGTTACATCTAGGTTGGACTACTGTAATTCCCTACTTTCAGGATGCCCCAGTAACTCCCTAAAGAGCCTGCAATTAATCCAAAATGCTGCAGCAAGAGTGCTGACTGGAACTAGCAAGAGAGATCATATTTCACCTTCACTAGCTTCTCTCCATTGGCTTCCCATTAAATCTAGAATAGAATTTAAAACCCTGCTTCTTACATATAAAGCTCTGAATGGTCAGGCTCCATCATATATAGAAGACCTCATAGCACCATATCATCCCAGTAGACCACTTCCCTCTCAGAATGCAGGCCTACTTGTGGTTCCCAGAATTTCCAAAGGTAGAATAGGAGGTAGAGCTTTTAGCTATCAAGGTCCTCTCTTGTGGAACCAGCTCCCAGTTCAAATTCGGGACGCAGACACCCTCTCTACTTTTAAGTCTAGGCTTAAAACCTTCCTTTTTAATAAAGCATATAGTTAGTTATAGTTATGCTGCCATAGGCTTAGACTGCTGGGGGACCCACCCCCCAATGCACTGAGCTCCTTTCCTCCTCTTGACCATCTCTCCTCTCCTCTCACCCCGCAATTCTCACCACTGTATGTCATTAACTCTGTGTGTTCTCTCCCGTAGTTGTCTTTGTCCTCCTCTGTCCCCTTCTCTCTGTCCCTTTCTGCAGGTGTCCCCCGGCTTTGAAGCTGTGTGTCTTCCAGCGTGAAGCTACTGGTCCTACCAATCTGCCCGATGTTTTGTCAATGCTTTTTGTTGCTCTGTTCTTTTCTCTATCCCCTTTCCACTCACCCCAACCGGTCGAGGCAGATGGCCGTCCACCCTGAGCCTGGTTCTGCTGGAGGTTTCTTCCGTTAAAGGGAGTTTTTCCTCTCCACTGTTGCCTATGGCTTGCTCCAGGGGGAATTGTTGGGTTCTCTTTATAATCTTGACTTTATTCTGTAAAGTGCCCTGAGATGACTTTGTTGTGAATTGGCGCTATATAAATAAAGTTGAATTGAATTGAATTGAATTGAATTGACTTTGCTCTCTGTCCCTACTGCTGTTCTACAAAAGGCTGAACCCCCTCAGCCAGATCATTACCAGGAGTTCTTACAGATACAGCTACATGGATAACCTGTATGCCATACGTGAACCATTCACACCACTATGTACAGCCAGAACACCAGAGAGAGATCAACAGAGACCAGGGTCTACTATACCAGGAAAGGCCCCAGGTGCAGGCTCCGCAAATATGCCCCTGAGATAATCAACCACATAACAGTGTGGTCCAGGATGCTAACAGGCAGTATATACATGGAGTGCCATAACCAAGTGGCTGGCAAAGTGAACAGAAACATCTTTGCTAAGTATAGGCTAGAATGGGATACACCTGTGCAGGTGGTTAAGAATAACTAAGCTAAGTTCCTGTGGAACGTTCGGATACAGCACAGACTGAAACTGGTAATGGCCAGCCAGACATAGCAGTGGTGGACAAGCATAAAAAAAAAAGTGACAGCAACAGAAGAGTTAGAAAATATGTGAAAGGTGAACACATGTAGTCCCTGCTGTAATCAGAACACTGGGGGCTGTGACCCCAAACTGGGAGAATAGCTTCAGCAGATTCCAGGAACAATATCTAAGATTTCTGTTCAGATGAGCACAGTCCTAGGAACAGCTTCACCTAGGGGTGAGTTAGGAATATTAATGTAATTGAATTCTGTCCAGATAAGAGGACTCCTGTCGGTTTTAAAAAGTATCACATCTGCAGTCCGCAGAAGGATCAATTCTAAAAGTGCCACAAAAAATATTTTTTTCTGTGTTCATAATTAGTGAGTCCTCCCAGAAGTCAACACATAGGACCTGAATGCAAAAAAACTTTAAAACCATTTTAAATGGTTTTAAACTGACACATCTATCGGCTTTATAACTCTTCCTAGCTACAACTAGACTTCCAAATGTTATTCAAAAAACTGGCAGACAATCCTTATAGTTACTAATATTTAGCTAACATTATGTAAACATTATGTAACAATTAAACAGCAAACAATGTGGTGGCCTGGTAGCTCAATGGGTAGAGCAGCAGGAATCAAATCAAAGCAGGAATCAAATCCCAGCCTACCCACCAGGTAAATGGTAAATGTTCTGCACTTATATAGCGCTTTTCTACCTATTGGAACTCAAAGCGCTTTACACTGCTTCTTATTCACCCATTAACACTCACAATCACACACACACTCATACACCGATGGGGGAGCTGCTATGCAGCTGGCCCACACTCACCGGGAGGGTTCACATTTACATTTACATTTAGTCATTTAGCAGACACTTTTATCGAAAGCGACTTACAAGTGAGGTACAAGGCAGCAAAAATCTATTCAGTGTCTTGCTCAAGGACACTTTGACATGTGACCAGAGGAGCCGAGGATTGAACCAACAACTGTGAGAAGTGTGGACAACTGCTCTACCTTACTGCGCCACAGTCGCCCCAGACTGAGGTGTGCCCTTGAATAAGACACTCAGCTCTAGCTAACTGGGTGGCCCCACCTCTCCCCAAGGGGGATGGGTTACATCCAGAGAAAGAATTTCATTGTAACACATATGTGCAATATTTGCTCACTGACAATAAAAGGTCCACAACAAATGCGCAAAAAAAATAAGTAAATCACAACAAATAATTTAAACAAACTAGAGACTTAAAAGATTACTAAGGAGGGCTAATTAAAAGTTTCAGTTGTAGATCACAAAGAATTAGTAGTTTTAAATAGATAATAGAATAAAAAACATGAAGTCACTATTAGATCCCTCTCCTCCTCTGTCTGCTGTTGATGTGGACTCTGCTGACAGCTACAGGGTCCTCTTTGGTTTGGAATGGTGACTGGCTTAGTGTCCACAAAACCTGTGGTTGTCCCAGGTACAGTGGGACAACCACTGTGTACTATTACTGTATTAGTACACAAGTGTACTATTAATTTCTAGCCAAACATGAAACATTTTGACACACATTTTGTGAATCAGCATATTTTTGTAATTGATTATGTCAATGCATCAACCGACCCCTAGACTCAATGTTCTAGATGGGTAAAGGCTGTGTGTATGAGCCAACCACGGATTCCTCTGTTTTTTGTTTATGTTGTGTATTTTAAAGTTAATTGGATTAGGAGGCATACATTTAGCTGTACTGAGGATGTCCTTAGTGACATCATTAGGTATAGTTTGCCTTTGTAGTTTACCTTTTATGTCTGTTGTCCAGTTGTCAAGGAAACAATGCATAGCAATGGTTTTATTACAAGAGTTCAGTTCAGCTGATGAGAAGAGAAATGTAACTCGAGCAAAGGAACTGACTACAAGGTAGCGGGGACCGCAACAAGGTAGAGGTGAAATGAAAGGTTTAGTCTGTAGCTGTGGAGGCTAAGGATTTCTTATCGGGTTCTGTGGATTCAGCCATACTTTGAGAATTAGGTTATATACTTGTTTGATGTAACTGTTTTGTGAACGTTTAAGATTACTGTTCATAAACTTGTATTGCAATTAGTCCTTAATCGGCTAAGTTGAGAAACGAATACAATAAACAATCAATGTTCAACGTTCTCCATACAACAATCTCTGGAGTGAAGTAATTGTTGGACCATCAGATTCGTACGAATAAGTTCGCCTTTACAGTGTGGCCCATTGTGGAGGAACAGAGGGAAAGGAAGGTAAATGTAACTGTAAGACCTCTAAAAGTTACTGTATGTTTGAGCAAGGTTATGAGAGACTCTAAAGATAAGGAGAATGTTAAAATTTAATCAAGTACCTGCTGTAGCTTCCACTGCTTGTCCTCTCTGAACTGAAAATGCAGCACTTGGCTGCTCTTTGCAACCTTCAGATTTATGTCCTGTTGAGAAAAGCAAAACATTAACAAGAGGAATATTTATCTCAAATCAATAAATTAATTTAAGGGGAATTATTTTTAGAGAACCGGTGAAACACACAGCCTGAATCAAAGCCTCTCCCTGAAGAGTCAGTACCCCCTTCACTTGATCCATGCTGAAAAAAAACAAAACCAAAAAAAACACAAATTTACTTCCTATATCAACAATAGCAAATATTTATCAGGAAGGAGGTTTGTTAGAACCTAATCTGAAAGAATATAACACAAAGGAAATGTTCAAAGGAATGTCTGTATCTGGTGTGATGGCTCCATGTTTAAAACAAACATTTAAATAGGACTTAATCAACTACCTGTACAACATAAAGAGACGCACTCTAAAATGAAACAATTTGAGATATGGAGTATTACGTTGAGCTGCCAAGAATGAAGTTTTCTTGTTTGAGCTGACTCTCGAGGCCTGGTGTTGGTATGGAGAAACGTCTAGAAGCTTCCTGTTTAAGCAGAAAAGGTAAATGTCAGAACAGAACTTATTTACGATGTTGTGTAGTCATAGCCTGTATAATATCCATATTAAGAGGAAAGATTATCAAACACTGAATCATAAACTTCCCAAAAGGGCACTTAATTATGTCTCTGTTAGATCCTTCACTTTTAAACTTCCTGGAATCATTTACTTTTATTTACTCATGTTTATGTATTTATATATGTGTGCGAGATACTGTATAGATTTGGCACCAAGCCAGTGGCAGGCTACAAAGGGTATCTGTCAGTCTAGTCTTGTTATATTAATCAACCTTTTTTTGAATTGATGTATTTATTTTATTTATTAACTTAAGCACTTTAATTTTCCAAAGCTTATTTTCAGAATTATTCTTTTACTTATACACCCTTAATGAAAAATATTATTATATATATAATATTTACTGATAATGTTACTTATTTGGTAACAGTATATATGTTATCAACTAGAGTTGCACTCTGTGATGTGATTCTTATTTAATGATTCGTGGATATAGACCTAAACTATACATTGTGTCGATAGAAGGATTTGTTGACTTACTGCAGGTCCATGTGGATTTAGAAATACACTATTGAAGTTAACACAAACAAAAATACTTATCTTGTTAAATATGTTTTCAAACTTTATCTTTAAACACATCTATACAAGAGCTTAATGCTCTGTGTGTATGATTTTGAGTGTAACTGGGTTAATGAGAAACAGTCTAAAGCACTTTGGGTACAAATAAGGTATACAACATTTGAATATATACACAGTTCCTTAAAAAATTATTATACCACTTTGTTTTTTGTACATCCTGGAATTGAAATGGATTTTTTTTTTGGCTTTTGTGTATTTGATCAACACAAAACAATCCAAGTTGCGAAAGTAAAATAAAATAAAAAAAACTTACTTTTAAAAATTCTTCAAACATAAAAAACGGAATGGTTGAAATTGGTGTGTACCTTTGCATTTACCCTTTTTGCTATGAAATTCCAAAGTAAGTTGTGGTGCTACCAGTTACCTTAAGAAGTCTCATAATTAGTTGAATTAAATCCACTTGTCTGCAGTCTGTGTCACATCATGTCAGTATACATATAGATCTGCTCTCAAAAACACCAGAGCAACACCACTGAGCCAAAGGTTGCATCAAGGAATCAGGATGATGAAGACCAAGGAGCTCTCAAAGCAGGCCAGGGACCAAAGTTCTATGAAGCACATTTACATCCACCATAGCAAAGTGGAAGGAATATAGCACTGCCATAAACTGGCTAAGAGAGGGTCGCCCACCAAAATTAAGAGGGGGCATCAATTAGAGAAGCATTCAAAAGACCAACAATAAACCTGAGGGACTTGGACAGCATCACAGCAAAGATTGGAGTATCTATGCCAGGCGTCTCCAACTTTGTTTCCCCAAGAGCTACTTTTACAAAATGAAAATGGCAGAGAGCTACTCATGTTTTGTAACATTTCTCATAGCTTATTTCAATACCAAACAAACCGATAAGCTTTTTTCCTGAACCTTTACAAGACGGTGGCCACAACTTACATTAAAAAGACAAAAAAACATTGTTTTGTATGTATTTTTTGCAGTTGTATTTCTGTATGCATACTTTCTATTGCATCTCACACCATTCAATTATGAAAACCTTTAAAAGAAAACAAAGCAATTACAAATTACACAGACATTATTTATTCACTTGTCATTTGTTATATTTGTCCTCATGTCACTGTATCACTTCACAGGAGTACATGTCCATTTGTATGTTTTCTGTATTTCTGTCTTACTTTTATAGTCCCTTAATCCCTGTTTCAGCCACTGCCGTCATAGGGATTTTTGTGCTTTGTTATGCAGCACTTTAAATAAAGCCACTGTTGCTGGCTTGGTTTTCTTCGTAGGTTTGGTGAACAGAGACTGTTGTCTTTGAAGCATTGTTTTCAGTGCTTTTATCTTCTGTTTCTGTAGACTGCTACCCTTAGGAAAGTCCAGTGAAAAGTTGCTGTGAACCTTGGTGAAATGGCAATCAACTGACACACTTATCTTTTACATTCGTTAAACCAAACGGTTTCCCACTCTTCATGATAATAAGTTGTTAACCTTGCAAATATGGGTAGCTGCCAGGGTCATGGATGCTGCCCAGATCACATCAGATTGCAATCGCATGTGGGCTGAATCCCGGTGAGATGCGCAGTGTGCTGCATCTCACTGTTGAATAGAGCAAAAGCATGGCGCTGACATTTAGCATATGTAATTTTCTGCCAGTTTTGGTTGAATACAGCTGGGCTGCATGTTGGTCTATTTTTTCAAAATAACTGATATAGACCCCTTTCATCTTCTGACCCTTTGAAGATGAAAATGTCTTAAATAGATCCTTTAATCCTACTATGTGCAGATTAAAAATTAAAACAACTGATCTTAATATTATTAATGTAATAATTACAGTTCTCTATATTTATTAGAGTAATGTATCTCTCACACACACACGCACATAAATATCTACACATGAATAAATAAAAATAAACACTCTCTTACCCAGACAGAGGCAGCTTTTGACTTGCATATAGTTGATGTAACAAAAAGTCAAAAACATTTATTAACAAAGTTACATTTAGTTTGTAATTTAATTAGGGCTAGTTTTTTTTTTTAAATATATAACAGTTACTTTTCTATATATAATATTCCAGTTTGAATTCTGGCAAAGATTTTTAATTTGAGCTGAGTGATTCTATTGGACTGATCCTAATGATTTAATTGGATATCGTTTCGGTGCACGTCTGTGACATTGACACGCGGTTTGAGATTTGGCATCTGTGCTGGTGCTAGTGGTAAGATAAGCTGCGTTCAAGTTACTAAAAGTAAGTTAAGTACTGTTTCTAAAAAAAATTTCTAAATATGAAAAATATTCGGTAATAGATACTGTTTGCTCAAAAGTACTGACTTTAGATACCCGGGTCTAAAAAAAAATCCATTGTGATTGTATCGGCTGTGGTCAAGCTAAGTTTTAGCAAGCTAATGCTAACTAGCTAGCTAAGCATAAGCGTTACATGTATTTTGAGCATGTCCAACCTAACGTCCTCGGTTTAAAATAATAAGAGACCATCCAAATAATACATGTAAAAGGTAAAGCTCAAAAGAAAGTGAGTAACTTAGCTTGTAGTAAACATAGCCTTGCACTAACACTGCCTTATAGGAGGTTTGCTGTTTGTGTGTCTGCATGCCCACATACTTGACATGCTTGATGCATTGTTTCTCACTGTAGTTCAGTCATAATAAGATAATAATAAGATACAATCTGGCATTTGCTCTCCCCTCCCTATTTCTGTGCGTCTGCTTGTGTCTGTCGCTGTGGTCGTTGCAATGCTTTACTGAATCACAAGTTCGAGACAGTGGACGTTAAGAATCTTTAATAATTTCTTTTATTGAGACTATTTTAGGTTTGTTACATATTTTTTTAGGTATATTTGCAAACTAAATAGGTTTTGACAAGTTGTACATGAATAATAAAAAAATATATTTTTATTCTGTTTGCTCCAGGCCTAAATCATGTTCAGCATTTAAATTTAATTCATGGTAATGTGGCAAACACACATTTGACAAGGGTTAGATAAGGGAAAATAATACACAATTAATTATATTTCAAGTAACATCTGGGTAGATCCAGCGAGCAGGGTTAAAATGCTGTTATTCAAGGGTGGAATAAAAAACCTGACCTCACTTTGTAATTTTCCTAAAACATGTTTTTTCAACAGTGCTTGTCTGGGTTACAAAAAAAGACAGCTAACATCAAATATGAGGAGTCACTGGGTTTTTCTCATGCACTCACCTGGATGCTAAACAAACAGGTTCAAAGTACAGTGTTTCAATATATCATTTAGTCAATAGTTTTAGCTACAAATGCTGTCAAATTCAGCAACAAAACCAGGCCGGTAATTGACAGATTTACTTTCAGTGATTTCATAATTACATGTGAGGAAAATAAAATTAAAATATGTTTTACGATACATATTTAGTTTTTCAAAATATGTAGTTTTATCTACTACTAACCATAACCCTTACTAATTTATTCCATTACTGTGTTTTATATTTTTACAGACTAGGCTCAAGTTGCACCACAGAAGCTGATGAACTGTAAAGTAGCATGCATCTTGTTGTCCACAGTGATGAAAGTATCTGTAAGACTGCTATTGGATGGTTCAGGTCAGATCCGAGAAGTCTGGAGCTTAGAGATGGATAGGGATGGGAAGGATGTGCAGCAGGTTAGTGTGATTAAAGATAAGGATGGAAATGTATTGACAGGTGCCAGGAGTGTGATGGGAAGATGGAAGGAGAACTTTGAAGAGTTGATGAATGAGGAAAATGAAAGGGAACGAAGAGTAGAAGAGGTGACTGGTGTGGAGCAGGAAGTAGCAAAGATTAGTAAGAGTGAAGTGAGGAAGACGTTGAAGAGGATGAAGAGTGGAAAGGTGGCAGTAGTGGATGAAGGTGGTAGCAGAGTTTCGGGAAAGAGTAGTGGAAGCTCGGCTAAGGGCAGAGGTGAACATTTGTGAGCAGCAATATGGTTTCATGCCTAGAAAGAGAACAACAGATGCAGTATTTGCTTTGAGGATGCTGATGGAGAAGTACAGAGAAGATCATAGGGAGTTGCATTGTGTCTTTGTAGATTTAGAAAAAGCGTATGACAGGGTGCCGAGAGAGGAGCTGTGGTATTGTATGAGGACGTCTGGAGTGGCAGAGAAGTATGTTAGAGTGGTGCAGGACATGTATGGAGCTGTAAGACCGTGGTGAGGTGCTGTAGGTGTGACAGAGGAGTTCAAGGTGGAGGTGGGTCTGCATCAAGGATCAGCTCTGAGCCCCTTCTTGTTTGCTCTGGTGATGGACAGACTGACAGATGAGGTTAGACAAGAATCTCCCTGGACTATGATGTTTGCAGATGACATTGTTATTTGTAGTGAGAGCAGGGAGCAGGTGGAGGAAAATCTAGAGAGGTGGAGGTCTGCTCTGGAAAACAGAGGAATGAAGCTTAGCCGCAGCAAGACAGAATACATGTGTGTCAATGAGAGGGACCCAGGTGGAACGGTGAGGTTACAGGGAGCAGAGGTGAAGAAGGTGCAGGACTTTAAGTACTTAGGGTCAACGGTTCAGAGCAACGGAGAGTGTGGAAAAGAGGTGATGAGGCGAGTGCAAGCAGGTTGGAACGGGTGGAGAAAAGTGTCAGGTGTGTTGTGTGATAAAAGAGCATCAGCGAAAATTAAAGGAAAAGTGTTTGAGAAGGTGGTGAGACCAGAGATGTTGTTCGACTTAGAGACAGTGGCTCTGAAGAAAAGACAGGAGGCAAAGCTGGAGGTAGCAGAGCTTAAGATGTTGAGGTTCTCTTTGGGAGTGACGAGGATGCAGAGGACAGGGTAGCTAACCCTAACCCTCATGTGGCTCCATCTAGGAGCCAGGGACATACCAACAGCTGCGGAATTGGTGGACGACTGCTCTACCTTCCTGCGCCACAGTCGCGGTTATACTGTTCTTTTTAGAATTACATGTTATTGTGTAATGTACATTACACAATAACAACTGTTATAGGTATGGATAAATTTAATTTGAAAATGTACAGTCATTGCATAATGTGAAGGTTTATCTATGAACTACTTTATCAAATAAAATATAGATTATTGAATAATATTTTGAATGTTTATTTAGACAAAGAGACATGCTCACATGACCAAGGATTAATGAAAGTAATTAGTTGAGCAGTCTGGCTGAGATTTGGTTAAAAAATAATTGGTTAAAATTTTGTGGGAGACTCCCCAAACATCTGGAAGAGCACTGTGTTCAGATGAGATTAATATCTAGGTAAACTTTTTAAATAAAATGCGATTTTTGGCAAATACCCGACAACTCTCATCACCTGAGAACACCATCACCATAGTGAAGCATGGTGGTGGCAGTATCATGCTATGGTGAACTTTGTCATCAGCAGGTACTAGAAAATTGGTCAGAATTAGGGATTGATGAATGGTGCTAAACATAGGGCAATCCTTGAAGAGGTTCTCCTTCCACCTTTCTGTTTGTCTGTGTGTTATTTTTCTTGTTTGCTTCACATCAAAAAATGTTTTGTATCTTAAAACTGGTAAGCATGTTGTGTAAATCAAATCTAAATCATTTGTACATCAGTTCATTTAAATTCTAGATTGTAAGGTAACATAATACGAAAATTGCAAAAGGCGGTGAATACTTTTTCAAGGTATTGTATGTATGTATGTATGTATGTATGTATGTATGTATGTATGTATGTGATACATGTGTATACTTTTGTTCAAATATTGGATTATTTATACCCCGTACCTCTAATTCTAGGTATAAATGAATATAAGAGAGGATGGCAATCCGTGGGTGGTAGTGCACATTGGTTTGGGGCACTCGGGGGTAGTGCTCTGGGGTGGACAGTGTGTGCTTCAATGAGTCACCATACCCTTTATGGCACCTTTTTCTTCCTAAGGGTTTTGGGAACTGTTCTCCAGACAAAAACTTCTAATACATATAAGATGGGTTTTTCTACAAATTAAACTTAGAATTTCTAGTTACCACCTTAAATGTTTAACTTTTCTTTAGTTTCATTCCCCCTTTTCCCTTGTCCTGTAGGGACAAGCCAAAAGTCTAGTATTTCTTGTGTCTTCATTTGTAGCATGGATCGAAGTTATTAATTCTTCATGAAGTTATTGTGAATTTGTAAACTAGGGTGGGACGACATTAAATGAAACATAAAATGACCTAGGATTTTAGGGGCTAGAGGTTCTAGTGAAACCCTAAACACATGCAACACCATAACCGCTCATGTTCCTGGCCACTCTTTGCACTCCTTGCCCCTCCCATCCTATTACACCAAATTTGTATCAATTTGCACCAATTTGTCGTGAAACTGAATTGAAAACTGAAAACGGAACTGTGTTTTTCTTCTCTGGTATCATCAGGGTCCGATAAAGCCAAAAATGCAATTATTGCACTTGTTATTTGCAATTGCAGTATTGTCACAACTGAAATAGTTGCCTAATGCTAAAAAACATCTAACAACAGGTCACTATCATGATTTGGGTACAAATCAGTGTCAATAAACAATTTTTAGCTGCATCCACAAATTCAATTGAAATTCAATTCAATTCAATTAATCTTTATTTATATAGCACCAATTATCAACAAAGTAATCTCAAAGCACTATACATAATAAAGTCAAGACTATACAGGTATGTAGAGAAAACCAAACAAATCCCCCTTGAGCAAACCATAGGCAACAGTGGTGGGGAAAAACCTCCTTTAAAGAAAAAAAACTCCAGCAGAACCAGCCTCAGGGTGGGCGGCCATCTGCCTTGACCTCTTGGAGTGAGTGGAAAGTGGAGAGAGTAAAGATAAGAGCAACAACACAACATTGGGCAGGTTGGTAGGACCATTAGCTGCACATTAAAAACAAACAGCTCCAAAGGTGGGAATACCTGCATAAAAGGACAGAGAGAGGGAGACTGAGAGGGAGTGTGATGGAAAATCAAGTAAGATTACACTTTAATGATTGTGTTTTGTCTAATTGTAATGGTAAATGTACTCATGAAGAACTTTGTTAGATATACATTTTTTGTTTTGATAAGGGTTTGCAAAAATCCCCCAAGGTCAGCTATTGTCTGCAGCAGACTATCCCACACTGTAGTGACCCAAATTAACGCCATATTCACGTGTGTTTATCAACTGCTGAAAAGGAAAAGGTTACCATAAAAGGAGAAAAAGGGCTGGGAACAGTAGCCTGAGGGTGGAGTGTTTTCTGCCTAGCAACAGAAGGATAGAACAAATGTGTGACGTATGAAGCTTTTAGAACTGCACTGGATGGAGGCATGAAACTCTGTTGAAGTACTTCTCTCTTGTAAGAACATAAAACCTTAAAAGACATTCTGGGTGTAGAAGCTTCTTTATTGATTACACTAGAGGTGTCAGTGACCAGATGTTTTCGATTTTGCCACGACAGGGAGACAAAGAGGGAGAGCAACCAACTACGGCAGAGAGAGAGAGACATAAAGTTAATGTGATGCAGTGGTGTATATAAATGCAGGGTGAGAGAAGAGGAGAGTAGGAAGAGAGGAGGAAAGGAGCTTAGTGTATCGGGTGGTGGGCCCCCCAGGAGTCTAAACCTAGCGACTGTGGCGCAGAGTGGTCGTCCACCAATCCTCCACAAATCCCCAGCTCCTCCAGGCTCATGTCTAAGTGTGTTTGAGCAAGACACTGAACCCCAACTTATTTGCTCATCAGTGTGTGTGATCGTGACTGTGAATGGGTGAATAAGAAGCAGTATAAAGCGCTTTGAGTGCCAATAGGTAGAAAAGTGCTATATAAGTGTAGACCGTTTACCATTTATAGCAGCACAACTATAACTAACTACTGTATAAGCTTTATCAAAGATGAAGGTTTTACGCCAAATCTGAACTGGGAGATGTTTCCACAGGAGAGGAGCTTGATAGCTAAAGGCTCTGCCTCCCATTCTACTTTTGAAAATTCCGGAAACCATGAGTAGGCCTGCATTCTGAGATAGAAATGGTCTATTAGGATGATATGGTACTAAGAGGTCTTTTAGATATGATTAAGCTTGACCATTTGGAACAGACCTGGGCGTTGTATGGCCCCCGGGCCACATATGGCCCTTTAATTTACAATAATAATAATTCATTTTATTTATAAAGCACTTTACATTTGCTAACAAATGTCAAAGTGCTACACAAGCGGATTAAGACCAGGAATAAAACATAAAACATGTAAAGCCTACAAAACATATAAAACATAGAATAGCCCAGCATTAAAGTAAAAAGTAATGATCATTTTAAAATGATCACTTTAAAATGCTTTTCTAAACAAAAAAGTCTGTGGTGCCCTCAGGTTCTCAGGTAGAGCGTTCCATAGGCGTGGAGCAGCTGCTGAGAAAGCTCGGTCCCCCATTGTATGGAGTTTGGGTCTGGGGGGGGGTAGAGGCGATAGGTGTTGGTGGAACGGAGGTGTCTAGTTGTAGATTGCAGTGTGAGGAGTTCCTTTAGATACTGTGGGGCATTTCCATGGATGCACTGGTGGGTGAGTAGACAGACTTTATAATCAATGCAAAGGTGGATGGGAAGCCAGTGAAGTGTCCGGAGGACAGGAGTGATGTGTTGGTGTTTCCGCACTCTCATAAGGATCCTGGCGGCGCTGTTTTGAACATATTGGAGCCTTTGAAGTCTCCTGCCGGGGATTCCAATGAGAAGTGCATTGCAGTAGTCCAGCCTGGAGGAGACAAAAGCGTGGACCAGCCTTTCAGCGTCACAGAGGGACAGAAAGGGGCGGAGTTTTGCTATGTTTCTCAGATGAAAAAATGCAATTTTGCAGAGGTGTTGGACATGTGTTTCGAATGACAGATGGGGGTCGAACTTGACCCCCAGGTTGCTAACAGAGTTGGAGAGGGTAATGGTGTGACCAGAAAAGGAGATACATTTTATGGGTGAGGAATGAAGCTGATGAGTGGTGCCAACTAGAAGGGCTTCGGTTTTGATGCTGTTTAACTGAAGGAAGTTCTCTGTCATCCACGCCTTAATGTCCTCCAGGCAACAGGTGAGAAATGACGGAAGGGTCGGTGGGGTTGGGCTCAGTCTCACGTAGAGCTGAGTATCATCAGCATAGCAGTGGAAGGAGACTCCATGCTTGCCAATGACATGGCCCAGTGGGAGCATATAGATGTTGAAAAGGGTCGGCCCAAGAACCGACCCCTGTGGCACCCCACAGGTGACCAAGTGTAACTAAGATTTGGCGTCCCCTAGGGCCACACACTCAGCTCTATTTGTGAGATAGGAACTGAACCACCCTAAAGCAGACCAGAAAAACCAACAGTATGCTGCAGACGATGGAGGAGAATTTTGTGGTCAACTGTATCAAAAGCGGCAGTGAGGTCCAGAAGAATGAGAATGATGGTCAGCAGCCATTAGGAGGTCGTTAGTTACCCTGACCAGGGCTGTCTCTGTGCTATGGGAGGGGCGGAAACCTGATTGAAATGTTTCAAACAGATTGTGTCTTTTGAGGTGATCCTGGAGCTGGGCTAAGACCGCTTTTTCCGAGACCTTTGATAGGAATGGAAGATTGGAGATTACACGATAGTTTGCCATGACTTCAGGATCCAGGGAGGGTTTTTTTAGACGCGGTGTAATTATTGCGGTTTTCAGTGATGTTGGGACTGTGCCACTCTGGACGGAGCAATTAATGATGCTGGTGATGAGTTGGCTAATGTTTGAGACATTAGTTTTTACCAAGGGAGTGGGGAGAGGGTCCAGGATGCACGTTGAGGGTTTCGTCCTCTGTATGATAACTTCAACTTCTTTCACAGCAGTGGCCGAAAACTTAGACAGACAGCCTTCTGGCCTTCAAGTGGGGAGGTCAGGGGGTTTGGGGTTTACGACTGACAATGAGGAGGGGATAGTTTCAACCTTAGTGGTAAAATGTGCAATGAAACTGTTGCACTGTTCCTCTGTGTGGTTGCTGCCAGTGTGGGATTGGGGTTGGAGTAGATGATTTATTATGGAAAAGAGCTGTTTTGAGTTCCCGGGGCTGTTATTGATTATATTTGAGTAATATTGTGATCTGCCAGTGGCAAGTGCTTTGGAGTAGTTTTTTTGATGATCCCGGTAGGCAATTTTATGGACAGTTAAGTTGGTTGAGATAAAGCGACGTTCAAGGGCCTGCCCAGCTGTTTTCATCTGTCGAAATGAAAGCTCCCTTGTAAACCACGGTGCAGATTTTGAAAAAGTGACCACAAGTGATCTAAGAGGAGCATGGGCCTCAAGGATATTCTGTAGTCCACTAGGTCGGTGACTGAGGGGAGTTCCGGGTCAATGGAGAGATTTTTGATGTCAGTATTTAGGTGAGAGAGAATGGTCACATATGGCCCTTTGGTTGACCATTATACTGACGTGGCCCTCAGTGAAAATGAGTTTGACAACCCTGACTTCCTTCTTCCTTCTTACATATAAAGTTCTAGATTCTAGAGCTTTATATGTAAGAAGGAAGGTTTTAAGTTAAAAACTGAGAGAAGATAGAGAAGGTGAAATATGATCTCTCTTGCTTATTCCAGTCTGTACTCTTGCTACAGCATTTTGGATTAATTGCAGGTTCTTTAGGGAGTTAGTGGGGCATCCGAATAATAAGGAATTACAGTAGTCCAAGCAACTTATGCTTTAAGTGCTTTACAATGTTGATTCCCATTCACCCATTCGCACACAAACACACCTGGTGGCTGCCATGCAAGGTGCTCACCTGACCCACTGGGAGCAACTTGGGGTTCAGTGTCTTTCCCAAGGACACTTCAACACAGGAGTGGGGATTGAACCACTGACCTTGTGGTCCATGGACGAGACATTTTTGGGCCCAAATACTGTTACCTCAGTTTTATCTGACTTTACAAGTAGGACATTGTAGGACATCCAGGCCTTTTTTAGGCATCCTTGAAGTTTAAGTGTTTTCTAATGATGTTGCCTAACGGAGACATACAAACCCAATTCCAAAAAAGTTGGCACACTGTACAAATTGTGAATAAAAAAGGAATGCAATACTTTACAAATCTCATAAACTTACATTTTAATAAGAATACAACATAGATGACATATCAAATGTTTAAACTGAGAAAATTGAGTTGATCTTAAGTTGATTTTAAATTTCATGGCATCAACACATCTTAAAAAAGTTGGGACAAGGCCATGTTTACCACTGTGTGGCATCCCGTCTTCTTTTTATAACAGTCTGCAAACGTCTGGGGACTGAGGAGACAAGTTGCTCAAGTTTAGGAATAGGAATGTTGTCCTATTCTTGTCTAATACATGCTTCTAATGGCTCAACTGTCTTAGGTCTCCTTTGTCGTATCTTCCTCTTTATGATGTAGCATTTCAATACCCGGATCCTTCTTCTACGCAGCCATGATGTTGTAATTGATGCAGTATGTGGTCTGGAATTGTCATGTTGGAAAATGCAAGGTCTTCCCTGAAAGAGACGACGCCTGGACAGGAGCATATGTTGTCCCAGATCTTGGATATACCTTTCAGCATTGATGCTGCCTTTCCAGATGTGTAAGCTGCCCATGCCACACGCACTCATGCAACCCCATACCATCAGAGATGCAGGCTTCTGAATTGAGCGCTGATAACAACTTGGGTTGTCCTTGTCCTCTTTAGTTTGGATTACATGGCATCCCAGTTTTCCAAAAAGAACTTCAAATTTTGATTCGTCTGACCACAGAACAGTTTTCCACTTTGCCAAAGTCCATTTTAAATGAGCCTTGGCCCAGAGAAAACACCTGCACTTCTGGATCATGTTTAGATATGGCTTCTTTTTTGACCTATAGAGTTTTAGCCGGCAACGGCAAATGGCACGGCGGATTGTGTTCACCGACAGTGTTTTCTGGAAGTATTCCTGAGCTCATGTTATGATTTCCATTACAGCAGCATTCCTGTATGTGATGCAGTGCCGTCTAAAAGCCCGAAGATCATGGGCATCCAATATGGTTTTCCGGCCTTGACCCTTACACACAGAGATTGTTCCAGATTCTCTGAATCTTTGGATGATATTATGCACTGTAGATGATGATAACTTCAAACTCTTTACAATTGTTCTCTGAGAAACTCCTTTCTGATATTGCTCCACTACTTTTCGCCACAGCATTGGGGGAATTGGTGATCCTCTGCCCATCTTGAATTCTGAGAGACACTGCCACTCTGAGAGGCTCTTTTTATACCCAGTCGTGTTGCCAATTGACCTAATAAGGTGCAAATTGGTCCTCCAGCTGTTCTTTATATGCACATTTCACTTTTCCGGCCTTTTATTGCTACCTGTCCCAACTTTTTTGGGATGTGTAGCTCTCATGAAATCCAAAATGAGCCAATATTTGGCAAGGCATTTCAAAATTTCTCACTTTCAAAATTTGATATGATATCTATATTCTATGTGAATAGAATATAAGTTTACGAGATTTGTAAATTTTTGCATTCCTTTTTTATTCACAATTTGTACAGCGTGCCAACTTTTTTGGAATCAGGTTTGTATATAAAGTAAACCGTCTTAACAGAGCCTTGTGGACTTATGAGCTGGTAAGTTTCATCATTAACATGAACAAATTGGAATCTTAAAAGTAAGATTAAAGTCAACCTAGTACAGTTCCTTTAATCCCAATTAGATGTTCCAGTCTCTGTAATAAAAGGATGTGATCAATGGTGAAGATCGTTGGTGACTTTTACCAGGACTGTTTCTGTACTGTGATGTACTCTAGGTCCTGAATGAAAGTCTTCAAACAAGTTATTCCTTTACAGGTGGTCGCAAAATTGCTTTTAAACTACCTTTTCAAGGATTTCATATAGAGGGGAGACTGGATAGATAATATTTATATAAATGTGTATAGTAATGGTAAGGTGTCCTTGAGCAGTCTAGTCGAGAAATGATGTAGCAGACATTTTCATGAGGTAATAGTTAAGTCAGGAAGCTCTATCGGTAAAATTGCAGTCTAACAGGGATCGGGGCCTTATTGATGATTCTAGCACTGTTACATATGAAGATCTATCTGTAACATTCGTGGGAAGGACATGGTGAAATTTTTACCTAATAGCTACAATTTTTGTCATAATGAAAGTCATTAAGTCATTGCTGCTAAGAGTTAAGGGAATACTACGCTGGAGGACTATGGCTCTTTGTCAGCCTGGCTACAGTGCTGAAAAGACACCAGGGGTTGTTCTTTTTTTCTTTATTAATGTTGACTAATAGGCTCTTCAGGTGTTACGTAGAGCCTTTTTATAATTAAACGTTTTTTCCAGGCCAAGCACTATTCTTTTAAGTTGAAGAAGAAGAATGCCACTTATTTTATAACATTTGTGTTGCAACGTGAAGGAATTTTGTTTGATGGCAAATTTATAGAAAAAGAAATGAAAAAAACAAATACATAAAATCACATGTACATGATTGGAGTCCACCTGTGGAAAACTCAATTGATAGGACATGACTTGGAAAAGCATACACCTGTCTATATAAGTCCAAGGAATTGTCTGTAGACCTCCAAGATAGGATTGTATCGAGGTCAAGATCGGGGGAAAGGTACAGAAAATGTTTTTGCTGCATTGAAGGTCCCAGAGAGCACAGTGGCCTGCATCATCTGTAAATGGAGGAAGTTTGGAACCGCCAGTAATCTTCCTAAAGCGGACAGAACGGCAATCGAGTGAGAAGTCTTAGTCAGGGAAATGACCAAAAAACTGAAGGTCACTCTGAAAGAGCTCCACCGTTTTTCTGTGGAGGGAGAACCTTCTGGAAAAACAACTATTTCTGCATCAGGCCTGTATGGTAGAGCAGCTAGACAGAAACCTCTCCTCAGTAAAGGGCACATGAGAGCCCACCTGGAGTTTACCAAAAGGCACCTGAAGGAGTTTCAAACCATGAGAAACAAAATTCTCTGGTCTGATTTACCAAAGATTGAACTCTTTGGCCTGAATGCCAAGTGTCATTGTTTTTGAGAAATTTTGAGGAAAATAATTTTAGAAAAATTGAAATATGGCTGTAACATAACAAAATGTGGAAACATTTAAGCGCTTTGAATACTTTCCGAATGCACTTGTACGTATTTGGGAGTTGTGAGGGGATAACGGCTGTAAGGACACCACAGAGAGGCGTGTAGGACTGGATCTCTGAATCCTGGGCTCAACTCTGGATTGTCATACTTTTGGTTGCGTAATTAAATCAGCGATTTGTCTTGATAACAGAGCTGCAGCATCTAAAGTAGGTTGGATGCCATCTCTCCTAATAAGCCCAGGTTTTCCCCGAAAAAGGTTTCCAATCTCTATCCCACTCGACCACTCTCTCTTTCTCTATGTCATAGACAGCAGCAGCATTACTTTTTATTTCCTAGAAATTAACGCAAATCTCCAATGTAGGAGCTCATGTGTTCAAACCTACCTGGACTTATTTTAATATAATATCAAGATCGATTATAATATCAATAGAAACATGTCTTCTTAAATATAGTGACAGAAAATGCAAAGTTTCTGGGTTTTAAGTGTTCCTGTTACTGTTGATAGATGCTGTGTTTCATTTTCAGTCTGACTTTATGTGGAATGAAAATAAGGCGGCATTGCTCCATTCATACAGCTTTTCACCACTACAGCATAGTAATCCAATAATCTCCCACCAACAGATATATCTGAACTAGCTTTAAAAATAAGATTATTGCAAGATTATTGATTGATTATTAAAGGCTGCAGGTGGAAACACACGTTGACTGAATGAGGGAGAGATTGCTAACAGGGCACTGTCTGAAATCCGATAGAAATTGAAACAAACACTAAGTGTTTCGTAGAAGCCAAATATGTCAATTTTCCCTGCGGGATCTTTTCACCTGTGCATGTCTCCTCTCTCCTTCCCTCTGCCTGCTCTCTCACTCTACTGCGATAATACCCCTCATGTGTTTATAATATTAAGCTTTGGTTGTTCCATATTCAATGTTTACGCAAAACTAAAGTTTGTTTCCATATAAAAAGGTTCAACATTACATATCTGGAGAGAAGAAAAACCTGCGTACTCATCCCAGTTTTTAATTTTGGCTAACTGTGAATTTGAATTTGACACCCCTGCTTTAAGGCAAGTAATGTCACCTAAATAAAATTTTTGAACTGCAAGTTCAGGGTAAAAATCACAGTTTGCCCTGTCAAAATATGTGACATTAAAGTTTTAGCAATTATGAGGAGAAAACAAAGCTATAACATTATGCTGCTATATAAACTGAGACTTCCTACTGTAAAACTTGACTGATGTCATATGGGAAGAATTGTAGTCCTGAATGCTCTTGTTATCTGTTGAGTTATTGCTGCTACTTTTTAAAACTTTGCAAACAGCCAGCACGTTTTTGTGTAACCCAGAAAATAAATTACTTGATAAGATAAAATATATTGCAAGGGTTTCCGCTGTTAAATTACTTGAATCATAACTGTATGTGATAATAACATCTTTACAATTTCAATAACTGATAATTTGGCATAAACAAATAAGAGGGACACTTCAGCTCAGTCATCCTGCGATGGTGGAATGAACTACAAACTCTGCATGCGCAGCAACCTCCCTCCCAATGTTCAAAAACCTGCTGAGAACTCAACTCTTCAACACCTTCCTAAGTTACTTTCTGCTCTTTCTTGCACGTGCGTCTCATGAAACGTAAACACATCTACTGATAACAGTTTGCTATATTCTTTTCTTGCCTAGTACCTCTGGATAAAACCATATGCCAAATGACTAAATGTAAATGTAAAATGTGCTGTGTCTACAGTAGTGACACCTACAGGTTAAGCACTGGTTTATGTGTAGATGTGTTTTTTTAAGCAAAGCACCACCTTTTGGTGGTACCTTGGATTTGCATGAAAGAGGCTCAAATGGGTGCAGTTTCTTTAAAATGTATACACCCTCTAGCAGGCAACAAAAGAAGGGGGGGTGCTGATGTAGCCCACATATGCTGTATGCAGCCCACAGAGCTTGCTGGACACCACCTAGACAGTCAGTGGTTGAATGGCGACATGTGGTTGTACATGTCATCACTGGTAAGATTTGGCAGGGGTCCAAAGAAAACTTAGGAGTCCAACATTGTTTTAAAAATGTTACACACTTGATTCAATGTAAATTTTAATGACATCCAATTTGTGTAATCGGGGGTCGTATCTCCTCTGTGAATAATGAACTTACTGTACAGTATTTATATTTAGTTTCAAATATGATTCACTTTCACTCACTCTGGCTCCAGGAATACATTTGACTATGGACTCTCTAACTTCACATTTATATAGAGCTATAGAGCTGCCAATTATTAGAGTTGGTTTTTCAGCTGATGTGTCGCTGAGTGGGGAAAACTGATTGGAAAAGTGAAACGAATGGTGATGATCCTTAGGTGTCTGTTTAGCATTGGATCTTCTACGAACCGTCACCCAGCTTACCTGGCTTCCCAGCTACTCAGGAACTGCCAGGGGACAACTAACAGGGGCTACGCTATGTTGGTCCGCACCAGCTACTGGGACCCAACTAGTGTATTATTTTCAATTGTGCAGAGCCGTGCTTCCAATTCCCAAAACCTCGCCTCTAAAGTTGCAAAAACCTTACAATTGTTACAAATACCATTACTGCTAAAGAAAGCAGAGGAAAAACATGAGACACACTGAGAAAGTAAGAGAAGGTAGGTTAAATTTTGATGTAGCTAACATTAGCTAGTTACATATTTTAGAAGAGCAGGTGCTTGTGTAATACAAGCATGTGTTACACCTCATGTAGTAATCCTTGTGCAAAGAAATCACTTAAGTCAAATATTGTACAGTCCTTCAGCAAAACACAGCAGTTTGTAGAAAACAGGAAGTGACACAATACAATACAATAAAATACAATACGCTGGCTGCAGGAGGAGCTTGCCTCTCCTGTCTTATTGTGGAGCTAATGTAAGTTCGAACTCAACAATGTAAAGAAACAACCAAACATAAACAAGGTTCAGAAACATTGTCACCAACTTTGAGCCCAGATTCTTTTTAAATAGACAAAATTTGAAATTCTTACTTTTAATCGTAGATACCACATCCTCCATGCTGAAGAGAAGAGTCTCACTTATCTTTGTCATTATATATGTATATCTGTATAGTAGTCTATATTCCAAACAGCGATTTTTCTGAATATTTATTATTATTCAGGTCATTATTCAGGTAAAGTGGCATTTACAGGAATATATAAAAATTTTTTTTTTACACACAATAGTCCAGTAATTTGTAGAGTCCATCAATTTGTAGAGACATGAATTAATATCTATAATATTTCAGCTTGTAATAAAGCATATTGTAACATATACGTGCCTCCTCTAATGCTTCCACCTCTGATGCCTCCAGTGTAGTCTCTGCCAGAGGTGCAATACCTTCTTTTAGAAGGTGTGTTTCTCTGAAGAAAATAATTTTTTGATACAGTTTATGTAGTATTAACATATCTACTACACACACAATAATGCTACAGCACAAGGAATTTCTGCATGTCTGCCGTGTAGTACTACATAGTACAGTTGACTTTGTGTACGTATAGAGCACACAACATTCTACAACTTTACCAGAAAAAGAACAGACAAGTACATGCATCACATTATAATTCCACCCAGCGAGACAGTATGAGCCAAGACTCATATGAGTAATTTTGCCTGGTAATGAGGCAGTGGACCCTTTTCATAACTAAAACTGTATAACAAGCCAGTCACTCACACGTCCAAGCCCCTTTCCAAATAATGTTTTTGTAAACAGAAATGCACCTTCTTTTTTAGCCACAAGAGCATTGCAGTGTATGTTTTTCTTTCTTTATTTTTTTTTTGTCCTTTCGGCTTATCCTGTGAGTTCGCCACAGAGGATCGTGGTCCGCATGTTGATTTGGCACAGATTTACGCTTGATGCCCTTCCTGACGCGACCCTCCCCAATTTCTACCGGGCTTGGACCGGCACTGCACAGCTCGGGAGGGGAGTTGGCTGTTACAGAACAAATATAAAATAATAAACCAACTGGCACTTTCCAGCTGTTTTGAAATTGAGCAAAGTAGTTTGTTTGATTAATTTAGTTCATCTTTTCTATAACTTAAAATTTTTGAAGTAACACCAAAGAATGTGCCATATCATTCTTGACAGCTTTTGCCAAAACTATGTTGTGGTCTCAATACTCAAAATTAAACCTACAGTGGACAAGCCAGTAACAAACTCTTGTTATTGCTAATAGTTACATGCAGTTACAGTAAGTCAGTCCTAATTAATGTGATATACTAATGGCAGAATGATGACATTGCTAGCTAGATAATCTTGCCAACAGAAACAATTTAGCTTTAGAAACTTACTCATCCAGAAGGAAGAACGGCGTATCCACATCCAATTTCAGTCATTTGGCTGCTTTTAATGCTCTCCATCTCAAAAAAGCCAAACCAATTTCAAATATGGTTTAAGTTCTCCCTTGATCCCACTCTCTGCCAAAGAACTTGTGTTATTTGTCACACACCTCGAGAAACACGAGGTGTGTGACAAACAAGTGTCAGGCCAGTATTAACAACACCAGATCAGCTGCTTCTGTGGTTGTAACTTCTTATCAGACATTTCAGCTAATAGAAGCAGTTTCAAATTATCTGAGGTGAGCCAGAGTGGTGTGAAAATGGTAAGTTAATGCTACTTTCATTACAGTTTTTATATTCACAATCATGTTTTCTGCTTTCTCTTCCTCTCCCGCAAGTGCAGAATGAGCAGTGGTACAGTACATGCTTGTTGGCTCTCTTTTCCGTGGTGTGTTCTAGCCTCACTTGTTGGCTCAGATGAAGCCAATGTGACCCAATAAAGCAGCTAGTAATTGTTAGTGCTAGCTCTTTAATGTTGGCTTGGTGTCTCTTAATTTTCAATGTGAGATAACTGTAATGAAATCATTCTGACACCAACAGAGTTGTTCTCTACAGAGGTTTTGCAAGTTCAATGCACTGCACTTGATAAAACAAAAGGCAAAATAGGGAAATTTAGAAAAAAAGACCGTGACTGTCATAAAATGTAATATTAGTAGCCTTTACAAGTAAACAAATCTTTACATGTAAAAGTGTTGGAATGGTCATTTAGGATTGTGATAATAATTTGTACCACATCACCTAGACATAAATACAGCCAAAGTATATACATGAACTTTTACCTTAAGGACGTCCTGGAGCTGCTTTAGGACAGCATGCACTTCTTCTTTGAGCAGCCAGTTGAATTCCTCCTCCTATTAAAACAGTAAAAAATTTAGGTTTAACTACGACAAGGAAACTCAAAAACCAATGCAGGAAAATGGAGTCGGCAATAAAAAGCAACATGGAAATTTATGATGAGGTTATTCTGTATTCAATATATCTGTTTCTTATTCTGATGCCAGACTGAAAAAGTTCTGTGTGTTAAAGAAAAACACCTGGTGGACCATTTTTCAGCATCTTAGATCTTACGGGTCCATTCCACCATGTAAAGAAACAACCATATATAAACAAGGTTCAGAAACTGTCTCTATCTTAGAGCCTAAATTCATTTAAAATGGAGGGGAAGAGGGAAACTGTCCTCTGGTCTGACAAAATAAAATGTGTAATTTTTTTCTGGTAATCATAAATGCCACAACCTCCATGCTAAAGAGGTGAGGGGCTGTCTGACTTATCAGTGCACAGTTCAAAAGCCAGCATCTGTGATGTGCACACAAGTAACTTGCTCATCTCTGAAGACACCATTAATGCAAATGATATCTATAAGTTTGGAGAAAAATATGCTGCCATCCAGACATTCAAATAATTACAACAGCATGGTTTTGTAGTAAAATAGGTGCTAAATTGCTGATCTGCTTAAATTCTATCTCTAGCAAAATCTTCAGTTCCTAAACAGTTACGAATTGTTGTTTAAAAGGATGTGATTTAGCACTGTGGTGCATTACTGGCATCAAATTCAGAAGGAGTAAATATTTTCAAATGGCACTCAAAACTTCTCAGTTTCAACATTTAAAATGTTGCCTTTGTATATACTTTTTAATCAAAAGTAGGTTTCAAGTGATTTGTTAATTAGTTTTTATTTACATTTAAAACATCAACCAAAATTGTTTCAGTATGTTTCAGTCAGAAATTTTACAGAACAATGCATTTAGAATTATTTTCCGGTTGCAGTTACTCAATTGCTTCTGTAGCCTTCTATGATAGTAAAATTAATAGGTTTAGATTGTTGAATGTCATTGTGGACTTGGGAATTAGGATTAAGTCACATCAGTGACCAAACAACTTTTTGAGAGAATAATTAAAATAGTAATAGTAATAATCTAAACTGTAATCTTCCTGCATATTGACTATTATTCAAGTCTGCTTTTGGGAAACTGTGGATCACAGTTCATCAGTTGTCCACTAATGTCAGGATTGTTGGTTCAATATCTAGCTCTTCCCCTCATTGATGTGTGAGTGCGTATTACTGTGAGTGCAAATTAATAAATAAGAAGCAATGTAGTAAAATGCAGTACTTTTCAGGTAGAAAAGCACTATGTAACCAGACCATTTATCTCTAATACAGGTTTATACAATTTATAAAACAAGGCTTTTGTGTCCTTTGATAATTTTGAAAATATATCAGTTTTCAAAGACTAATTAACATGCCATCACAGTATCATATTTGCTTCAGACCATTTAAGTGTCCTAAACATGCCAAATAGACCTTCTATGGCAAAAACAGAGTCTTTGTGGATTTTAAAGGTGAACTAATGTTATCTTCGAGGAAAGACCTTCTGGAGTTTTGTCATTGCTGCAGAAATACTGGAAGCTTTAGGGGAATGATCGGCCACTCTGTGACTGCGAAACGCATTAAATCTGCTTCTAGCTTTACTGACAAATCTTGACAGTTAATACACTGAACCGTTACCATATCATTCCCCGGTTACTTCATTAGTAGTACATTCAGTTTATCTGCTGTTATCCGGCGTTACCATACTGACAGGCCCACTGTCAATAACCTAAGTTACAAGAGACCTGCAGCTACTGTCCCTCTCGGCTAACAGCAGCAACGTTAACGCTAGTTATATTGTGCTCAATTGCTTTATGATATTTGTTACAATGTAAAAAATAAAATAAATAAAAAAGAAGAAAAAACAAAACAAAACAACGGGTCAGTCAGTAAACCGGGTACGCATACAGCCAAACCCAGAGGAAAACAAGCTTACCAACACAGCTCTCTCCACTTGACTGGCAGCGGACATCTTGGGTAATTCAGACACAGATCTCTGCTGGTTCATATTTTTGCAAACCTTCGCCTAATGTTGTTAAACCTTTACCTCTTTAGGAACAACGTCTCCCTTTCTGCTAGCTTAGTGGGGGATTTGATCATTTCAGATGCTGTCGGAATTGCGAACAGCTTCATAAACAACTCACGTCAGGTGTAACTTACATATGAAAAGTACGTTTTAGATAAAAAAGACGAGCTGCTGGCAAACTCCAAGTGGCAAGAAGCACAGAGTTATATGTATGTATATATTTTTTGCTATACGTGATGTAATATTTTTCCTACAAGCATTTATACTCCAAACCGCTACGAGGAGCAAGAATGTCAGGATTTACGAGAACTACCTGAATGCAGCATTTATCTGGTCACACATTCGCTATTAAAGTGGCCTCACCCACTCGTGCTCAAGAGGCGTTTTATCTGGGACTCTCGAAGGACCGCTATGACGTGAAAGGGGTTTGATTTATCGACGAATCTGCAAGCAGATGCAGTGCAGGAATAAAGATCATTCTTCAGGAGAGATCTTTACAGCAGAAGCACAATTATATTCTTCACAGGCTGCCCTTTGGATTTATGGACAAACTGATTAGATATTGGTGGTCAGTAGTCTTTGTCTTACGTCCGTCGTATTATTGTCAATGCAATATTACAAGAACGCCTTGAGGAATTTTCACAAACATTTACTTGGACTCAAGGATGAACCAGTTTGAATTTAATGATCAAAGGGGAAGGTCACTGTTACATATGTTTATCTGATTCTTGTAAATGTAATATGTCAAGATCAACTTAAGATTTTTTTAAAGTTGGAACTTTCATCTCTTAATGATTAATTTAACTGTACTGTACACGATACATATTCAGTGACTTGACTTGTTCTTTTCAGGAGGTTCAGGAAACAACAGCTTGAAGTGTTGTTGTTAAAAACAACAACCATAAAATGGACCTTCCAGGTTCAATTTCAATTTCTTCCAATTTCTAGCGGGCTTGGACCGGCACTGCACAGCTGAGGAGGGGAAGAGGGGAATGGGCTGTTAGGGGTTCAGTGTCTTGCCAAGAGACACTTTGACATAGAGCCAAGGCTGGGGATTGAACCACTGACCACTGACCCTGTGGTCTGTGGATGACTGCCTTTACCAACTGAGCTACAGATGCCCCCTGCAGGTGTATTTATACTAAAGCTTATTAAATTCCTCCACTCAGGTAAACTCCATTAATTATTAATCTTAATATTAACTAAATTGTGTGACTTTGTGTTTGACTTTTGAAACAAAATGCCTCCTGTGTGGTTTTCAACCTACTGTTTTAATTATAAGCTCATGAACTCCTTGACCCTTGCATCTCTTGCGGTGGACTTTGGATTTTTTATTTTATGCAGGTGTATGGGCTGAAAATCACAGGCAACCCAACAGTATTGTAGTTTGAAGCCGGTTACACGCAGGTTATACGACCTAGGCATACTGAGAAAACATTTTATTTTTCCCCTTTTAATTAGCTTTTGCACTTCTAAACATTGTGGACACAAATGTAAAAAGGTTTTCAAGGTAAAATCTGAACCTTTAAAAAACAATGCTGTCAATTGTGTTGTATTTCCATCTCAATCTTTTCTAGATCCGAGGGGGAACCTCTATATTGTCTTAATGTGTGTTCTTTATGTCGCATATAAAACAAATCTCTAGAACAGCCTTCTTCCACTTACGAAACATTTCCAACTGGAATTAGCCAGAGAGATCATATTTCTCCTTCATTAGCTTCTTTCCATTGGCTTCCAATAAAATCTACAATAGAATTCAAAACCCTCCTCCTTATACAAAAAGCTCTTAATGGTCAAGCTCCATCATATTTAAAAGACATCCTAGTACCATATCGTCAGATTAGACCACTTCGATCCCCCCCAAATCTAATAAGGTCCTCTCCTCTCTCTATACATTAAGTTGTCACGACCTCATGCTGTTAACTTTCTGTCTTCTCTCTCCCGTAGTTGTGCCTCTCCCTCCGTCTCCCTTTCTGTGTTCCTTTCTGCAGGTGTCAGCAGCTGTGGAGCTGTGTTATTTTCCAGTGTGCAGCTACTCCTCCTACCAACCTGCCAAATGTTTTGTTGTTGCTCTTTTCTTTTCTGTCTCCCTTTTCCACTCACCCCCAACCGGTCAAGGCTGATTAACACCCGAGCCTGGTTCTGCTGGAGGTTTCTCCCGTTAAAGGGAGTTTTTCCTCTCCACTGTGGCCTAGGGCTTGCTCAAGGGGGGATTTGTTGGGTTGCCTCTACATACTTGTATAATTTGCCTTGAGATGACTTTAATGTGAATTGGCACTATATAAATAAAGTTTAATTGAATTTATTATTGGGGTTATAGTGGGTGGTGGAGTCATCCTACCGTGTATTATATTAGGAGGTGTTTCTGATTTTTTGGCTACCCTATTTAAAATGATGGCTGACAATCACAGGTGGTGCAGAAATCTAAGTATTAAGACTGACTAATCCATCGTTGGTTTTCAGAGGTAATGTTACTAAATGCTAATTAGTACTCCAACATGAGTAGTCATAAAAATTCAGTCAGTAATCAGCAGAGAATTTATTAAACGGCACAAGTCTTTATATTTCCACATGTACACAAAATCATAAATATCCCCAAAACCTTACACCCTCCTTCCTTTAATGGCAGACAAGTCAATGTTATGTCAATGCAATAAGCCAGATTATATAAGCCACATATTAATAAATCATTTACACTTGAACTGAACAATCTACAGTATAAAGACAGATGTTAGATAGTTGCTTTGTAGAATCAAAACATTAAGCAGTTTTCATTAATCGCAGTTATTGTAGATGTAAAAGAAACCCTTTCTTGACCTAATGTGCTATGTACAACTGTCTACTTGTATGTTTTTTTACACATGTATCCTAAATTAAAAACTTTCAACATGATTTCCTGGGATTTTGGATAAATAGTTGAAACAGAGATTTTGCATGAAATCTCTTGTATGGAAGCAATTAGGTCTTATGATGGTGCTCACTCTCCAAGTTCTGCTTTGTGTTTTCATGTCATTCTGGATTACAGTGGAAGAACAGCTATAGCTTGTTCCTTTTTTAAAAAAAAAGCTAATGGGGGGAAACGAGAACTGCAATACCTCCCATATGGATAAACCTACATATTGCATTTTCCACCATGGAGCTGTAAAAATCTGACTATCTGAAAATGACAAAGGTATAAATCCCAAATCGGTATGCTAATACAGATGCCTTAAAATATTTCTGTCATTGTGATTTAACTGCAATTTTTTGAGCTAGAACGAAAATTATTCCAACAGGCCCAGCTTGAGTATGTGGCTGCATCTGCATAATACAACTGACAAAGTATCCATAACTATGCCATGCTGCTTTGGGCAAATGCTGTAGGGTATGTAGTAGGTCCTTCACAAGTCCACACTCAAATGCATAAATTAACAAAACAAAAAGCATGCAATTGGTAAAGACTCTAAGATAATCTGAACTCATCCATTTAAACCCCTCAAAAAGTAATTCACAAGCAATTCTGATGTACTATATCAGAGCCAACAGAGGCTGCTCAGATCAACTATTTGATATACTGGCACCAATCTGGCAAAAACAAAAACACTTCACAACACACATTTTTGATCACAATATCTTGAACTTATTGTAACCAAGATACGTAATAATAAACTTACACTAATGTAGACGATTTATAAATTGGTAATGTGCCATGATCAAATGTATCACTTGATAATAATGGCTTTTCACATTATTGGTCAGTTCCAAACATAAATTGGGTCTTGCTGTCTATACTAAAAACTGAGAAGACTTGTGAGGACCTCTACTATACATTTAAGATTGTCCAAACTGTGACCACCTGTATTACCTCCCCTTTATTTTTACCTAAAATGCTTGAGGACAGCAATAAACAAATAAAGCATCCATGTTAACATTTTATGTGGGCTCTTGCCTTGATAAATACTTTAACTAAAATGAGGTGTGTGTGTGTGTGTGTGTGTGTGTGTGTGTGATGATGATGTAACAGTTTGTCAATAATAATGTCGCAACAAAAATAATTGATCGTGGAGCTGAGGATGTACGTACTGTATAGCCGTTTGTTTCTGTCTTTGCATTACTAACACTGTTAGTAAAAGTGTTACATAGGTTTAATTTTAAATAGTGTAGTAGTGTCCCATTTGAGTCTAAAGTTGGTACATGGTACACTATTGTTATTATTATAGTTAAAAAGCAAGTGGTGGATTCATCTAATTCCAAGGAAATATATATTAAACAAAACACACACACGCACACATTAGAAATAAGAACGCTTCCAAACAAGGAATAGAGGTTTAAAATGGGAAAATCATAATTCTTGATGAGAAATGAACTACTACTGCATTTTAAGGCTTCAACACATCTGTTTCTCAGTCTTTATCTTATTTAAGAAACATCATTACCCGACAGAAAAGCATAAATCCTGTGGTTGAATACAGAAACAAACCAACACTAAACTGCAACAAGAACTAAGAAGATAGATAAATAAATACAACTATTACTGAAAGACTGAAGATATTACAAGATTAAGGCAATGCAGTGGCATGTTGTTGCTGTTTTCTCTCATGGAATACTGGATATTTAAAATAAAAGCAAAAATCACAGTTAAATAAATTCATAACTGATTGCCCTTTAGGGTACAGTGAAATTGTTACTGAATTCAATTTGTACAAGTAAAATATATATTTAAAAAAAAAAAAAAAAAAAAGGGTCTCTGCATTAACAAAACATGACCGCAATTTCTGCACACTGGTGTTTAAAGTGGCACTAGACCCCACATTCTCACCAAACCACATATATTAGTTATACTGTTTTTACAGAGTTATTGATAACCAAATTTCCCCAGCCATAAACTGCAGACCTTGTTTGAAACACTGACAGCATGTGTTTCCCCATTACAGTGTACTGTCCAAGGTAGTCTCTGAAAAAGGAATTATGTCCAATGACTTATGGACAAGTAAGTTAGGTGTTGCTGAGGCAAAATTAAATAAAACTAACATATCTCAATTTTTAAAAACTGATTAGTTTCCAAGGGAGAAAACTTCAGTCCAGAGGCCTCAGTCTAGTGAATGTAGGCTCTGTACACTGCAGAAATATCATTGTCTGACTGGTCCAATGCCTTAGCCCTCTTGTATACCTGTATGGGAACATAAAAAAACAAAAGATTATTTCAACAAATTTTTACAGTCACGGCCCAAAAAAAAAAATAAATAAAAAATCGGCAACTTTGCAATTCTGTCAGAAAATGCAACCCTTCTCGTAGAAAATCGTTTCAATTGCAGTTGGTATTCAAATCTTTATTGTTGTTGTTTGTACTGGAATAACAGAAAAAACACAGAGAAGAAACAGAACTCATTAATTATTGGCAACTTTACAAACTTGTAAGAAATAATTGCTTTTCAAGCATGTGATGCTCCTGTAATTTGTATTTAGACAAATACCTGTGGGAAGTAACAGGTGTGGACAATATAGTAATCACACTTGCAACCAGTTAAAATGGAGAAAAGTTGACTCAACCTTTGTGTTGTGTGTCACACTGAGCATGGAGAAAAAGTGTAGAGGTGTGTGTGGATTTGAGAGAAAAAATTGTGGAAAAACATGGACAATCTTAAGGCTACAAGTTCATCTCCAGAGATCTTAATGTTCTTGTGTCCACTGTGCACAGTTTCATCAAGAGATTTACAACTCATGCCACTGTAGCTAACCACCCTGGACATGGACAAAAGAGCACAATTAATGAAAAATGACAACGAAAGATTGTTTGAATGGTGGATAAAGAACCCCGATTAACTTCCAAACAAATTAAAACTGATCTGCAGACACAGGGTACAGCAGTGTCAGCTCGCACTATCCGTCCCCATCTGAATGAAAAGGGATGCTGTGGTAAGCGACCCAGGACGACACCCCTGCTGACAAAAAGGCATAAAAAAGCAACACTGGAGTTTGCCAAAAATTATGTGAAAAAGACCACAAAGTGAACAAGAAGTGGACAGATGAGACAAAAGTAGACCTTTTTGTAAAGGACATTGTTTACAGAAAAAGAAATGGGCACAACACAGTCCCTACAGTCAAACATGGAGGAGGTTTGCTTTGCTGCTTCAAGCACTGGAGGCCTTGATTGTGTGAACGGAATCATGAAATGTGTTGATCCCCAAAGAATTTTGAGGCACATTTTGGTGCCCAGTGTCAGAAAGCTGCGTCTCCAGCAGATGGGTCTTCCAGCAGGACAATCACCCGAAACCCACTTTAATGGTTACAAACATACAAACGTAAAAGTATGTACATAGAGATAAAATAAAATTTAAAAAAGCTATGTACAGAAAACGAGTGTGTAATGGGAGGTAGTACAACTTGAAAAAGTTCACTTCTAGGGAAGAAACTGTTTTTGTGGGGTGAGCTCCTAGTCTTGATGGACTGGGGCCTCTTGCTGAGGGGCTGAAACAGTTCACGTTCGGGATGACGGGGTCTGCTGCAATCATGGCTCCTCTTCTTCGGGTCCTGGAGATATATTGCTCCTGGAAAGATGGCAGGCTGCAGCCAATCACCTTAGCAGAGTGGATGACATGCTGCAGCTTGGCCTTGGATCTGCAGGGAATGGATTCAATGATGGCAGTGTAGAAGTTCATCAACGTCTTCACGGGGAGGTGAAACTTCTTCAGCTGCCGCAAGCTAACTAAGGCACCCAGGTTTGTCCGTTCCACACAGTATCTTGTCTGCCAGCTTGCGCTGCGCCTCATGCACGTTGCCTTGCATCGGAAAATGAACACAGACGATATTGAATGAGGGGAACTCACAGGGTGAGTAAAACGACGTACATGTAATGATGAAGGCCTCCAGGTCTGGGAGCAGTGCAGAGACAGTACCGAAAGATTACTGAACCAGCCCCTATTGATGTAAAAATAGATTCCCACTCCCTTTTTTTGCCAGAAAGCTCAGTGTGTCTGTCCGCTCTGCAAAGTTGAAATTCACTGCTGTAGTGCAGAGTCTGATATAAGATCACACAGCCGCGTTTCCGTGGAGGGAGTAGAGTTGAGAGTCTTAGTTTTTGTTCACGGCAGAGTCAGTGCCAAAGAGAGGGCACGTTAGAGAGGAATATCCCGGGAGCATGGTGCATAATCCGTGCCTGTGGAGACACAGAAGTACACCTGAGGGTTTTACCTTATCTGCAGGGCTTCACTTTGTTACGCGCTGTCTTGATCAAAATAGGAAGTAAATCTACGGTAGAAGCTAGAAAAGTTGGAAATAATAAAAAATCTAAAAATCCACAGGGGTAGTAGCGCTGATGTTCGTGAGTTCTTCCCTGGATTACGGACCACAAGGATTGGGGCAAAAAATGAATTAAAACACAAAACCAGACAAAGTAGAGCGCATCAAAGCACTTAGGCTGCCGTCCAAGGCGCCAACTTATATCGATTGATTCCTGCAGTAACCCTCCCATTTTTATCCAGGTTTGGGACTGGCACCAAGTTGGCCCTTGGTGGTTGGGCCTGGTGGGGTGGGATTTGAACCTGCAGCCTTCTGCATTCCCACCCAATGCTCTACAACTGAGCCACTAAAAAGTTTCAGTAAAATGTTGCATACATTTTGCTTGTTCAGTGTCAAGTTTCTGTGTTTCTGATTTTGTAAAAGCAGACCACAATGTTCAAAAGCATCACAGTAAACATTAGAACTTCAACAAATGACTATTAACCAATCTACCATTTATAATTTCAATTAATGGACAAGCCTATAAAATTTTATACAAGTTCAGAAATACTGGGGGGTGAAAAATAAGAGAACCTCCATTTCTACTTTCTAATGCCATTTGGACAAACCAGTAGTCCAAACCCCCAAATACATGTTCTTCTAAACTAAATAAAAGGAAGAAACCCAAATTCACACACTTGAGAAGCGAACCACAAGCAAGAGTACAATTAAATTACAATAACCACAGTAAAACAGAAAAGCAAAGTTTCTTTAAAAAAACAACAACAAAAAACACCTCATTGTACCTCATTGGCAGCTGCAGCCATTGGGGTTGGGTGGTTGGCCATGTCACCCATGGAGATGGCTAACCTCAGATCCTTCTGAATGTGTTTCAAATAGTAGTCGGGCTTAAAGTTGCCCTGTAAAATATCTGGAAGAGGATAGTTGAATGGTTTATATAAGCTTAACCTCTGAAATAGGGTACAATATTTAGATAGATTATAAGTTAATGTAAGTGTTTTTATATAGTCATAAGCTCAAAACTTTACTTTTTTAAATTTTAGATTAAAAATTAGAAAAAAGTAAATCAAGACAATATTTCAATAAGCTTCCATTCGGTTGACTTACTTTGGCATTTCTGGTCAACAAAGGTGCTTGCCATCTGGCCTTGGCAAAGGATGTCAAGGAAGGTCTGCTGAGACTGGCCAGTGGCCTGGGCTAGAGTTAGCCCCTCTGCAATGGTGGCCATGAAACTACCCTGCACCATGTTGAGGATCAGCATCATCCTTGCTGCATTCCCTGCTTCACCTTAACACATTCACACATTTTAAACACACATAAAAAGATAAACATGCAACAGTATCCACATAAAATAACTATCAGTGTGCCCATGTCTACACATGTGTTGGAACAGAATTATTAATGTAATAGTACAGCTGATTTTATTCAAAGCTTTAGCAATTAAAGCTGGACAGACACTGTAACTTTTATGATGTGTTTACTCACACTATGTTTTTTAAATTTGCCCAATAGTTTGAAGTGCATGCTGTATGTTCTATTTGTCTAATAACCAGTTACACCAAGACTGTATATATATGTACTGGAATGAAGTCAGAGCTCTCCTTTAGGAACAGAAACAGGAAATTGAAAGTGAGTCTGCTCCAGTGAGCGGTTAGCACATAATCACTGTAAATGAGGTCATTAATAAAGTCATTCTGAAGTCATCCTAGACAACTGAGTTCCTGGTATTGTTACATCATCTTATGATGCATTTTGTTACTGTTATTTTTTGTTCTTGTTACACAGAGAAAGAATAGAAGAAATAAAAAGACACCTCAAGAGGTTTATCTTTTTGGGCAAAAATATAATTTATATTCTATTAATATTGTTTTCTTGTGCCACAGTTGTAACCACCCCATAAAGGCAATATGCCAAAAGACTGATCATCTGACTTGTAATGATGAGTCTGATAACCTTGTTAATTTATCTCCACTTTAACTTTTTGTAACCATTTGTCAGCATATCCAAAAGTGAACACCTTTTTAAACTGTACATTGTATCATGGACTCATTTACACTAGACATACCCAGAAAGAAGGAAGTCTTGCCCATTGCCTGGAAACAACTGCTACAGTCCTCATAGACAGTTCTGTCACCAGCTGCTAGAATGACCAGCATCCCATCATTGGAGAGCTGCTGGCTTCCTGCCACTGGAGCCTCAAGAAAACGGCCCCCCCGTGACGTGATCACCTGGCATTTACAAATTGAAAAACAAGTCAATACAGTAATGCACTGCTACTATGTGAAAAACTGCTTCTACTGTAAAAATTTCTAACAGAGGAAGACGGTCATTTTGAGGGATAGTCTCTCATAATAAAGTGCATCCCTCATAGGGGTGGATGAGCTGATGACCCTGGACTGCAACTGACCAATCTATGCATTTGTGTAGATTGTAACTGATTAAAAATATACTGAAATTACTTTTAAATCCAGCTCGGCCACCACTTATCTCCCTCTGTTACAAGATAACAAATAACCCTCTTTCATCCCAATTGTATATTTCAGTTTTGTGTCTGCACCATACACTTATATTTACTCAACCAAAGGTTCATAAAAGCAGTGTCTCACCTTCCTGTAATTATATTATATATATATATACCTCTTAATTATATTTCCCATTCATTCATGACAGAAAAAAAATATTTCATGGCTTGAAGCTGAATATCTTATTTATTATAAGTGTTATTTTATTTGAAAAGTATATTCCAGAGAGTCATTTGTTGTGGAAAAATGAGTTGATTTTACAATAACAGATTTCCTGTCAAGAGACAATACAAGGGTTTGATACACTGAATCCAAATGACTAAATTAGTACTGCTATTTACTACCAAAGTGGACTACTGAGCACCCCAGCATGTCATTCCTTTCCTCTGCCCATCAATCTTTAAATTCCTCCCTCTGAGATCAGATATTCTGATTCATTACCATATGGCTTATTTATCTGTAAATTTGTAAAATTTTAACTGTATTTTATTTTTATTTTATTCTCATTTTATGTCAAATTTCGTACACACAATTTAATATTCTTGTATGGAGCATCTCTGACGAAAGCAAGGTAAAACACTATTATTGCACCAAATGTAGTAGAGTTGCAGGTCAGAATTTTTAGAACATGTTAAAGAGCATCTTTTTCCACTGACTCAATATTAGAAGGATGTCAGTCACTCTAATTTAGAATTTTCTACAGGCAGAATAATGTGCCATTTTTCTAGAGTTGTTTATCCATCCTGGTGATAATTCTCTCAAGTTATGTCTATCCAGAGTCCAAGGTTACTCATTTTAGTTGTTGAGCTATTACTGATTAAATTTAAGGGCATTTGTTCAGATGAAAATAAAACAAAAATAGCTTAGGGCTTGAGTGGTTTTAATAATTGAAAAATCAAAGTGACTATCAAAAGTGTGACTGTAGAGTACCTGCTAAAACATGTTCTGGAGAATGTAGGTTATCAAATGCCAAATGCTAATTTAACACTAAGAACCCACTTCATAAATAATAAAGATAAATTGAGGATAAAAAATGACAATATCAATGGTTGTTTAATTTATGGAACTTCCATGACAATTCTAAACTTAACATTTTGCTTGCTTTAGTTTATATTCACTGTGTATACATGCAAAATTTAAAAAACTGTATTACTGATGAAATAGTTCTGCACCTGACTCTGTTTTTATGCATGTGACTGCATGCATATGTCTTTGTGTATACCTGTGAGAGTTCTGTGATTGTCTCAGGGTCTACAGTGGACATCTCTATATAGCATTTGCCTGGTCTGATTCCCTGCAGCACTCCACTCGGCCCCAACACCAACTAGAGAGCAAATGGACACAAAGGCAATACTTGTAATTAAGTGATTTACGCCTAAATAGAAACTAATTTTGTTAATTGAGATGGTACTCACATCTCTGGCAGCTTTTGGGTCAGACACACAGGAGAAAGTGATGTCACACGTAGAAGCCACTTCTGCAGGAGTCCGGCCTAACCTTGCACCCTCCTGGATGAACAGGTCACACTGGAGGGAGGAGTCATTAGCCACATTCCAATGCAAATTAATATGCTTGTTTCATGGTTTGACAACATATAAAAAGAAAACGCTGTTTACCCTATTATATTTACATTCACTGTCCAAAACACACTGCATTTCAAAACATGTCGATTGTCGATCCTACCTCATAAAACAATTTCCCCCATGATTGCAGGCCCCACTAACAAAAAAACATTTCCATCAGCATAAATGTCATGCTGTTTGAAAATACCACCACCAACAAATTCAGTGTTTTTACATGCACTTAAGTAACCAGGCTACAGTCAGCTTTCTTAGGAAAGCTGATTTCAAAGTTTCATGTAAACAGAAAAGATTGTTTTTGAATGGAAGTAGGAGATTAGGAAAACCTAATTTCCCAAGATAGAGTTCTCCTAAAGAACAACTAAATCTCTGCCAGGTTAACCAGGGTTCTAATCAGCTTTCTCCAACGTTGAACTGCTCCAGACAGGGAAGTGAAAGGCTGAATGAAAGAAGATTTGTTCAAGTAACCTAATTACTTAATTGTATGTAAACAGCTTCAATAATTTTAATGTGAAATGTGAATCACTTTCTACTCAAATAAGCATCTTTTTTGTGTCCCACCACTTTCCTCTTGCATCGTTTGCTGTCCAAATACAACTGCTTGTCTTTATTCCCATTTAATCTTGAATCTCAGTTTACTATCTGTGTTTCTCATCCCATTCAAGTGAACAGTGATATTTCTTGTGTGACAGTGACTGTGGTATTTTACCTTTTCTGCTGTACGATTCCAAACTGTGACAACATGGCCCATTTTTAGGAGGTTGGAAACTATACCGCTACCCATCAGCCCCAAACCCAGGAACCCTATCCTGGAGAGTTGATAAGCAAAAAACAAATCAAAACATGAGCACTAAAAGAAAAACATAAAGAAATACAAGACTTCCCATGCATTTGTTTGCAGGAACATTTAAAAAGTTTCCTAAATGACAAAAAAATTAATTAATAAAAATCAGGAACATGAGCAAAATCAGAATTTATCAGGTGTTAACTTGTGTTCTGTTTGCCAGCTTAATTTGTCTTTTGCGAGAATGTAGTAATACCTTTTATCTGTGGGTGTGATGCTGCCATTGATGGCTGTGCTGTCTGCTGCTTGGATAGATGTTGACCCTGTGTCCTATACATTCACCAGCAAAACTGTTATTATCATACTCAAGGACACCAAGTCCAGCTTTACAATGTATTTAGGGAGAATATAGATTCCTAAAATGTTAATATTTAACACACTTGCAGTTTACAATTAAAAATGTACAGCAAATCAAATCGGCAAATTTGTACAAGTAAAAATATAATTATTAAGTTAATCCGGCAAAGTTTGTTGTTGTTACTTTTACTAATATTTACTAATAGTTTTACCTCTTCAATAATCTTCAGGCGCTTGCTAATGGGTTCCATTGATGAGGCTGGCTGTGGGCAGAGAGGAAACAATCAGATTAAAGGTGATCAATATAATCTATACACGTCATGTGGTAATGTCAAGTAAAATAAGTTTTTTTATACAAGAGCAGTTACTACTATAAGAGCATTATATACAAATAATTTATACTAGGAGGGACTGGGCAATTTTGCAATGATCCTCTTGATTTGTCTTGTACTATACATTTAGTGCACACCTTTTCTTTACAGTGGTGGGCTTTTGGCTCACTAAAATAATGATTTGTTTTGGTCAGTGGTGGAATCCAGTCTGGTTTTAGACCCAAATGATCTTGCATGTGGATGGCCAAGTGTTTCTCATAAAATTTTGTATCTATAAAGAGAGTGTGACCATCTTGGCAGAAATTTGAGGTTGTCTTTCTGCCAGTTAGTTGAGTGAGTTGAGTTAGGCGAGTTAGGCTTTCAAGGATCATGAGTAATCAGCGGTAACCGGTTAGGTTAACGTTGGTTCAGGATAAGGTAAGCGTATATCTATGTGAAAACAAGGTTTCCTTCTCCCCTGAGGATCTGAATTTGATGTTAACTATCCATAACCATACACGCTATGGTTGATAGTTGACATCAAATTCAGAAATAGGTGTTACATATCTATATTATCTTGACTTTATTATGCAAAGTGCCTTGAGATGACTTTGCTGTGAAATGATTGAAGTGGAAACATAAGCAGAGAATAATTTAACTACTTCATATAGACAAATTTTAAATAAAACAGAGTAAAAGCTGATTGCTACAGCTTTGTTTAAATGGTCTGCACTTATATAGCACTTTTCTACCTATTGACACTTGAAGCTCTTTACACTGCTTGTTATTAACCCATTCACACTCACAATGACACACACACACTCATACACCTACCGGGAAGGTGCTAGTTGGCCAACATTCACCGGGAGCAACTAAGTTGGGGTTCAGTGTCTTGCTCAAGGACACTTCGACATGTGACTGGAGGAGCCGGGGATTGAACCAACAACTGTGAGATTGGTGGACAACCGCTCTACCTTACAGTCGCAGTCGCCCCCACTGTTTCCTGTTTTACTATGTGCCATAACCATTATGGAACATACATTACCAGGAGATAAAAAAAGAACGACTTAAGAAACAAATCATCAACACCATTGGTATCTGGTAATAGACATGTGAAAACAGTATATAGTGCAGGTAATATAAACACAGCATGAAATCTTTCTATGTGACGCTGTAACCCTGTAGACCAGGGAACTTAAATAAGAGGTTTAACGAAGAGGTTTTTAATTAAAGACATATCCACTGCAGGTGAATTCAGAAATACATTTACTGGCAATTAGGTTTTCAAATTAAAGGAATTTACACAGTGAGTTGGTAAGCAACAATATAACAAATGATTTTTTTTTTAAAAAACACAAATATAGGTAGTAGCTATAAATATAGACATAGTAAGCTCTAACATTTGCAATGGAACACTGCCTCTTGCTAGAGCGTTTAGTTTTTTTTTCTTCTTTTACAGATTTTCTGTCCAGGGTAGGTGGGATCAGCCATAACCTTTCAGGCATGCTTCAGGGTACTGGAGTCTTGTAGACACTACATTGATGGCAGATCCCTCCTTGAAAAGTGAAAGGACTTGTAAAGTGCCATAAAAATAAAGTTAGCAGCATTATTATTGTTGTTTTCACTGGGGATTCTGTGATATCACTTTTCCCCCTGACTGAGTACAAGTACTTGTATCTGAATACTTGCTTATACAGAGTACCTATACAATTACTAAAATGGTGTGCTTTTAGTATGGCTTGATGGCTACAAGTATATAGGACAATTTTAGTGTTTACCGTGGAGCCACATAAGCAAGTAGGTGGATGTCTGACCACATGTCATATAGATTAGCAGGTTTCCTCTGATAGTGTGACATCATGCTAAATTCCTTAGCAAAAGCAAAAGCCTCTTAGCAAAGTTTGCAAATACAATTCTTTCATCTTCCTTCTTCAGAATATTCTAATTTCCATCTTTCTTAGAAGCAGAAGGCTTTGTTAGCAGCTTCTCTCTTTCATCGTTTACAGGTAGAAGAAGTCAATGGTACTGTGTTGAAGTCTGCTCCACCATCAGTATGTTTTTCTTCTGTATTTACTAGCTACACCAGTGAGAGTCAATTCCACAAATGGTGCTGCACCACTCAGTGATAAAAAAAAAATGCATCAAGTGTTTTCTGTGGGATACACAATGGACACCTCTGCCCTACTACAAAAACTAATTTTCCTTAGTTTCAACAATTTTCCTTGCTGTGGTTTGAATCCCTGACCACCTGGCCTCTCTGTGTGGAGTTCTTCCTGTTAATTGGGGACTTCATATATCCCATAAGTTTAAAGGTGAGCATACATGGTTTTCTGTCTGTGTATGCCTCAATGTGTTGGCAATGAGCTAGATTGCATTTAGATGCACTTAAATAAGTGGGAAAGTCAGAGAAATCAGCTTTCTCCGTTAATTAGGGAACATGTTAACATGCACTTAAAATACTTGGTTACTGGAAAATCTGTGTATAAATGCAACCGAAGAGTAACCTGAATTAAAAACCTATTAAACCTTACTAAACCTGAAAAATAACTCATAAGTAGCAGACGTAAAAGCTAAGCAGGATAGTGCCTCTTACCTTCTCAGATTGGCTGAGTAGGAAATGATGAAAATGTGGGTCATCCTTTACAGACTGCAAAAGAAGAAGAAGAGTTTAATGTTGGTGCGTTTGTGTGTGTTAGCGGTAGAGTAATCATTTTGATTTTTTATATTTGTCATATGCCTGGGTCAATTTTTCACATTTTTAAATCAAGTGTAGCAACTGTTGCTACACATGAATCTGGAAAGGGTTATAAAATCATTTGCAAAGAATTTGGAATGGATTGTGATTATTGTCATGGTTATTTTAATGTAGGTTTTATGATTATTCAAAATAAAACTGTTAAAACTATTGCAGTGCTGTATGAACATTGTGGAAGACTAAAACCCCCCCTAATAAATAAATATTGGGGAAAAAAATGTTTTTGGCATTTGGCCTCTGGGTTGACTGTGGCACAGGAGGTAGACATGTCTTCCAACAAGCCCACAATTGTTGGTTTGATCCCCGGCTCCTCCGGTCACATGTCAAAGTGTCCTTGAGCAATATAACCCCAACTTAGTTGCTCCTAAATGTTGACCCTATCAGTGTGTGAGTGTATATGTTTGATTGTGAGGGGGAATGGGTAAACGAAAAGCAGTGTAAAGCATTTTGAGTACCAATAGGTGGAAAAGGTAAGTACAGATCATTTACCATGAAAGTGCCATTGAATTAGAAATGGAAAACTGGGTGTGGCATTCAGGAATTGGAGCCATTTTAATAACCAAACCCCCATTTGTGTGACACATAAATAATGGAACAACCAAACATAATTACAAATATAAGGTTGCCTTTCACACTTGGATGGAAATTCTTTGAAGTCAATGAACAGTCGACATTAACAGGATGCTTTGCCAGGCCTTTATTGCAGGTGCCTTCAGCTGCCGTTTGTTTGTGGGTATTTCAGCCTTCAGTCTTCAGTGAGTGAAAAGCTGCTCTAAATGGCCACTTGTATAATGCTTTTATCCAAAATCTCACATAGCAATGGTGGTGACTGCCGTGCAAAGTGCTTACCTGATCCACTAGGAGCAACTTGGGGTTCAGTGTTTTGCCCAAGGACACTTTCACATGTAGCCGGGAGCGGGGATCAAACCACTCGACATGACTGCCTTTCCAACTAAGCTACAGCCACTACTGCATTAAGATCAGGTGACTGACTTGCCCAGTGAAATATTCAATTTCTTAGTAATCACAGTTAAAAGGGGGAAAAGTTGACTTAACCCATTCTTGTGCATCAAACTGCGCATGGAGAAAAGAAAGAAGTATAAAGAGATGTCTGTGGATTTGAAAGAAAACATTGTGGAAAAACATGGGCAATCTCAAGCCTACAAGTCCATTTCCAGAGATCTTAATGTTCCTGTGTCCACTGTGCGCAATATCAAGAGGTTTATAGCCCTGGCACTGTAGCTAACCTTCCTGAACGTGGACGGAAGGGCAAAATTTATTAAAAATTACAACAAATGATTGTTCGAATGGTGGATAAAGAACCCCAATTAACTTCCAAACCAATTCAAAATGATCTGCAGACACAGGGTACAACAGTGTCAGCCAGCACTATCCGTCCCCCTCTGAATAAAAAGGAACGCTCTGGTAGGACACCCAGGAGGTCACCCCTGCTGACACAAAGGCATAAAAAAGCAAGACTGGAGTTTGCCAAAAATAAAATAAAAAACACAATCCTTCTGGGAGAATGTACTGTGGACAGATGAGACAGAGATTTTTGGTAAAGGACACTATGGCACTGCTTACAGAAAAAGAAACGAGGCCTTCAAAGAAAAGAACACAGTCCCTACGGTCAAAGATGTTTTGGGGTTGCTTTGCTGCTTCTGGCATTGGATGCTTTTACTGTGTGAACGGTATCATGAAATCTGTTGATCTCCAAAGAATTTTGGGGCGCAAAGTAGCGGCCAGTGTAAGAAAGCTGTAGTGACCCGTGAAAGGGAGCAGTCAGAGGGAAAATATTTGGGAATAAATTGGTTTCATTAGTCCAGAGAATCTTAGTCCAGGTGTGGGTGCTTTTTTTTGGCAAACTCTAATCTTGCCTTCTTGTGGTTTTGCATTACCCTTAGTTTGCACCTTGTTGAGTAGCGATCTCTTGACTGGTGACTTAAATAACAAACCTATCTCTCCCAGTGTGTTGATATTGTGAAAGGGCTTGTCTTCACATTCGTCATGTACATTCAGGTAAACCTGCAGGTAACATTACTGTAGGTCTGTCTCTTTTGTGACATCACCGGTCGTTGATGCTGTTCTTAAATATTAAACCTTTTTAAAAAAAACCTTGGTGAGAACGACTGGTAGAGACTAGGTTTTAAGGCAAAAGACTAGAATCTTTACACAGCACACATTCAATGGCCAGTCTCTGCTGACTGTCAGCGCAGACTAAGCCAGACTGGCACTGACCAAGACCAAGTGGGTCTGACCAGTCGTTGCAACAAAATTACATTCATAATCGGCTGTACGGTTGTTGAGTGTGTGTCGGCCTTTAGCCACTCTTAATGGTTTCGCCATCTCTCTGGTGGTTTAGCTAACAGGGATTTGGCTACTGCTAAAGGTGCTGCTCATCTTTCCTATGTGCAATTTCTTATGTTCATTTATACCTCTTGTCAAAACTGTCTTTCCTCGTTTCCAGTATGAGCATTCAATATTCATCTATATTTAGAAAATGGAGGATTAACATTGATGTTCAACTGCATATTAACCTTAACAACCCAGCAGTATTCTCACATTACTTTAACTATGCTCGCTAGCATGACTCAAGACATGTTTGCTAATAATATATTTAAAGACTGACAGATCCGAACACACAGGTCCTGTGTGTGTGTGTGTGAGAGAGTGAGTGAGTGAGTGAGTGAGTGAGTGAGTGAGAGAGACATACAGTGAGTAAGAGAAGTAAGCGAAAAAACGAAAGTGCAGGATAACAAGGAGTAAATCCTCCAATGTATTGGGAAAAAATGGACAGGCTGTCAAAGTCTGGATAATTAATGGGAGGAACAGCTGATTATTAATAATTTTTTGAAAAGGCTATATATATATATATATATATATACATATACATATATACATATACATATATATATACATATACATATACATACATATATATACATATATACACATATATACATATATATATACATATATATATACATATACATATATATATACATATATATATATATACATATATATATATACATATACATATATATATACATATATATATATACATATACATATATATATACATATATATACACATATATATATATATACACATATATATATATACATATATACATATATATACATATATATATACATATATATACATATACATATACATATACATATATATATATATATATATATATATATGACGCACAGTTTGTCAATATCAACAAGTCCTATATTTGTGCAGTCCTAGAAACAAACATTGCGCGCTTTTCGAAAATAAAATGACTGCCCCAAAATTTGTGTTTGTGGAACTGCTGAAGTTAAATGTATGATTTCTAAGAATACAAATGGGTTGAGAGCTCCATTTCCAATTAAATGAACCAAATCAAAACAGCAAAAAAACAAACAAAAAAAGACTAAAATAAATCTGACTCGGTTTTTATAATTATTTTTTATTTTTTTTATTTTTTTTTAAAACTCAACCCAACTTCAGCCTAAAATGACCATAGACGGGTCAGAAGGGGAAGTACTGCCATTGTTGGTGAATAAAGCTTAGGTTAGGATAAGGTAGAAGAACAGCAAGATAAAGAAGGCATAGCTGGAAGGCGGGTTCACCTACACTGCTTTCCCATTTGAATCCTGAGCCAGGTCCAGCCCCCAGCCTTTCAATAGTGGATGACTCTGGGTCAGAGTCAGTTAAGTCCTTGAGGAGGAGAGAAACACATATTCACCTTCTAAATGAAAAGGTTTGAATTTGTAGAGGTCCATGTCTGCTATCGAGGACTGGTTGCATTGTACAGGTGTACCCAGTGAAGGGGCGAGAAAAAAACAATTTCACTGCTCCCTATTTCAATTTGTTCTTTTTTGCTCCTTGTTGTAATGTGAGAATGTTTCCCCATAAATATATTCAGAATTATAAACAAGAACGTTGACAATTTACATGGTTCACTTTAAACATTGATTCAATCATACTCCTGTGCAATTGCATTCGTACATGACAACTTATGTCCACTGTATCAAAACAAAGACTATTTATTCTGTGAGCTGTTACAGCAAATGACAGAGCAGGATTTTAATAACATTTTCTAAATTACCTGTGTATTTACAACAATCCAATCTTCTTCTTTTCCTTTCGGCTGTTCCCTTTCAGGGGTCACCACAAGCGAATCATGTGCCTCCATCTAACTCTATCCTCTGCATCCTCTTCTCTCACACCAACTAACTTCATGTCCTCTCTCACTACATCCATAAATCTCCTCTTTGCTCTTCCTCTAGACCTCCTGCCTGGCAGCTCCAACCTCAGCATCCTTCTACCGATATATTCACAGTTTCTCCTCTGAACATGTCCAAACCACGTCAATCTGGCCTCTCTGACTTTATCTACAAAACATCTAACATGAGCTGTCCCTCTGATGTCCTCATTCCTGATCCTGTCCATCCTCATCACTCCCAAAGAGAACCTCAACATCTTAAGCTCTGCTACCTCCAGCTCTGCCTCTTGTCTTTTCTTCAGTGCCACTGTCTCTAAGCCGAACAAAATCGCTGGTCTCACCACCATCTTGAACAGCTTTCCTTTCATTCTTGCTGATACTCTTATCACACAACAATTCTGACACTATTCTCCACCCGTTCCAACCTGCTTGAACTCGCCTCTTCACCTCTTTTCCACACTCTCCGTTACTTTGAACAGTTGACCCTAAGTACTTTTAAAGTCCTGCACCTTCTTCACCTCTGCTCCCTGTAACCTCACCGTTCCACCTGGGTCCCTCTCATTCACACACATGTATTCTGTCTTACTGCAGCTAAGCTTCATTCCTCTGTTTTCCAGAGCAGACCTCCACCTCTCTACATTTTCCTCCACCTGCTCCCAGCTCTCACTACAAATCACAATGTCATCTGCAAACATCATAGTCCACGGAGATTCTAACCTCATCTGTCAGTCTGTCCATCACCAGAGCAAACAAGAAGGGGCTCAGAGCTGATCCTTGATGCAGACCCACCTCCACCTTGAACTCCTATGTCACACCTACAGCACCTCACCACTGTCTTACAGCTCTCATACATGTCCTGCACCACTCTAACATACTTCTCTGCCGCTCTAGAATTACTTATACAATACCACAGTTCTTCTTTTGGCACTCTGTCATACGCTTTCTCTAAATCTACGAAGACACAATGCAACTCCCTCTGACCATCTCTGTACTTCTCCATCAGCATCCTCAAAGCAAATACTGCATCTGTTGTTCTCTTTCTAGGCATGAAACCATATTGCTGCTCACAAATGTTCACCTCTGCCCTTAGCCGAGCTTCCACTACTCTTTCCCACAACTTCATTTTATGGCTCATCAGCTTTATTCCTCTGTAGTTGCCACAGCTCTGCACATCTCCCTTGTTCTTAAAAATGGGCACCAGGACACTTCTCCACCAGTTCTCGGGAATGCTCTAACTCTCCAAGATCTTGTTAAAGATTTGAGTTAAAGATCACTGTCGCCGACTGTGGTGCAGGAAGGTAGAGCAGTTGTCCACCAATCTCACAGTTGTTGGTTCAATCCTCCGGTCACATGTCGAAGTGTCCTTGAGCAAGACACTGAACCCCAACTTAGTTGCTCCCGGTGATAGCAGCTCCCCCATCGGTGTATGAGTGTGCGTGTGATTGTGACTGTGAATGGGTGAATGAGAAGAACTTTGAGTGCCAATAGGTAGAAAAGCGCTATATAAGTGCAGACCATTTACCATTTTAAACAAACTAGTCAGAAACTCTACTGCCACCTCTCCTAGACTCTTCCATACCTCCACAGGTTTGTCATCAGGACCAACTGCCTTTCCACTCTTCATCCTCTTCAATGTCCTCGTCACTTCACTCTTACTAATCTTTGCTACTTCCTGCTCCACACCAGTCACCTCTTCTACTCTTCGTTCCCTTTTATTTTCCTCATTCATTAACTCAAAGTTCTCCTTCCATCTTCCCATCACACTCCTGGCACCTGTCAATACATTTCCATCCTTATCTTTAATCACTCTAACCTGCTGCACATCCGTCCCATCTCTATCTCTTTGTCTGGCCAACTTGTACAAATCCATCTCTCCCTCTTAAGTGTCCAATCTAGCATACAAGACTTTGCCACCTCTACCTTCACCTTACGCTGTATCTCCCTGTACTCCTGTCTACTCTCTTCAGTCCTCTCAGTGTCCCACTTCTTCTTAGCTAACCTCTTTCTCTGTATACACTCCTGAACTTCCTCGTTCCACCACCAAGTCTCCTTGTCCGCTTTCCTCTTTCCAGATGACACACCGAGTACCCTCCTACCTGTCTCCCTGATCACATTAGCTGTAGTGGTCCAGTCATCTGGAAGCAACTCCTGACCACCCAGATTCTGTCTCAGCTCCTCCCTGAAAACTAAACAACATTGTTCCTTTTTCAACTTCCACCACTTCGTGCTCTGCTCTGCCTTTGTCCTCTTCATCTTCCTCACCACCAGAGTCATTTTACACACCACCATCCTGTGTTGTCTGGCTACACTCTCCCCTACTAATACTTTACAGTCACTGATCTCTTTCAGATTACAACGTCTACAAAAGATGTCGTCCGCCTGAGTGCTTCTACCTCCGCTCTTGTACGTCACCCGATGTTCCTGCCTCTTCTGGAAGAAAGTGTAAACTACAGCTATTTCCATCCTATTTGCAAAGTCTACCACCATCTGTCCTTTAGCGTTCCTGTCCTGAAGACCAAATCTGCCCATTACATTCTCATTACCTCTGTTCCCTTAACCTACATGTCCATTTAAATCTGCACCAATCACCACTCTCTCACCTCTGTTGATGCTCTGCATCAGTTCATCTAAATCACTCCAGAATTTCTCCTACTCTTCTAACTCACATCCTACCCGTGGGGCATAACCACTAACAACATTGAACGTCACGCCTTTAATTTCCAGTTTCAGACTCATCAACCTTTCTGATACTCTTTTCACCACTAGAACTTTCATCACAAACTCCTCTTTCAGGATAACTCCTACTCCATTTATCTTCCTATCTGACCCACAGTAGAAGAACAACTTGAACCCTGCTCCTAAGCTTCTAGCCTTGCTACCTCTGGAAACCTGGTCTTCTGGAAACACAGTATATACACCTTTCTTGTCGGCATCATGTCAATCAACTCTCTAGCCGTCCCCATCATGGTCCCAACATTCAAAGTCCCTACTGTCAGTCCTACATTCTTAGCTTTCCTCTTCTCTCTCTGCCTACAAACACACCTTCCTCCTCTCCTTCATCGACTTCGACCAACAGTAGTCCAATTTCCACCGGTACTCTGTAGGTCAACAGCATCGGTGGCAGTCGTTGTTAACCCGGGCCCCGACCGACCTGGTATGCTAGTCATAGTCATAATTCGCATTTTCAATTTGGCATGTGTTTTCTGTCGGATGCCCTTCCTGACACAACCTTCTGCATTTATCCAGACTCGGGACTGGCACAAGAAGACACTGGCTTGTGCCCCCTCACAATGATCACAATGATCTGCCTTTCTTACATTTACTGTCCATAAATTAGCAGCCTGAATTAGTTAGTTGTTAACCTCTATTGTTGTCCAAAACTATTAAAAAACATAAGCCAGAAACACCACTCCACTGGTTGAGATGTTTCTTTAGTCAAAAAGTTAACTTGGGTTTAGCTCAGAATGCTATGTATAATCCGAGGTAAACTGTTGCTTCAATGGCAACTCAGAACATTTGGGGGATTTTCTTCCACCCAATAACACATTCTGAAAAACAAAACAAAACACATCAACCAGTGGAGAAACATGCCTTTCTAATGTGATTTAAAAAAAAAAAATCAGTTTTAAACAACAGGCCTACGGCACATTCTAAAAAGCTGAAAGAATCCACACTGCAGATTTCCCTATATTATAAAATAGCTCTCTGCCTCTAGCTGAAAAACTCCTCTAGATGACATCAACTGGAGGACTTTTTCATCATTAGGAGTTCACATGATGTCATCTGGGGGAGCTCTGGAAAAGCAGGTTTACCATGATTACAAACTTATAGTACAAGCAGAAAGATGGAGAAATGTTTCAGCTGTATTTTAATGTAGGGAAAGTTTAATGGCATTGTGTTACATGTACTACCTAAACTAGAACCAAAAGAAGCAAGTTCAAAATTGTGAAGGCCTTTAACAACAACAACAATCAACTTAACAGTGGCAGCATGGTGGAATGCTAACAAAATGACTACATCATCACGAACACCTTTTACAAACACCCCAATCTTACATATTCCTGACTTACACAACCTAACCAACAACCCCCTACTGTGCTCCTATAGAGATAATAAATATCTCGAACCTTAAAAAAAATTATATTTAAACTGTACAAACATTTTTCTAAACTCAGACACAACAACAGGGCTCAACATTTATGCTTGCCTGGGGCAAGTTAACCCTATGAATGGATTGTGTTTTGTAGTTCCCCATTTGGGCAAACTAAAAATAAATATGACAGTCTGCAGCCTGCCACAAACTGGTAAAAACTTTATTTTATTGTAAAGCTGCATACAGCATGTTTAATCTTAAAGTGTCCACAATCTCTAATTTCAGGGAAACCAGAGACAGAGTCTTTTAATAATAATAATAATTGTAATTGTCCCTGTTTATTTTATTCATCTTTGCATAGGCTTTTAGTGTCTGCTTTGGACAAGTAAGTTTAACATATAAGCAATACAGATTTAAACTTTATACAGTATAAAAAAATTCACAGGACTCACATCAATCATAAAATAATGTTTTAAATTGGCTTAACTGTCATAGACAATTGGTCAAAATGCCTCTTAGGTAGCAAAAGTATACCTGAACCCAAACATTATTTGGACTAGACATTTTAAGAATATGTCCCTTTAGGGCTTGCCACAGCAGAATGTGTTCCGAACGTTGATTTGGCATATTTGTTTACGCTGGATCCCATTCCTGCCACAACCCTCCCATTTTATCTGAGCTCAGGACCGACACCAAGGTAGCCCTTGATGGCTTTTTCTACCTACACCTGGTGGGATGGCTACTGCATCCCAACCCAACACTGATTGTATTAATCCATATTGGTGCCATGCTTGAGCTGTCAATTGAATTATTTGCCTTATGGTGGTATGGAATGGATGCTTGAGGCAACAGAAGCATCACTGCACATTATCCTCTTGTGCTGATTAAGCATCAACACTTGATCTGATGGCAGCAAACACTTGTTTGAGAGCAAATAAATTAATTTGTCATCAAATGTTAGCTGTAAAATACAGTCATGGTTTTATTTTATTAAACACAACCTACAAGGTTGAAAATGAAAAAGTTGAGTTTTAATAATTGGTAATCCAACTTTGGCAGCAATAACACCCAACAAGTGTTTTCTTTAGCTGTGGATTGAATCTGCAAAATGTTCATGGGGAATTTTGGAATAAATGGTAAATGGTGTGCACTTATATAGCGCATTTCTACCTATTGGCACTCAAAGCACTTTACACTGCTTCTTATTCACCCATTCGCACTCACAATCACACAAACACTCATACACCTATGGGGGAGCTTCTATGCAGCTGGCCAACAGTCATTGGGGTTCAGTATCAACACGTGACCAGAGGAGCCGGGGATTGAACCAACTGCGAGATCTTCCTGCACCACAGTCAACTACTCCTTGAAGTAGTGCATTAGGGGGCCTGGTGGCTCACTGTGTCACACTTTCATGGTACCCATCCCTAACACAACTGCTGTCGCAGTTTGCAACTTTATATAGATTCAAAATGTATATAGATTCTATCGTCACTTCATTTAAGTACACCTGTACAGTCTTACACAACCCAATACTGCAGCTCACCCATGAATATCTACTTTTATAAAGTTCATAGACTTTAAGTTGAAACGGTCATAAAAGTGATAATTATAGTCTGTAGGGGAGTTGCCTGAATGCTTAGTAGTAATTGACTATAGATTTTAGACTGTGGCGCGGGAAGGTAAAGGGGTCATCCACCAATCCCCCAGTTGCTGGTTCAATCCCCGGCTCCTCCAGTCAAACGTCGAAGTTTCCTTGAGCCAGACAATGAACCCCAACTTAGTTGCTCCCAGTGAGAATTGGCCAGCTGCATAGGTGGGTGAATTAGAAATAGTGTAAAGTGCTTTGAGTACCAATAGGTAGAAAAGCACTGTATAAGTGCAGGCCAATCGTGCAAACCATTTAATAGGTGGTCCTAATGTTTAGGCGTTCTCATTTATTTTAAAGAGGAGATGTTTTTAGGGGTATTTTTTACAATCCCAGTTCAAAAGAATTTGGGATGTGTAAAACCTAAATAAAAACAGAATGCAATGATTTGCAAAATTATTTTCTACCCATATTTTATTCACAATAGAACATAAACACATCAGATGTTGAAACAGATATTTTACCATTTCATGGAAATTATTATCAAAATTTTAATTTGATGGCAACAACACATATCGAAAAAGTTAGAACAGGGGCAACAAAAGGATGGAAAAGTAACTGAATTAAATGTAATGATGGTCAGAGGTTGACCAATCTGCAAAAGATTTCGAGAATGAGGAGAAATCTGTGTGCGCAACGTACAAAGCCGAAGGTCAAAACTATCCACTTTTGACCCTTAGGTCGCAAACCTAGCAACAAAGGCCCAGGACTGTCGAGCAGCTAGAATCCTGCACCAGACAACATTGAGACAACATTCCTCTCCTAAACTCAGCAACTGGTCTCCTCACGTCCTACACATTTAGACAATTGTATTATTATCAAACATCTTCTATAAATTTGAATATGTATGCAATTATTTTTGTAATAAACTTATATTTAGAGGTTGGAATGAAGTCACCCCAAAGTATTCAAAATTAACTTGAAAATTAACTAGGATACATGGTGGTATCATCAGTTGTTTTGGTGAGCCAGAAGTAAAACATTTAGATGCTCACATTAACAAGTTAATGCAAATCAATTGAAAGCCCCCATGGGGTGAAAAATGAGTGAGCAAACAACAAATTAGACTGTAGAGAATGATGGTTTAGTGTAAGAGAGTGATGTATATTGAGCTGGTAACTTATAAGCGCTAAGCTAAATTTTATGATTTGTAGGCCTGAAGAACAGATTAATTTCTTAAGTGAAGTGCTTTTCTCCATTAATGCAGGTAGATAACTGAACTGCTGGGCTTGTTTCCTGCCCTGGGGTCCTTTGTGCTCTATGCCACCTATCACAAGTAACAGATCTGTAAAGCTTCATACATAGTGAAATTCAAGAAGCCTAAACAGTCGTGCAGAAATGCAAGGGGGAAAAAAAATCCAGAGCTGTGGATAACCACAGGACTTAATCCATGTTTTAAGAATGTCTGACAGAGCTAATGTTTGGAGTATAATCTGTGCCGTGCTGAGGAATGAGAAGCCTGTACAGTCAGAACAGCCAGCAATATTAGAGCCACTTAAGAAAACGGTCATGGTTGCTCCAGAGTCGGATTCTGACGAAGAGGAAGACTATTGAGAAGTTATTGGATCACAACAAGGGGAGAGTATGCTATTGGAAAACTGTACATACTTTGTCTATGTTAATTGTTTACACGTGATTATTGCAATGTAGTGATTTCAGATTCTAGAACTCCATCTACGCCTTTATGGTATCATGAGGAGATAGCTCTGCTTCTAACTCTTTTGCTGAACACTGCATGCTGAGGTGCAGTTTAATTCAAATTGATGAATAAACTTTAATTCAAATTGAAGCCTTCAGTGCAATTGTTGCTCCTTTTTACACCATTAGCTCATTTACGCCCTTAAATTTCTTGATAAACCATTTAGAACGGTTTATCATTGAAATCATTAATCACCTGTAAATACCTAGTTATTAGTTATTGATTGTTAAATCAATACATTTTTGTATATATCCAATTGTGCATTCATTCTTTTGGAAAGAAAACACAGCGATCAACTAACATCACTAGCTATTCTAGTGCTCTATTCGAAAATTAATAAATTATTAGTTAGTTAGTTATATTGTTGCAGCAATATTTTATTTGTCTGACACAATGTATTAAAGCTAAAAATAATTTTGCAAATCTAGGCTAAATTAAACTAACCACACTGATGTTATAAAAACAATAATTGAGAAATACAGTATGAGAACGATTACAAGTACATTACTATTTAATAGCATCAAAATTATGTCTAAGCTTTTTGGACAGCATATTACTTTTTACAGAAACATCTCATTTGAAGTAAACACGCTTTATAGACTTAAGTTTGCAAGGGATGTATGCACAGCATACATAAATAGCCTATGCTGGTGTGAGTATTTATACTTGTGCACTGGTGAGTTTGTCATTTCTTTTGGTATACTACAAACAAATAAAACTGAAACAGGGCAGAAGATATATTATGCAATGCTGCTTTAGTTTTAAAATTAAGCACCTTGGCATTTTTCTACTGAAAATTATTTTTAACTTTATGAACGGGATTTACCGTAGAGCTGTTATGTCAGACTGACATAATTTTAGTATGGCTGAACTAATAAAATGATAACCTAATTGAGTTCTACAACAGAAAAATCCGAGAAATCACAGACTTAGTGTCTCGCATAAATGTAAAAACTGGTCCTGACAATAATCACTGTGTAAAGATTATAAAAAATGCAGACTATATAAATCTCTCATTATCGCACATTGATCCTCTGCTGTCCTCTCTCTGTTGTGATTTACTGGCGAGCAGGTAGAGCTGGTAGAGGAAGCGGCAGTGTGGGAGCTACTGCAAATCTGTTGTTTATCTAGATTTTATCTGTATGCTAGAATGCAAATGTGTGAGGAAGTTAGCTTGGACATTACATGAATACAAACCAGCCAGCTCCCTAGTACAAAGTCTGGATAATATCCAGTTGAGCATGTGTGTGAAGAGATCAGGTAATGATCCATGGAATTGACAGTGACTGAGTGGGTGTGTTGATGTCCATATCCTGCCACTGTGATAAAAGCAAACGAATAGGACCATCTGATGGCTAAGAATATTCATTTGTACAAAGGCAATAATAACAAAGGTTAACTGGACAGACAACAAACAAGTAGCATACCATAAATACTTTTACATTTACACAGCATCTTATATACTGTGTTAAGGTGCTGTGTAAATGTACTGTGTTGTAAGATACTCAATAAACTCAAGACTTAAACAACTTTACTGTACCCTGCCCTTGGAACCACATCAGTTTAAAGACTGAAAAAAGTCAAGTCCAAAAACTTAAGTCTATGTGACATCCAAGACTAACTACAAAACTGAACAAAATTGAACCAACGCCAGTACTTTTTAAACTCGTTATTAGGTTAAATGTGATTGAAGGATAAAAAGACAACATATAGTTTACAGTTGTGGAATCCAGACAGCTTACAACACAGCTCTACATGTACAAAAAATATGATAATATTCTTATTTTTGTGTTATTTACTAATAATACATTTTATTTTTAAGAACCTTTTAAAAATTTAAGATTAAGTAGCACAAATTCCACTGCGTTTACTTTAGCTCTAATTAGTCTGCATCATTTTACAATTTTAGATCTTCCATGATTAACAATAAGACTTATATATATATTTTTTTCTTTTCAAATTTAAGACATTAAGGACCAATGATACACTGCCAGCCGTCTTCATCAGTCATAATTTTTATTTGTAGCACACTGAATAAAATTTTGAAATCTCTGCTTTTGGTCAGTCTTATTTTGAAGTATCTGTATGACGATTGTGGATAATACCAATGAGTTAGAAAATGACTGAACCATAAATAATTTAAATATAATTTTATATAATTAGAGAATAGTTTTTAACTTATCTGTGAAGTACTAACCTTCTCAGAGGTGTCCTTTAGGGCACTAAGATCTTCATCGTCCTCCTCCAATATTTTCAGGGGCTTGTTGGATGTCTTCCTTCCTTTTGAGTCTCCTTTGCCATCTGAGTTCTGTCAAAAAAAGATCATTTTGTGTAGCCATTTTAGCAAGGAAAGAGTAAGTGTGCAATGTGCAAAGACAATGAAAACTCGGTAGAGATTTACAAATATATAATATAGAAGTAAACACATTCAACATGATTTGTTAGACCTTGAGGATTCTTACTAAGTGTTGCTTTGAGTACCATGTAATAATCCAGTGTCATAACTGTAGACACAGCACATTTTGCATTTACATTTAGCAGATGCTTTTATCCAAAGGTACAACCCATCAAACCTTTATGTCAAAGAGAAAACATCGTAGCAAAGTGCTATCAGCTGATGTGTTTTTGTTTCATGACATGCAAGTGCAAGAAAGAGCAGAAAAACACGTATTAGTTTATAAACTTGTTTATTTTTCTACAAGACTTAAGTGCATGGGAAGTGTAAGGAAGGTGTTGAAGAGTTCTGTTTTCAGAAGCTTTTTCAATATTTGGAGTGGGGTTGCTGAGCGTGGAGACTTTGTAGCTCATTCCAACATCGTAGAATCACTGAGCTGAAGAGTCAGTCACTTTTATTTGTTTACACAGAATTATCAGTTATTGGAATTCTAAAGAAGTCACTACCACATACAGTTATCATTTACATAACAGCTGAAACCCTTGAAATAAATGTATCTTGAATTTTCAGTATTTTTTTAAACTACAAAATAAAGTTGCCATAACTTTAATTACAGAGGCAGCCGTGCATGCTGCGGATGACTTAAACTTAAAAAAATTAATTGCTTCAGTTGTGCATCTAGGAGAACTGCTCTGCAGATAACAGGACTCAAGTATACAGCTCTTACTGCACGACTTCAAGTCAAGTTTTACAGCAGAAAGAGTTCCAGTTTATATAGCAGCATAACGATATACCTATGTTTCTGCTCATAGTTGCTAAAACTTTGTCATATATTCCTATTTGGCAAACATTTTACCCTGAACTTTCAGTTAAATTATTTTTAATTAGTTGTGTCTGACATTACTCTCTGCCTTAAGGGGTTTCACAGGCTGAAACTTAGTGGCTGCCTGCACCAGAATGGACTGTTTGGTGGTGGGGGTCTATCTCCATTTTATACTTAATTTTTTCATTACATTATATTGTATTGCATTTTAATCTAAAATATAAAAAAAGAGTTTGAAAACGATGTCTGAAATGTCCATTGAAGTTGTGCTTCTCCAGTAACTAGCACAGATAAGCAAAACAATGCTACCACCACCAGCCCTCCCCCATTTCAAAGTACAGGGCTGTTAGCACTTTCAGTCAGGACTATCAGAGTAAAGGGATGCTGAGAGTTAGATTGAACCAACCCCCTCCCCCACAGGAGCAGTTCTCTTTCTGTGCATGCCAACAATCTTTGATCAGTTTAAATTCAACTGGAAACTATTTTATTAAATAAAACTTCAGTTTTGACATTTTCTGCTTAAACATTCTAAAAAATATGAGAGGTGTATGCTAGATTAATTGAAGCAGTTTCTCATGGTAGAGGCTTACATTTCTATCAGTATGGAAATATTTTCTATTACTATAGAAAACTTTTTTGTCACTGCAGCAGAGAAAAGGAGAGAATTTGCGGGGGACAGTGACTTTTTTTACTTCTGTTAGTTTTTGACTGTGTTAGTTTCATCGTCTGTGGGACTTCAGTTGGACTTTGTTTTACAAATGAGGCGATGCCTCTTTAACAATCTCTCCTCATTCAGTCATCACGTATTTCCACCTGCATCGTTTTGTTATGTACATGCGCTGTTAGAGAAGCTGTCCAGAAATCTTGCTACGCCTAAATATAGCAGGGAAACAGGTTTTCTAATCCCGTACTCCCTCTTCAGAAAGCAGCTCACACCTTTATGCACAACGTAACATCCAGTGTTACTGCTTCATCTTTTAAAGGCACAATATCTGGTAAATAGAGCCATATTAACAATAATTAATTTTCTTTTTAAAGCCAGTTCAGACACATCTGTTGGTGGGAGGGTGTTGAATTAAAACATTGTATTTACATGACACAGCTCCAGAATTTTGTGAATTTGATGCTGTAGCAGCGAAACACTGAATGAATGAGAGATTAATGGAGCGATGCTGCCTCGCTTTTTCATCAAAGTACACAAAGTCCGACTACAATGAAACACACAGCATGTAGTTGCAGCAGCAACATGAACACTCAAAACAAACAACACAAAAAGTAGCGGTTACTGTCACTATAGTGTTCGAACTAGTGAGTCATGCTTCCATCGATATTATTAATATTGATAATCCAGGTATGTTTGAACACGCAAGTTCCTACATTAGAGAACTGTGTTAACTGCTGTACCGCCACAGCTTTTCTACATAGGTAATAAAAAGTATGTGGCAGTTGTCTGCATCCACCTGCTTCCTGCTTCTGACAGAGAAAGAGAGTGGTCGAGTGGGGTAAGACTTCATGAAGAGAAATAAAACCTTATTTTCTGATAGTTTTACTGTGATTTCGTAAAACATGACGGCAATCCATGATTAATAATAACAAATCCAAGTAATTCACGTAACATTTAAGAATATTTACACACTATATATAATATTTACAATCTGTTACAGCTCTCAGAATTTCCACCATACAGTCAGCAACTCAGACTGTGTCAAAAGCCAATGAAAACAAGTTGGTTTTAAGAACAGTCAAGGACTAGGCCCGTCTAATGTGCAAGGGCAACTCTACAGTTTTGGAGCCGTCACTGCAAAGGCTCTGTCTCCTCGGTACACTCACAAGCAGCAGGTCAGCTGATGTAAGCGACCGTGGTATGGATGCAGAAGCACAGAGAGGTACAGCAGGTCAGCCCCATTTAAACACTTAAAAACAGATGAAATTTATAATGGATCCTAAATTGCACAGGCAGCCAGTGAAGTGAAGATAAAATGGGAAAAATGTGCTCATATGTTCGAGTGCCAGTTAAAAGACACGCAGCAGCATTTTAGACAAGCTGCCGTTGAGAGACTGACGACTGACTTACGCCAAGATACAGTGCATTGCAGTAATCCAGCCGGGTGGTAACGACATCATGGATTACTATTTTAAAGTGCTGCTTTGTAAGAACGGGCTCGACTCTGGCCAGCTGTCTCAGGTGAAAGAAACTAGACTTAACAGACCAGATCTGGCTTTCAAGCTTTTCAGGTCAGTATACATTTTAAATCTAAGGTTAATCATTTCCAGTTTGGCGTATACAGCCAAGGGTCCCAAGTCTACAGGGGTAGTCCCACTAGATGAGTTAGTTCCGAACACAATCACATCAGTCTTTGGGTTGTTAAAATGGAAAAAGTTAAGAGCCATTCAGGCCTTAATGTCCTCTAAACATTCCAGTAATAAACTGACAGAGAAACCATCCTCCTTGCTGAGTGGAACATAGATCTGACAGTCATCAGTATAGCATTGAAACGAAATGCAATGTCTTCTGAGGTTGGAGCCCAGGGGCAGTAAATACAAATAAGAGAGGATAGGGCTTAAAATTGAGCCGAGAAGGACTGGAAGTCTTCAAATTGGACACAAAAAGCTCTATCTTTTAAATAGGACCTGAACCAATTTATAGCCAAGCCCTTTATACGCTTCTTAGCGGGAAATTAAGACATCATTGTGCACTGTATCAAACGCAGCACTTAAATTGAGTAGTATGAGGACCACACAGTCACCAGAATCAGAGGCTAGACCAATGTTGTTAAGCAAACACAAAGGAGTAGCCTCAGTACTGTTTCATTTTAAAACCAGATTGGAAAACAGGTTGTGCTCATTTTAAGATGCTATTATCTGACAATTTTTAATAAAATATTTGATCCAAAAGGAAATCTGGAGATAAAATTCGCAATAGCATGTGGATCTTGCCCAGTTTCTTGATAAAAAGCTGAACTATAGCATGTTTAAAATTTCAGTGGACCACCCCAAAGGTTAGAGTGCTATTGATAATGGTGAGAACAGATGGCCCTAAAGTATGAAAAACCTTAAAAGTTGGGAAGGAACAGCATGACAAGGTGAACCCAAGGCCTTCAATCTCGTGAACCTGAGACAAGGTGACAGGCTCAAACTGATAAAAGACGGCAGAGCATAAGGGAGGGACTGATGGGTCAAAGGTCACCAGTGAGATTTGGGCCCTTGCCATAGAGACCTTATTTTAAAAAAAAAATTGAGTTTTCACAAGACTCAAAATAGACATTTGTCAATCGACTGAAACAATACATGGGTTTTGTGGGTTTGCAATAATAATATTAGCAATGTGTTTCCTTTTAGCTTCTTTTACTGTGGACTGGTAAAGATGGCAACAGTCTCAACATTTCAAAGAAAACTTGCAGTTTATCCTTTTTCCACCTGCTTTCAGCTCTGCAGCCCTCCTGCCTCACAGCACGAGTCTCATAATCCAGCCAGGGCTCAGGTTTGGCTTTGGCATGCCTGGTTTTAAATTAGCCACAGCAGCTAATACAGTCTGGGCAGAGTGAAAGCAGGTGCTGAGATCCTCTGTAAAATTGCCCATGGACTCAGGGAAGACAAGTACTGTTACCCTTTTACATGACAAGTTCTGACTGAAAAGGACTGAGAACTGAGCGGCAGTGGAGGAGTTAATACGAGGCAAGGAAATGTTACAAACCACAGGCATATGATCTGAGAAAACAGCGTCAAAAAGCTCCAGAATAAAAACAGGCAAGCCATATAATAAAACCAGATCAAGTGTCCAGACACAGACTGCATCAAGTGAATAAATTATGAGAAACTGGGAATATATTGGTAGAAGGATGCTGAGGTTGGAGCTGCCAGGCAGGAGGTCTAGATGAAGACCAAAGAGGAGATTTATGGATGTAGTGAGAGAGGACATGAAGTTAGTTGGTGTGAGAGAAGAAGATGCAGAGGACATGGTTAGATAGAGGCACATGATTTGCTGTGGCAACCCGTGAAAGGGAACAGCCGAAAGGAAAATTAGAAGAATTAACCATAGGTTTGTCTGGGCAACACACATGAATAATAAAATCACCAACAACAAGAACAGAATCATATTTGGGCATGACCTCAGCAAAGCAGTTGGCAAAGTCATTTATAAAATCCTTATTTTTTTCTGTCAATCTATAGACCGCAGCACATAGCAAAGGATGAGAGCAGCCAAGCTCGAATAAACAAAGTTCAAAGCTGCAGAAAGTGATAGACAGCGAAAGCAGTTTGCACTTATACACACTCCGGTAAACTGTGGATATTCCTCAGCCTCGAACAGAGGTGCAAAGTGAGTTAAAAGTAACAACAATCGGAAGGCAAGAGTCCCATAAGTACGCTGGACTCACCGGCATTCGCCCATGTCTCACTAAAACAGAAAAAGTCTGATCTACTGGATAGAAAGTAATCTTTAAGGACAAAAGTTGTGTCTGCCAGCGATCTGGTGGGAGCCGGGGTGTTAGCCGACCAAGGAGCCCGGCCGATAGACTGCAGGTTCTGCATATTCACTCAGTGCTTAAGGGGGCAAGGAGAGGATGGGTGGTGGGGCTGAAACAGCTCATCAGGGACAATCGGTACCAAGTGTTCCAGCGAACGCCGCTAGGGAAATAAACAATGCACCGCTCCATTCTCAGCCAGTGGTAACAGAACAATGAACCAAACAGGCCTTTACAATAACCAGTCTCCACTGCGCTTACCGTGGTGACGATGGCTTGTCCACTAATCCCAGCTGTTGGTTCAATCCCTGGCTCCTTCACTCACAACGCAAAGTGTCCTTGAGCAAGACACAGAGTACCAATAGGTAGAAAAGCAAGTGCAGACCATTTACATCTTGACAGGTATGAACAGTTTCTTTAACTACTTTTCCTTTATTCCTCGGTTCCATCTCTGTTTCGATCTTGCCACCCGACACAGATTTGGGAGGTATGCACATTGATGCCTCTGCAACCCTTTTCGACCTGCAGTTACCCACAGTTCCCTTCTCTGTGTAGGTCCGCCTTGACGTGTACGTGTATCCACAGAGAAGCATACATAAATTGGCTTGAAGACAAACAAGTGCAACTGAAGTGCTTCTAACTACAGTAAAAATGGCCGAAGCAAACCCCAATGCCAATAAGCAGAACACATTAGTGTCAAAACAAAACAGTAATGTTTTGCATTGACAAGTATTTTTTGCTTTTAAATGAGAGGATGCTCGACAAGAATAGGTGTTGTGCCTTGTTACCATAGAAGGTAACACCACAAACGTCATCCAGCATTAAAAAAAAAAAGCACCACTGGGCTGTGACGAGTTAGTAATTAAAAACACATTTGCTAATGCAATCTCTAGACACTACTTTGATCAGCTGAGCCAGTTATCAGCTGATATGAATGTCTGACCAAAGTGCATGAGAGAATCACATCAAACAAAGTTGGACCAATTATTTTAATGTATTCTATTGACAAAGTTCATTATGTTCTGGAGAACATAACGGTCAGTGTAAGAGAGGGGCTATGCAAGTCAGCTTGTACCTCAATGTCATGTTTGCATATAGCGGTTTATTTTTTGTTTGTTTGTTTTTTGTCCTTTTGTCTTATCCCGTGAGCTCAGGGTCGCCACAGCGGATCATTTTCCGCATGTTGATTTGGCACAGTTTTTACGCCGGATGCCCTTCCTGACGGAACCCTCCCCAATTTCTATGGGCTTGGACCGGCACTGCACAGCTGGGGAGGGGAATGGGCTTTTAGGGGTTCAATGTCTTGCCCAGAGACACTTCGACATATAGCCAGGGCCGGGGAACCACTGACCCTGTGGTCCGTGGACGACTGTCTTTACCAACTGAGCTACCGTTGCCCCCAGCAGAAGTCTACTTAGAGACACTAGGTTCCCATAATCACTACCCTTATTTTGGAAGCCAGCTTTCCCTTATAAATGACACTTGAGAAATAAGCTTTACCAAGAAAGCTAACGATATACTGGTTACTTAAGTCTAGTAACCAGTCATTCCAACAGCAGTTCTCCGAAGTTACAACAGTGACATCAGATGTCTGTTTCCTTGGAGATGCGTGTATATCCATTGGCTTTGCTAGTCAACAAGCTACAATAACGGCAGCCACAGGAGCAAACTAAATAATACGCAAGAAAGGCAGCTAAGTAACCTCAGTGACATGTTAATGTCACACACACCACCTACTTTCTTTCACTTATAAAAGTAAACCATGTGTCCTCTTAGAAGCTGCAGCATTAGCCATCTATTACCACCTATTACTCCCACTCTCTGGATATAGACTGCTTTGGGCTCAAACGTGATAGTGAGCTCACAGGTAAACAACATGGTGCAGTGTCTGCCTTTATGTAAACACACGCTGGTGCGTGTACAGTCATCGTCAAGGAAAGACTATACATGACAGACATTGAACTGCTAGCTGTCTCCCTACGACCATTTTATCTTCCCAAGGAAGTTCAGCAGCTTTTTTCATCTTGGTTTATATTCACCCTAGAGCTAATGCAGCCACAGAAAGTCAAAGAGTACTCAACAGATTTGAAAATATATTCCCAGACTTTCCCAAATTCAAACTAGGAGACTTCAATTACTGCTCAGTGGACAAGTCACTGAAAGGTCTTCATCAATACGTTACATGCATGACCCATGAAGAGAGTTTTCTTCACTGGCTCCGAGATGAAAAAGAAGGAGGTCAACAGGGAGGTCACGCTTGACATTAAAACTCCCAAGCTCAAATACAAAGACAAAGTGAAGCAAGCTTTGCTCTGCACAGCCTGGCAGGGCCTCAAGTACATGGCAGCTGTGAATAGTGCTTCCCCCACCAGCAGGACCATCCAGATTTGAGACAGACACCAGCACTCAGCTCAAATAAATCATTTCCTCATTCCTTAAACCCATTCTCTCTGGCCTCACTTCAACCACAGAGAACATGGAAAGAGCCTTAAAAAACCACAACCAATAATCAATCAATCAATAAATAAATACAGCACCAGGGCACGGAAACATCAGTAGATGCACCCTGAGGTACTATGCTGAACAGCTAGGGGCATGTTTCAGCTTCCATTTCAGAGATCCTTGGCCAGCAGCACAATCCCTAAGCTGTGGAAAAAATCCACAATTATCACTATCCCAAAGAAAGATGGAACCTCCCAAGCCCTGAATGACCTCTGCCCGTGGCTTCTCTGGCAATTAATGCAATGGAGAGAGCAAAGCATTCATCACAGACATTATTCACAAGCACCTGGAATTTCCCAACACAACAGCCAGACTTCTTTTTGCAGGATTTTTCTCAGCATTTAACACCCTACATTCTGAACCAGAAATTCTCCAGCCACTTCCACCTGGATGACCAGCTCATCCTGTGGATAATCGTCTCTCAACAACCAGTTGCAGAGAGTTCTGGTTAACGACACCTTCTCTGGACTCCTTCACATCTCAATTGGCTGTATAAGGTTTAGAATATATAAAAGGGTAACAGTATTGCCAGTGATGACTTCACTGTTGATGTGGCACATATGGCTCTAGTTAAGGGAAACAGTACATACTTTTATCATATTTTTATTTTGTTTTGCCTGGAGTAGATTTGGAAAGAAAAATATTCATTTGAATCATGAATGAATTAAAACTAAGATTTGATATTTTCTGACATATTGCAAAACCTGACTTTTCAGAAAAGGAACAAATTTCACAGAGCTTTACAGAACAACTCCCTTACCTGCTCTTTCCCCTTTGCTTTTTTTAGAAAGTCTTCGACAGCATCCACAGCCTGCTGGAAGCGCTTTCCTTTATTTATCTTGATCATCTCCTCTTTGTGCACATAGTAGGGCTTCAGTTGTTCTACTTTGATCCAGGCACTAGACAGTCACACAGAAACTCGTGTTATATAATTTTGTTGCAGAAGAAAATGTATGGCCGGTCACAATAGGCACCCTATGCTTCATACTTACTGGTCTTCAGTTCCGAAGAATTTCACAAAATGGCATTTTTTGCCCCTGGGTTTTTTCAGGTCCTTGGGAGGGCTTACTATCTGAAATGTGAACAAATGTTTTAGTGCAGCATTAGCATAAGAGGTAAATGCTGCTAAAATACATTTGAACCAGGCTTTGACATTTTTTACACTGCTTACCTTTCCTGGCCATGGTGGGTACCGACCAAGCTTTCCCCTGAAATGAGAGTTATATGTTTAGCCCTGATACAATTCTGCTTGGCTAGAGTAGAGATACATCACAAGAAACCCCAAAAATGTCACTGAACAAACAAACCAAACAACAAGAAAAAACTACCTGGAGGGTTTTTTATGTAGTGAATTGCCTTTCCTCAGACTAAAGAAGATATTTTCATGATTACTGAAATGATTCAAATTAACAACAAAGAAGTGCAATTGCCACGATTCAGCTACCATGTGGTAGCTGAGAAGTTATCTAACTTCTCCCAGATAACTGAGAATTTTTACAGACACTCCAATATTTATATTTCCCATTAAAGTCGTTTCATTGAACTGTTTTTCCCCCAGTCTCAGCTATGCAAACAAACTGAACACAGCTGTTCTGGGAACAAAAATGTATATGTATATAAGTCCCCATTGAAATGCTGGTCAATAGTGCTAAGTAGTAAACTTTTGAGAGAAAATGACTGGGAACTTTGGCTTATTTTGTTACATTAGAAAAATCAATACGGTTTCAAAGTTTGCAATAAAATATTGGAACTAGTATCAAAATATTAAAAAACAAACAAACAGCTATTCATTCTACTTGTTCTCACAATAAAGGCAGATCAGAAATCCTTGAGGAAAAAAAAAACTTTGTTAAATACTTTTTTAAAGTTACAAAGAATAAAGAAAACTAAAAAAATTGTAAACATAATACAACAGGAATATGAGTATATGCTTATCTACAAAGACCCCCACAGTTTCATTTTGTTGAGTTACTTTATATCATCTTTTTACTTGTTATATTTATGAAGTATAGGCATTTCATGTTGCGACATGACATAACTTATACGTTTGTGTGTCAAATTTATGTTGTAAATTAAATAGTATTTTGGGCTAAATGGCCGGACTTGATAAATGTTTGGCGACTGTCAAACCAAGATATGTAAAGTAACGCTAGGAGGTAAAATAAAAAAGCTTAGATAAGAGAAGAGAAAAGCAAATGCTTGCTACGTAAATTTATGGTGTAAAATTGTTGAATTTGAATGTTGCTATATTGCTGATAGTACGCCAGCTAGCTCTATTTTCTATTGGGTAATTGTGTATTAGTGTAAATCGTAACGTTATAACGTTTGTTTTTGTAATGTTGATAAAACCATGACGGCAAATATTCTTGCAAACTTTACACAAAAACACAAGATACCATTTTAACAGATCATTACATAAAGTAATATAGACTTCACGTCAACGTAAAGATATTTCAATTCAGATCAGACAAACTTGTAATTCAACATTATTAAATGCGTGTTGAGGGATTTTACAGTCAACACGGAAACCGAACAGTCACCTATCTTTAATATCCGCTTAAGCTACAATGCTAGCAAAGCTCGTCATAGATCACAACATTTCTCACATTACAACGTTCAGAAGCTGAAAGTATCTGGTGTCGCTTTGCAGACTAACGCGATGGCGCAATAATTTAAAGTATACAAGACATGGTGGTCACCTGAATTTGCCAAACTCGTTTATATCCAAACCGTTTCTGTAGCTTGCCCGCTAGCTAACGTTAGCAGCAAACGACTGCGGTTGGCTGAGTCAGCTTGGTTAGCAATTTGTTTGGGTTGACTATCAACTAACCTAGTAAACACGTAATATACGTCTGGTTAACAACAATAACAACCATTGGTGTTTAACTAATCAATACAGCACTAATTTATGCAACATAACATCGTGTGATAGACAAGGAAATGTTGTGTATTTATAGGTTATCTCACCACACTAAGTCCCCGATCCGCAAATGCACCGTCGCCATCTTACAACTTTAATAAAACGTCGCACTGAATGGGAGAAAAGATAACACACGCCCACTAATCACGTGTGAGGACAAACACTTCCTCTCTATGTAACATCCTGTGATGGAAAATCAAGTATGATTAAGTGATTGAATTTTTCTCTTAGCATTTTACCTGGATATAATAACAACTTGTACTCAGTGTACTTTTGAAGGATGTTGTTCGAACTTTGTCTCATCTGTCTGTTTTGTCTTGAAGTTTTTGCTGAACTGTTCCAAGGTCAGTTATTGTCTAACAACAGACTATCGGGGCGTGTCGTAGGAAGGTAGAGCGGTTGTCCACCAATCTCGCAGTTGTTGGTTCAATCCCCGGCTCCTCCGGTCACATGTACAAGTGTCCTTGAGCAAGACACTGAACCCCAATTAGTTCTGCCGGTGAGTGTTGGCCAGCTGCATATCAGCTCCCCCATCGGTGTATGAGTGTGTGTGTGAGTGTGTATGAGTGCGAATGGGTGAATAAGAAGCAGTGTAAAGCGCTTTGAGTGCCAATAGGTAGAAAAGCGCTATTTAAGTGCAGAACATTTACTATCTGACCCAGAGACATTACATGCTCTCATGTGCTTATTAAAGTGCTGAAAAGGGAAAAGGTTTCCAGAAAAGGGCTGAGGGTAGATAATGTTCTGCCCAGCAACAGAACGTTATAAAACTGTATGCTGTATGAAGTTTAGAACTGCATAGGATGGAGATTTAAACTTTGTCGATATACTTCTCTGTTGCAAGATAATAAAACCCTAAAAGACATTCTGGATGTTGAAGCTTCTTTACTGATTACCCGGTCTAAGAGCCGATATTGTCATTTTTGCCATGACACATTCACCACGCTAAGTCTTTATTATAGCTTTACAAATGTAAGGCAAACAGCAGGAAATAATTAACTTGAAACAGAAATGGAACCTGTGGTGTTAAATCTGCCACGGGCAAATAAATGTCATGCATTATATTAATGGCTATGCTTCATATTATACTCGTACACTTGGTATTTATCGAGCTTTAGCTTTTCCTAAGACCTGTTTCCAGTCTCACTAAATCAACTAGGCCTCCTTGCCTCCTAGTACTCCTATTTTTAGCTTTTTTTAAAATTGAAATTATACTACCATCTTTTGGTGGGAGGATGATCTTTGTGGCCACCTCTAAAGGCACCTCGGGGTATTTTATGGGAGTTTCTTTAAGCAGGTTTATCAAAAAAAAAACAGAAAAACAGTGAAAGTATATCAGTGAAATTTAGAAAGATATTACTTGTTCTTGTTGGTTGAACAAAGAGAATTAGTCATCAGTGGCCTTTTTAGATCTATTTACTACCATAGGCTAAAAGCCCCCAAAGTCAGGTCTATGTTGCCATTATTAGGCAACCTGAGGATTCAGCTTAACTAATGCCATACTGAAAGAAACTGCTGAGCAGACCCAAAAAGCTGTGTTTATCTACATCTTTAACCTTCTTAGAAAAATCACCTACACATAAAAAAAATTACGGTAGTAGCAGGAGTAGCAGAGAGAGAAATTAGTTAATTAAATTCTATTAAGCACCCTGGACAGGTTTCCAGTCTATCTCAGGGTCAACACAGAGAAACTCAAACATACACACAGCCATTCACACTCACACTTACAGCCAATTTAGAGTCACCAATAAATCCAACATTCATGTTTGTACTATGAGAGGAAACCTACGCAAACACATTCAAAGTTCATACAGAGATTTATATATATTTGCAAGTGTTTAACATGTTAATGTTCCGATGTTTCATATGCAGATGTGCTTCATATGTTTATGTGTTTGATACATACCACATACACAGATCAGGCATAACATCATAACCACCTGTGCAATTTAATGCAATCCAATACAGTGGCTCTGCCATAAATTCTACTTTTACAAGGTTAGAATTTCTGTTTTTACGTACAAACTGTCAAATTGTGATAATTCTACTATGTTTTTATTATTAAGGTCAAAGTGGGTCATGGAGTCATACTTGGGTGCAATACAAGAAGAAGTGGTTCAAATGTTTTAGGCACCTCCAAAAACATTAGAAGCACCTAAAGATGGTACAAATATTGCAATTGCCTGCATTTGTGATAAAATGGTGTCTGAATTAGTTATATCACAAAAGCTATTAAGTTCCAAAAGGAACCCTCAAAATGCAATGCACCAACAAAAAGCTCTAACCCAGCTTTTCCCACACCAGCCAGTCAAGTTCTAATAGTGCCAGAAAAATTAGCGAGTGCAGCACAAACTAAAGCTAGAGAAACATGCATAACACCTACCATTAGAGCAAGCACTGTCATTGCCTGCTGAAAAAGCAGACCCCTTTATGTTTTATTTGCTTAATTAGATGTTTGTTTTTTGTGTCACTTTTTCAGCTTAAACAAACTAAATTCCTTTTACAATCATGTTTCATATATGTGGCTGTAAGAACCAAGGTCCAAGGTCAAGCGCATATTGTCTGTGTGTTTTTCTTTGTGTGTGTGTTTGCATGTATGTCAGTGTAGTTGTACATTGTGCCTGTGTGTGTTCCTTGAGTACCTTAGTTCAAAGTCCAGTGGTATGTGGGTAGAGGGTGTGTGTGTCTGTTTGTGTACAATATGCACGTTTTCATATTGCTGCTGGAAAAGTGGAATTTCCCCATTGTGGTATCAATAAAGTTTTCAATAAAATATTAAAACTTTTATCTTACTTTAGTGTATCAGACTTCAACAGTCTGAACCTACACATTTTTCACCATAATAAAAACACACCAAAACAATAAAACGTTGTTCTTTTGATTTTACTTTTATTGAAGTTTCCAAAGCACGCAACACAGATATGCAGTAGCTAAGCAAATTCCACAAATAAGTAAAACATTTAGTAACCTTGTCCTTTTTAAGTCAAAAATATGTTCTTGGCCCTAGTACCCATTCTAAGAAATTAAAGCTCAGCTTGAGAAATTTTTCCATACTACACGATGTGTTAGGTAGTTGGTTGTAACAACAGTAGGCTAATAGCAATCCAAATAATCATGCCAGTACCACAAAACCTAATATGTATAAGCAAATAAATACATTGTGTATTTAGGAGTCATAGATACACCAAGTTACCCGAGTATTTAACAATAAAAGGAAAGTAAAAAGCAAGGACACTTTTAAACAGAGATGGAAAAGAAACCTTCTTAGAATGTTTGAATTCACTTGGTCTTTCCTGACACCATTACACCAAACTCCTGGATGGAGATTTCTTTATTTAAGTATTGCTGAAGCTGGCGATTTGTTATGTGCCCAAGACGCAATGCATCATCGATGGAAAATTTTTTTCCTGATTTTCTGTCGTGAAGAACTGATGATTCTCCCTTGGGGCCCTTGACTGTGATCTCCTCCCAGTCACACTCCTGGCTCTGCAAGTTGACGAACATCTTCCAATCGATCAACCCTAGCTTGTAGGCCTCTTCTGGTCTCATTTCTTTACCTGTATCTGGATCAATGACAACAATAGACCTGCGAAGATGGCTTTCCCTCTGTTCCCTCTTCATTCTTACTGCTGCCAGGTTTTTCTGAAGTTTTTCAATTTCCTCATCCTTTTGGAGGGTTATGCCTCTGAGCTCTGCAAGTTCCTTTTGTAGCGAATCAAGCCTCAGCTCTAGGTTCTTTCCCTCCTCCCTTGGTGCAGAATCTGTGATAAGCCGAGTCTCTTTGCTTGTGATCTCAATCTCAGACCGAAGCTTGCGAATCTCATTCTGCAGCCTTTGGTTTTCTTGCTGGAGGCGGCTACTTTCATCACGGATGTAGTCTAGTTCTTTAGAAGATTTGGTGTTAGAGAACTCCATGTCAGAGAGCCTAGAAGTGAGGTTGGACAGCTCCTGTTCAAGTTCTCGCTTCCTCCTTTTCTCCTCTTCCAGAGTCCTTCTTAGATTCTCAATCTCAATCTCCGCCTCCGGGTCTCTCTCAACTTGGACTTTCTCAGTGCGGACAATTCTTTCCTTAACATCTATCTTCTCCAGGGTGAGTTGCTGCTGAATAAGAACATTCAACTCTTTCTCAAGCAAGGTACGTTTGTGCCTTTCTTCATCCAGCTGTAGTCTGAGGATGGAATGTTCCTTCTCCTGCTGGGGATCTTGCTGGAGGACTACCTTTTGTTTGACAGTAACCTTCTCACGGTTCTCTTTGTCACGGATCTCCAGCTCATTAAGTCTAACCCGAAGCCTTTGAATCTCTAATTCTGCATCACGTCGTGCTTTGCGCTCACGCTCCAGTTCTTCCAGTTGCAGATCCAACTCAGTTCTCTGTCTCTGCAGTTGGTAGAGTTCTGTTTTGAGACTCTCCTTTTGTCTCTGCTCATTGCTGATGTTCTGTGAAAAAGTGTCACACTCAGATCTGAGAAGAGGGTCCTCTTCCATTTTGACTACTTCCTGCTGAACAACTTTCTCACGAACCTGAGACAGATCCATCTTCCTTAGTCTGATCTTCTCTTCTTGGGCTAATCGTTCTCGCTCCAGATCGAGACGTTTCTGCTGTTCATCAGCCAGTTTCCTTTTGAGAGATTCAATCTCCTCCTTAGTCTTAGGATCTTCTCTGTACTGCAGTACTTCATTGACCACCTCTTTTGTCTGCACTTGGGGTTTAGTATCTTTCCATCTTTGAATTTCATCACGGAGTTGGCGGATTTCCATCTCAGATTTCTCAGTATGGTGGGTTTTGTCTACAATTTCATTTCTGAGTCTCTCCAGTTCTCTTTCAGTCTGTGGATCTATCTTGTACTTGATGACTTCTTTAATGATCTCTTTGACTTCTACTTGAGGCCCTCTGTTTCTCAGCATGGTCAGCTCATCTTGTAGGGATCTGAGCTGAAGGTCTGCATCTTTATAGCGCCTCTGATGCTCAACAAGTTCAAGCCGGAGATTGGCTACCTCATTTTCAGCCTTGGGGTCAGGACGGACAATTTCCCGAACTTTTTCCTGAATAACAACTTTAGACTTCTCTTCCTCTAGGCTGGTAATTTTTCTCTGGAGGTCAGTCTTTTCACGTTGTGATGATCTTCGTTTGGCCTTTTCATCTTCATACTGTCTCCTGAGGTTTTCAACCTCCCTTTCAAAGGTAACATCTTTCTCTACTTTCAGCACCTCCTTGATGGAAATCTTCTCCTCTGCCATTGCTTTCTCCTTCTCCAGCCTTCGTAGTTTCTCCTGAAGAAATTTCAGCTCATCCTCTAGTTGCTTCCTGCTATCTATTTCCTTTTGCTTCCTATCAAGGAGCAGCCGGTACTCTGTTTCAAGTTGGGGGTCATTCTGAACTTTGATCACCTCCTCTTCAGTGATCACCTCTTGTTCCTTGTTCTTCTCCTCTGCCAGTAGTGTCACTTGCTTTTGTATCTGAATGAGCTCATTGTCTTTCATCAGCTTCTGCCTTCTTAGCTCATCCAAGTCCCCCCGAAGTTTGCGCACCTCCTCCTCCTGTCCACGGTCTCTTTCAATTCTCAGGACCTCCTTCACTGTGTATTGCTGTGCCCCTTCTTTAACCTCCGTTTCAAGTCCACGCAGTTTTAACTTCAGTACTTCAAGGTCATTCTCCAGGACATGGGTAGTGCGACGCTCTTCTGAGAGCTTCTGCTGGACTTTGTGAACTTCCTCATCCAGCTGGGGGTCAGGAACCTTTTTGATCAATTCTTTTTTAACAATTGTATCCTGGGGCTTCTGCCCTTCAAGGATATAAATTTCACTTTGGATATTCTGAATTTCCTTGTGTATCTGCTCCCTCCTTTGTATCTCATCTTCAAGCTGCTTTTTAATTCTCCAAGGCTCTTCTCCTGGGGCAGCAGCATGTACTGACTTGACATTTGTAGACTGGATCAATGGGATCTCAGGTTGCTATACAGGGAATAAAAGATTTATTAATTGTTTTATATTCAACAATATTCTGGAAATAAAACATGTGTTATTGTTTTATATTTATTATTTCTTATTGCCATCATGTGAAAACATTTTACCTGTTTCAGGAGACTTTCTGCAAATTCAAGATTTTGCAACCTTTGCTTGTTCACAGCATTCACTTCAGTAAACTGAGCCTCAATAGCAGCTTCCTGTAAACAATGAAATAACATGTCATAGAAAGTGAATTTAGCTAATTCCTAATTTACTGCAGTGGTTCTTAACCATAATGGGTTATGGCCTTTCGAAGCAAAGCTACGTATACTTGCCACCCCTTATTGTGTGTCACAACCCTGTCCTTATGTTTAGTTTGTCGCAGCTTTATTTCCTGTCCTTGGCCTTTATTTTGTTGCTCCTCCTGTGTCACTTCCTCTGTATGGGGTCTTTACCTACCTTGTTTGCACTGATTTGTGTCACCTGTTCCCTTGTCCTTTTAAACCCGTCTTTTACTCAGTTCATTGCCAGTTAGTCTTTAGTCTTGTCCCTGTACCCAGTATTGTTTGTTTGTTTGTTTGTTTGTTTGTATGTGTTTGTGTGCATGCATGTGTGTCAGTTGCTTGCATGCTATGTCTGTAGTTTCCTGTTGGTTTGCTACGTCTGGTTTGGACTCTTGTTTTCCCGTTTTTTGGTCTAAGGTTTAGTTATTCTGTTTGTTACACTGTTTTCTTAAGTATTTCCTCCTTTTTTTGGCATTTAAGTTTGTGTTTGATTTATTTTGTTAGTTAGCACTGACTGTATTTCTTGTTCCTCCTTGTGGAGTGATTTTCAGTTGTGGTCACCTCCACTCTTTTATTTTTAATAAATACACCTTTAAGTTGAACCTCCGCTTGCCACTTGGGTCCTCAAACCTAGATTTTTGACAGTTGTGCGTTGCAAGCTGGTCAACAAAAAAACTAATATGTCATTTTAAATGGTTTGAATTAACTAGTTTTTAGGAGAATAAAGTTGGAAAAGTGGCTAGTATTTCATAAAAAAGCAAAGATTAGAGAAAAATCTGAAAAACTAAACAGTTTATTTTGCATAATATTTGTATTTTAATTTCAACATTGTTAATCCTTCATTAAACCCTTATGTTTCTCACGAGAGGACACAGGCCTCAAGATTTTTTAGTACTGCTACCAGGTTACTAGAGTTTATTTATGGAGGCGCTGATGAAGAAGAAAGTACTGTATGTCCTGTGTATTTAGAATACATCTTAAAAGCTTGACTGTTGTGCCTCACCTCTGTCTTAACTGTAAGAGCAGGGGATTCCAATTTGCTTCTCTTATATGTCTGAGGTACAAGTCCATCCTCAAGGTCAAGGATAGATCTGAACTTGTCTGTTTCAGTCTCGTAGTCCTACACAAGAGTCAGTAAAAAAATTACAAACCGTTATCTTTTTGCAAGGTATTTTTGCACATTGATGCAAGTGATGTAATGAAGCAAAATAATTTGACTGTCTTACTTTGATAGCTTGTTGGTACAGCTGGGCATTTTTTGAGACATTGTTCAAGTCTGACTCCTTTCTTGCAATATCAGAGAGCAAGTTCTGTATGAAACAGATAAGTTGTGTACATTGTTACAGTCAGTATATCCCTCTACATTCAGTATGAATCAAACCTGTTTTTTTTTTTACCCTCTGATTCTTGAGCTTGGTCTCCACTTGTCTAATGTCATCTGTTTCACGGGGGTCGTAGTTAGGGACACGAGACAGCCAGCTGTTCAAATTATCATAATCATTGCGGTAATTGTTGTATGCCATCTTGGCTCTCTGCAAGCTTTGAGACCTGAAACCAATAGCAAAATAGCTTTAACCCCATTAAATAGTCTTAAATAAGTTTAAATGTTTCTTTTTTGATAAATCCTATTGTTAGAGTTGGCTTAGGTGAATCTGAACCATATGCTGCAATAGACTTAGTCTGCTGGGTGACCCCCCCTTGATGTACTGTACTTCTCTTCACACTTTACACATTTATATGCCACTATTAACCCCTGCCTTCTTTCCCCCTATTGTTCTTCTCCTCTGTGTCCACTGTAATTTGGTTCTACACAAATATACAATATATGAATTTAATTTAATTGCTTTGGTGATGTAACGTTTCCCTCCTTGTCCTGAACGTCTAACCTGGTGTCGATCTGCCTGTTGAGGATGTTAAAGCGTTTGCTGAGCTTCTGCACATCAGCTTCCTGCCTCTCAATGTCAGGGCAGTGCTCTTGGAATTTAGTGGTCATGTTGTCACAACTGCTTTTAGCCAAGCGTAGATTCTGTTCAGTCTCAGAGATCGCTGACCTCTTGGACCTCAGGTCTGATGCAATATCCTGTAAGGACAGTAAATTATATAACTGAATATAAACAATACAATATATTATTAAGAGAGACATCAAAGACAGAAGGAAAGATTGTGTATAGAATCTTCTTTCTTTCTTTACCTGACACATGACTATTCTGTGTTTGCAATAATTCCACCACATATGTGTAATGTGTCTCCTATTATGTGTTCTATTGACACTGTTCTACCAGCCCCTGATACTTAGTATTGTAACGTGGGTTGTGCCCTAAATCTAAGGTTTAGCAGAGCTTGGTAGTGTCTCGTAGGCATCTCTGTATCCATACAGAGCTACACTGCTGAGAATTCAAGGCATAACTACTGTTTATAGAAATCAGTATTAGAATTATAGTGGCAAGGGGGCTTGGGTCTTTTGCATAACTAGGTTGTAACAGGTTGTTTGAACTACTCTTGCCTTCATCTGATCCAATCAGTCCATACTCTTCTGACTTCTGGTATCAACAATACATTTTCTTTTTCAGATCCATCCTTTGTAAACCTATGGCTGTACATGTAAATCTACAGTGATTGTCCCCACTAAGTCGGCCAAAAATCTCCCTCAGCAGCTCCTACTTAGCTCAACAAAATACAAGCAAAACTCATCAGCGCAATGATCCCACAATGATGGAACAAGCTACCAAACTCTGCATACACAGCAAACTCAGTCCCAATGTACAAAAAACCGCTGAACAGAACTCTTCTGCACCTTTTTATGTGCTTAAATCTAATAAAAAAAATAAATAAACTTCCTTTCTGCTCTTTCTTGCGCTTGCATCTCAAGAAATATAAACACTTTTCTGTTAGGACTTTGCTTTGATGTTTTTCATTGACTTTTTGCTGCCTTATACCACACTTGTAAGTCACTTTGAATAAAAATGTTTGCTAAATGACAAAAAAAAAAAACATAAATCCCAGTAGATCAGCAGCTTGTAGTTCCTATCTGGCACCAACAACCATGCCATGTTCCAAGTCACTTAAATAACCTTTCTTTCCAATTCTGATGCATGGTTTGAATTTCAGCAAATTGTCTTTGACCATGTCTACATGCCCAAATGCACTGAGTTACTACCATGCGATTGGCTGATTAGATATTTGCAACTAGCAGTTAAAAGGTTGTATCTAATAAAATGAACATGATGACGATAAAGAAATTCATAAAGTCTCATCAATCTCATGTCCTGTCACTGTCAATTTAAAAGTTGGCATTCAGTTTTGCCATGGTCAGTACATTTGATGTCAATGATGTCTGTAACAAGACTGATCGCTACATATGTGGAGATTTTTTATTTATCATGGTTCATTGGCTGCTTTCATGTGTTATTTTCTTAGTCTACACCAGGGGTCACCAACCTTTTTGAAACTGAGAGCTACTTCTTGGGTACCGATTAATGCGAAGGGCTACCAGTTTAATACACACTTTTGAAATAACAAATTTGCTGAATTTACCATTAATTATATGTTATTATTAATAATTAATTAAATTAATGATATGCATCTATGTGAAGGCACAGATCATGTTAATGATTTCTCACAATAACTTTCAAATGTGATTTAAAAAAGAATAGCAACAAAAAAATTAGATGCAGCTCATTAGTAAATGGTGCTATGGTGAGCTATTTTTAGAACAGGCCCACAGGCTACTCATGTGGTCCTTGCGGGCTACCTGGTGCCCACAGGCACCATGTTGGTGACCCCTGGTCTACACAATGACAAGTGAATTGCAAAATGTAAAACTTAAAGCAGGCTGAAATTTATGATAAAGCTTTTTTAAAGTGTCAAAGACAGCTTGATACAAAATTTCCTGTGTTTTTTTAGGTTCGCTATTCATTGCACCACCAAAAAAAAATGTTACTGGGTGTAACAGTACAAACATAGTAAATGTAGTACACACCCACAAGAATTTACTTCAAAGCACTTTTAGTGACTTTTAGTAAAAACAGAACCAGTATAAGTTATCACTCTCTAATGTGTTGCCATTAATCTCTGAGCTTACTCCAAGCTCCCGCTGTGTTTTCTCCAGTGAAGAGATGTCAGCTGGAGCAACCTCTTCCCTTGCCAACTTGTTCTCATAGGTGGAAAGGAAAGTCTTTGCATTTTGAAGAGATGTCTCCAGCTGGTTTGAATTCTTCAGTCTAAAACAAAGGTATGTGAGTAGAAATGTATGTTATTACACACATTTAAATTCCATGCTTAATTCAAACTCATTAAAAACTGATAAAAAAAAAATAGAAAAACCTATACTGAGATATTGTAAACGTAAAGTCCCATACTTCTCCTGAGAGCACTGAAGAAGCTGCTCAATCTTGGTGTACTTTTTGTTGGCCTCATCCACCTTGCTGTTAAGCTGAGGAGCACTGGCACACTTTGGATTTGACACCAAGAAGCTCTTTGCCTCCTGTACTTTAGAGGTCTTCTCTGGTTCAATCTTATTGACAGCTGCTGCAATTTCCTGAAGGGAAACATCCTGGTTGGTGAGTAAACTGCATATACTCCCTAAGTTTTTTAAACTACAAACTGCATTTAGGTGAAATAACAGAATTAATTGGCAGGCATACCCTCATATCCTGAAGACGGTCAGCACTGTCCTGCAGTGGCCTGTTGATCTCTAGCGGTGGGCGCACACGAGTATAAATGGCCTTTTCCTGTTTGTCCAGGTCACTGACAACGTTGTCCAGACTGGCCATCATCTGACGACACTGCTGCTCCTGTTTGTCTGGGATCGCACCAAACACAGCACACATTTTTACAACAAACAATCTGGGTAGTAATTTTACAGTTCATACATGATTGGAACTGTAATTTAAGGTTCCATATTACCCTTGTTAACCTGTGCCATTTAAACTATCTTAAGAATAAGCTAGACTATCTATAACCCACAAGACCAAAAAAACAATACTAAAGGACCATGATCTTTGGACAGCATTGAAATAGAAATGCTCTGATAATTAACAATTTAAAATAGACTTGTTATCAGCAGAAGTCAGTTCAAAAGTCAGCATCTGTGTTGCTGTGTGGGTTGTATTAATGAAGGCTATGCAGCTTTGTTATCTGCTAAGGCTCCATTAATGCTGAATGTGTATACAGTATACAGACTTTGGAGAAATATAGACAGTCATCTCGAGACATCTTTTTCAGGGAAGGTGTTGTTTATTTCTGCAACACAATTTAAAACCACATTCTCCACATATCACAGCATGGCTTAGTAGTAAAAGAGTCCAGGTGCTAAACTGACCTGCCTGCAGTTTAGACCTTTCACCCACTAAAAAATATTAGAAGCATTATGAGGTAAATATATGAGAAGCAGCAGTAAATATTGCCTCTGTTCCTACTTTTTTTTGAATGCGTTGCTGGCTTCAAAATCAAAATTAGTAAATATTTTTTCAAAAAGAGCAGTGTTAAGCCTCTTTCCTTTATTATCTCCAGAAAATGTCTGGTGAAACCAGCTGACATTACACGTTTCACACACAACATCCAAGTCACGGAAGAAACTTAAGAACTTGATTTCAGTGAGGGGTCAGCATGTACAGAACAGTACATCAGAGCCATGCATTTATAAAAAAGAAAGACGCTGTGGCAGTCGACTTATAGAAAATGTTATCAACATTCCCATTCCTCTCTTTAAATCCTCCCAACAACAGAACAGCATGCTTCATACATGCTATCTAATGCACATAATGCACAGACTTTGTACTACAGGGACTCGCACTTACACTACACAACACCTAAAAAGGTGGAGTTTGGGTGACACACCTTTTGGCTGCATGCACTGTGCATTACTACAGTTTGAGGGAAGCTACTTTAAAACTTTAAGTACTGACACAATAAGCAACTCTTTACTGGAAAGAGTCAGACCCCAAGCATTTTTTACAATTATTTGGCAGTGATGTGCTGAAACAATTAATCCTTTTTATGCAGTATCAAGGACACTAATAACAAGCTCAGAGACAGGACCTCAATATTACAATCCTACTTGTTGGATACTCTAGTTCTCTGTTCTTTCTTATTGAGTAACTTTGAGTTGGCAAAAAAATCCATGAATATTTAAAGTTGCATAAAAGCTGAACCTGATGTGTTCTGTACCTGTAGCTGTGCCAGTTCCACTCTCCTTCTTTAACTCATCAAAGCGTTTAACAAGAATTGCCTTGCTGCTTGCCATCTTCTGTTTGACAACTCTTTGCTGGCTGGCCAGGCTGCAACACACAACAATGCCAACATAACATATGAGATATATGATACAGCTTCACTGTAAAAACAAATCTTATGCCATCCAGTCTTTCTTCAGGTCGTAAGTTTTTTCCACAAATATATGTTTGTACACTCTTACTTTGTACACACTCACTTGTCAGAGATGGCCACTGCTTCTGGGTCAGTGGGGGGAATTATGAAGCAGACGGCTGGGGCAGTGAGTTTACGTCCAGCTGCTTCCTTCACGTCCCATTTAGCCCCGTTGTTCCGGAGCAGAGTGTACCTCTCCCCACGCAAAATCTGCCCCTGCAAGCATCCAACAAATAACAATGTTTCCTCTGCTAGTAGATCAGTAACAATAAAGTTATTGTGTAATGTAAAACAATCACATCACACCTAAAAACAAAATACAATCTAACTACATTATGTAAACTTTTTCTAGATCTTTTATGCTTTTATTTGACATCAGACAGTATAGAGAGACAGGAAACCAGGGTGCAGGAGAGGGACAAGTATGACATGCTACAAAGACCTACAAGTTCAGACACAAACCATGGACATTGTAGATACACAGTATACGTCTTAACAACTCAACTACTAGATGCCTAATTATGTGACTTAAAAGATATTTTTGTAAAAGGGACGCTCCATAACTCTCCATATCCATAACTTCATATCTTATTGTTGATAAGTGCTATCAACATGATGTAAATATTCTCTTGCAAAGGTCTGTGAGCGATGCCTTCCTATGCCAGTGTGAAAGGGTCTCTTGCACATTTGCGCATATCTATGAGATGCCATGGGCTTTGACATGTTGTAAGTGTTTGACGTCTGATTTCAAGTCCTACGCTATAGCTAGCTTCATTATCGAAGTTGCATCAGGTGTTCAGGTATTAGTCCAGAAGTATAATATATATTTTAAAAATAGATTGAACAATTACAAAACAATCACATTAAATTAACCAACACTATTCTTATGTACAGTACAGACTAGTATTACTACTAATTCAGACAGAAATGTACTTTCTTCCCACTACATTTCTTTGACAGTTTTACTTCTTTGCAGATGCAACATCTTAATACAAAATATCAACAACTAATAAATTAAATAGTATTATCAATGTTTACCAAAGAATTTTGTGGGACAGTAGTGGGTGGACCTCAGACTCTCTAGGTGGGTCCAAGAGCATGGACATTTTAAAGTTAAAGGCATCAATCAGGTGCACTTTGAGAGTACTATTAAGAGGCTAGAACTGTGTGCACTATTGAGTACTGCATACAGTACCCAAACTATAAGTGTGTACATTTTGAGTTTTGAGTTTTTTTTACACTGTATGTCCTTCCTGCCACAACTCTACCATTTCTATCTGGGCTCTGGACCAACGACAAAGTCGGGGTCACATCTGGTGGGATTCGAAACTGGCGGCCTTCGGTATCCTAACCCAACGCTCTACCACTGAGCCACCAGGCACGCTAATTTTTTTGTCAGAGTAATAATTTTATCATAAATACATTGGTTGTATTGTTATGGAAGCAGTGTATCTGATTATATTTATATTTGGGGGCACTGGAAATATTTTTATAGGCACAGTTATTTATCCAACCTGAATTGAGTATTAAACTCGTTAATCTGAGTCTATCAAATGTTAGTACAAAGATGTGCAGTATAAACTGAAAAAATAAATATATTGTATAAATAGCAACAAAAGATCAAATTTATAATATGTAGAAAAGACACTTTGCTTTGGCACTACAGAAGCTGTTCACCCTAAATGGTCAGTGCAATGATGCATCTAACCTCATGAAGGATCTTTGTTTTACACACAGTGGTGCCATGCTACCTGTTTCTCTACTGACATGCAAAAAAGGAAACTCACCCAACAACCTTTTCAGTTTAGCATGTTCTCAGTTAAAGTCATGCAATTGCCTTTAAGTAGTAACAGCTGATCGGAGCTGCCTTTGACACTTAAACCAGAATAAACGGTGATTACGACTGGCTTTAACACAAAGCTGCTAATGTTAGATCAGTGTCAGAACCGTAATCAGAATCACTTGCAGGCTGTAGGTCAAGTCCATAACATTAATAATGTTATTATTGGAAACAGACTGACTGCCTGGGAGTAAGACATGTTTGCCAATGCAACAGGGCAAAACACATTGTTAGAGATCTTTTATGTTATTAAGCGTATATATTTTTAGGTAACAGTCAAACTGTGGTGGTAGAATTAGGCTATGGCAGGCTGCTACAGTCTCTGTAATTAATAAGAAACACTGGTATTACGGCGGATTATGCAAACTAATAGTACAAAAAATAGTCAACACTATGTTTACCAGCTGCAAAATTAGGCATCTTTACACACTAACAATCCACTAAAATAATATATTTAGATGCAGTCATACAAACTGAAGCAGAGTTTACTAGTGGCAATGAACAATTGCCACAACAACAGAAAATATGGGCTGGTCTGTCTGTCAGTGGTTGATAGATTAAAAAAACCTCCAGTTACAGCACAGCATCTAAAGAAACATGCTCAATACAACATCACGACAGAACTAGAGCTTAGCCTGAGCCCAGCAATTTGTTGTTGCTATGGTTAATGTAGCATTAGAGGGCCCTTTTTTATGTATACTCCATTGGGGGACTACCTTTCGTAGACATGTATCCTTGTGGATTACACTTCGGTCACCAATAAACTCGTAATCAGTAAGGTCAACCTAAGAGCCAACCTAAACATGAAGAGCTTTGCTATGTCTAGGTTAAAGAGCTCCATAGGCTTTTACTCAACGCACAGACTTCAGATTAGCTGTGTTCTAATCCTCAGGGGTTTTAAATAAGATACTTACTCTCAGCCTGGTCTCTCTTCTTAAGAGATTTGAATACATTACTGCAGAAATCACAAAAGCCTAGTATTTAGGAAGTAAAAATCTATACCAAGGTCCATAAAAATCATACAGTGGAATATTTTTAAATGTTATAAAATACATTTGTTACTGTACATCAGGCACAATGTATTTCCACATATTTCATAGAGCATATTTAACAAAGTTTCATTTAAATAAGTTTTCAAATAGTTTTTTGTACAAAATTCTAAAATTCTTAGGTTAAGGTGTAAAGAATATGCTGGAAACAACTAGGGACTGCCACACAGTTTGCCTTCTCTAGCCACCTTGCTGTGCCATTGCATACACTCATATTAGCCACTATAAAATCAACATACAGTTCAAAATCTGACCTGAATCCTCTTGCCAGACATTTTTGTGTATGTACCTTTGGTGGACTGGACTGTCTGTGTGACCTGTTTGAAGGCATTTTCTCAAATAAAACATACATAAGATTCCTAAAGAGATTTGTTTCAGGTACGTGCAAATAAATTTCTTCAAAGACCTACTATTCTGCAACGTAAGCTATTTTGCTGAGCACAGATGTTCATTCCATCCAATTTGCCTAAATGTAAACTAAGATTAGTGGCCACTGTCACTATATGTGGTCTCAGTAATGTAAGTAATTACAACTGGCAAATATATTGATTTCAACAACACGGAACATACCTCATCTGTGTCAAACTCACACAGAGCTTCAATGGGGAGCAGCTTCTGAGGGGTTTCTCTGCGGTACTTCAATGGCAACACCTGCAGGCTGCGCTTCTGAAGAGCCTTGACCCGTTCATCAAAGTTGTCCATGGCTCTGGATTGCTCCTACACACACAGCAAACAGGCATATTTAACAAATGTAAGTGTATTTAATTAATCTTTCCTATCTATATTCAGAAAAAACAAAGGCTCACATCCAGCTCTCTGATCAGACCCTCCATCTGATATACGTCCTTAAACTCTGGGTTGTACTTTTGGTTGACCTCTGTTTCCAGCCGCTTCAGCAGGTCTTGTGTGTCACGTGCTTCCTTGTGGAACTAACCCCAAACAAATACACATACAACACTGATGTAATTAAAAATTATTCATTGTTCAAAATTTAGAGTAGTTTCCTGTGAATTGTCATTAGTTCCCATTTATCTAACCTTATGATACTCATCCATGTGTTTAAGGTGGTTTTCCTCACAGATTAACAGGTTCAGATATTCCTTCCAGTCAGCGTGCACTGCTTCCATATGAGCCTGAAAACAACATGAGTGAGCATCTGATTAGTAGAATTTAAGTTGTTTCATGTTTTCATATGTAAAGTACAAGTGGACTAGAATGCTGTATTTTAATGGAGAAATAAACATCATATACAGACATGACAAATAAAACTTAGGACTGGATGATTCTCAGGCAAGTTCTGTAGTTATAATGTACATCTTTTTATGTTGGTTTAATCCTGATGGATATAGGTATAAATTATTTTTCTATAATGTGTAAATTACACTAACCCTAAACAGCTAAACATCATGAAAGGATCTGAATGGAGTAAACAGGCTTTACCTCAATAACATTCTTCCCTGGATGCTCAGACCCAATCAGCTTCTCTCCATCATCATCCAGCTTGGTGATGGTGGCCTCCTTGGACTCCAGACATTTACTAATGAAGTTCTGTTGAAGCAAGACAGATGTGCTCAGTAAATTGATGAATGTAGAGAGTGATTTGTCTCCTAATAATGATGCAAGTCAAAAACTTAATTTTCAAAGCCATATGCAGCTGGAGGAAACTGCATCTAATACTGATTTTGGGAAACCACAGGGGATCAAATAGACCTACATTGTTATATAACTATATAATAAATTGTAATATAATATTTTATTTCCTTATATATGTTACCTTTATGAAGCATGATTTTATGTGTGGTGTATGACCATCTCTTAGCTACCTCATACTGCCTTTGGCGGGCCGGGTAGTCCAAATTAGTGTCACTCCAATCATAGTTTATCCTCTCTTCAGCTTGTTGGTCCATCCAATACAGCTCATTTGTGCAGCGCTGCATGTAGTCCCGCAGGCTTAGCAGGTTGTGCTGACGAGCAGTGGAGCTGGCCTAGTCCAAGAAAAAAAATGGTTCAATTGAGAAAAGTATATTATAAATATCAATCATTAACAACATACTCTGTAAGTAGTGTTAATCTGCTGAACCTTATTGTAAGTGATTACAATAAAGTTCAGTAGACTAAGGTAAATTTAACAATTTTAAGGGATTAACAAAACTAAGTAATGTCAAATTTAGAGCCTGTAAGAGCCTGTAAGAGCTGTCATTTTAATTTAAAAAAATGTGAAAAATCTCATATAATGTGGTTCAACGATGGCCTATAATAGCAAAAACCTTTTACGTTTTAATTAATTTGCAGTCACAAAAACAACAGTAACTGTCCAGCAACACTGTAGGAGAATGATACAGCTGCACAAGTGTAAATAAATACTAGAAACACACAAATTACACATCTCCAAGGAAAAAGAGCAAATTTCAATTTGTATGGTGGGTTTCTGTGTTTGTATGTGTCTGAGTATGTGTGTCTGTGCATGTTTATTACCAGCAGTTTGTTGTACTTCATCTGGAGGCTGCTGACATATTCCTAAAGAAACAGAGCAAACAGGGAAAGTGAGAACAAGACAAACAAGACAAGAAACTAACTAATGGAAAAATGCGCACTGCAGTTTATCCTGAGTAAAAACTACATTTACAATTTCTGAGAACTCTTTGATTAACAACTACAATATATAAATAAATAATTTATAATAAAAACAGTATTTACAACTAATTATCAGCAACTCGTTAAAATGGTTCTGTTTCTGCTTTGTCTTTAATAACTTTTTATTAACTTTGTTTCATTAAATTATTTTGTAATTAATATTACTATTCAGCTAAAACAAGGTTGAAAGATATTATTTAAAAATCTGTAATTTTACTTTTACCAAAATATATTTAATTTCAAGCATTTTACTTCGTTACAATTTAAAAAGCCTCTGTTACTGAGTAAAAAAAAATCTGTAACAGGTTGAGATAACAGCTGATTGGAAAATTCAATCTAAATGCCAACCTAAGAACATTTTTTAATATATATTATTTTATTTATTTTAATATATATATATATTTTTTTTTATTTAAATTAAAAAATATTAATTAGTGATCTGAAGTAAAGACTGACATGTATAATAATAATGATAATCCTCCTGACTACCTGCATTGTATTAGAAATGACAAAAAAGCAACTAGTAATATTTACTCAAATTATATTTTTTATTTTACTTAATACACTGTTGGAATAAAGTTGGAATAAAATATTTAGCTCTTCTCATTACATTATTGTGACAATGTGATTTATTCTTGATAGATAAAGTGTATTATCTTCTTAAAACTTTATTGATCAATCTCTTACAATCGCTTACAATATTACATTGAAAAATAAACCACAATTATCCTTTGCAAAAAAGATGAATGTATCTGAAAATTATTTCAACTTTATGAGCAACAGTGCATTTATTTATTTTACTTAATATGTAAGAACTATTTTAGTACAGTAACAGTACATCTACTCGAGTGAAATAATTTTGCAATCTTTCCAAATATAATAAAACCTAAACCAGTTTATGGTCACTATTAATCACCAAAATTGATTACACTTGATTTCATTTAGTTCTTCTGGTTTTTTGTTTGTACCTTGTCACCACCACTGGAAATGTGAGGAGCAAGAGCCTCCACCTCACTGTGGAAAATGTTGTGTTCCTCCACCTCATTTTCCACAGTTGGCAAGTCCTGACCAAAGCCCTTATTGTTCAAGTTATCCTGGGGAGGGAAACAAAATGAGACACCACAGACAGTTTTAACATGGTCTGGCTGACCGAAAATATCTTTTCTATAATACTGCTATAATACTTTCTATAATACTGCCTAAATGACCAAGAAATATATGTAAAAAGACTTTAGTTGTTCATAGTGTACGAGCAGAGGCTTGAAGTATGGCCATTAGCAGATCTCATCCTTGAAAGGGAGTTTTTGATCATTTTGGGGGGATGGGAGGTGCAGATGGGTAATTGTGTAAACTACTGCACTCTTAGGGTTTCAGAAACACGGATAACCCACACTCTGTAGTGTCATTGAATGTCCCTACACATATGTCACTCTACACCTTCTACATAGACACAGTGTCATTTTCTTCTTCTAAGGATAAAATTTCTTAAGAGATGATCTTTTTAAAAATTAATTATATTTTAAACAAATATGAGGTATACCGCATAAGTTAACCTTCTTTGGAGACGGACAGAGATTTTCTGTGAATAGAGACAATTCACTGTTGGTTTTAATGTGTATGGTGATACTATAAATGTGGAAAAGTTTAAAAATTACAAAAGTTATCCATGTGAATGTAAGTGTGAACTGTTGTCTGTCTGTATCTATCTATGTAAGTTGGGCCTGAGATAGATTGGCAACCTGTGGTGGACACCACCTCTCACTCTTTAACAGCTGGGATAGGCCCCTGCACTCCTGCAACCTTTCACAGGATAAGTAGTTACATGTTTGGAGAAGATTTCTTTTAACACTAAGCCTATACACAGAAGGATGTGATAAAGAGAAGAAATGACTAGTTACTAAGATGTGCTATATAATTTGTTGTCCCTGGAGAGGTTGGAATTCTGGGATGTAATTCATTGTAGGATAACAGAGGTTATCAGGGTCAAAGTAATGGTAAATGTTCTTCACTTATATAGCGCTTTTCTACCTATTGGCACTCGAAGCGCTTTACACTGCTTCTTATTCACCCATTCACACTCACAATCACACACACACCGATGGGGGAGCTGCTATGCAGCTGGCCAACACTCACCGGGAGCAACTAAGTTGGGGTTCAGTGTCTTGCTCAAGGACACTTCAACATGTGACCAGAGGAGCCAGGGATTGAACCAACAACTGTGAAATTGGTGGACAACTTCTCTACCTTCCTGCACCACAGTCCACCACAGTGGCACTCTGTGTGTGTACAGACATGCTTCCTACCAGTTTCTCATCCATCATGTTGCCCCAGTTGATGCTAGGCATCCCCTCAGTGCGGACGAGGTGGTAGATACGGTCATGGTCCTCTCTCAGCTTCATAACTCTCTCACGCAGTTGCCTCATGCTGAACACACAAACAACACGCACGCACACACACACAGTTGTTAGGGGGTAATACTTCACCATGAACAACACAATTATATAATTTCATTTGCTCTCTCTCATTACACTCTTCAAGTGCAAATAAAACTCTGAGAATTGTTTAATTGTTTATTTGTTTAATTTAACTGTTTAATTTAAGAGTTAATTGTGCGTCATAGGGTCATCATAGTACTTGCATTAACAGTGTTAGTATTATTGTAGTCTGTATATTTTCTGAATGGGACAATATAGTCTTCATGTAACAGAAGAGACCCAGAAGCTAAGTACTACTTACTCCTGCTCTATCATCTCAGCCTGTGGGTGCTGGAGGCGCTTTGCATTGGCAGCATCCTCATCCAGGCCAACAAGTAGATCCAGAGAGTTAAGGATTCTCTTGTTGGAGTCATCTTGATATAAAGGTTGCTTCCCCTCATTGATCTTATTCACATCCTGCAATAAAAAACATAGAATGTAACAAAGTAAATAAGGTGTAGTCAAACACTGCTAGCTAATTTAAACATACATCATGAAGTTAAGGTTTTGTGCCGAGGGTGTTTCCTCCCAAATGCCAAATAATGTATCCATGAAATCTTTTAATTACAGTATATAGTGGGGTTTGTACTGTAGTTTCACTAAACGACCAACAGGGGGAGCCATATGGAAGCAGCATGCAAAGAAGAGGAGAAAAATGGGGACTTAAATAGAGCAATGTCGAAGGTTTGAACAAGCTAGCCCAAACATACTGTTCACTAGACTGAACTTAACCAAGTTATTAATAAAATATGATGAAAACAATTTGTGAGCTAAGTTAAAACTGATTCAGGAACAGCTCCAAAAACATACAACAATATACAATCAATGAAATCATTTTGTATAAACATTCAGCTTCACATGAATACTCATCTTTAAACAGGAGTAATTAGGTTTATGTTAGAAACAAAACCACTGAATGTTTCAAAGTAACAAGAGAGAAACCCATGCTATTATTCAACTTTCAGATAATGCTGTAAGAACACAAAATAATTGAAGGACTTCCAGATAGTGTTTGTGGAGCCTGACCTACACTTTGGAACAAAAGTCAAGCGAAGTCAAGTGATGCTGCTTCTGTTTTAAACATTATTTTCAGAAAGTTCTCTCACAGCAAGAAGCTCACTTGTTAAAATCTTGGCCAGTCAACTGGCAGGCTCCTTTATGGGTGGAGTTTGCATTTTCAGCGTGTTTAAGTGGGTTTTGTGAGGGTATTGTAGTTTCCTTCCCCCCATCCCTACGCTTACACACTGGGTTAAATGTTAACTAAAACTGTCCATAGGTGTAAATGGTTGTCTTTGTATGAAGCCTGAGAAAGATGGCAAGCTGATCAAAACCGGAAATGCAATCACAAAGGGGCTCAAACTACCAATCTTCTGATCCAAAGTCAGACAGACACTTTGTCCATTCGGCCATGTGGTGTAAACATAATTTCTTTTCAGCAGACTAGTGGATAGGTAGGCCAACTGAGGAAGGGAGACTTGACAGCATTGAGACATCCATTAATGTGAGATTGTCTAAACATTCTTTGACATCATTCTGTGAGTGAAGTAGTGACAGTCCATGAAAGTTACTACTTGTTAATGAGAACTTTCTAAGGAAATCCAAATATTATATATATCTGTAGAGAAGGATGGATGGGAGCAATGTGGTTGTGGTTCCCTTTAAATTCCTCTGCAACACTGGCTAAACTTATTAACTAGGAGGAAAATGCAGGTGATGTTTTTCATTTATTTCACAAAACCCTGCCAAAGAATTTTATTACTTCATTATTTTTAATTAGATGAGTGTGGCAACTTATATTAATTGCTAATCTCACTAGATCTCTGGAGCTGTTTGGAGACATAGTTATCAAAGTGTACCTTGTTGAGGTTCTGCTCAACATCATAGATGTTCTTCTCAACTTTATCGGCATTCTTCTGTAGCTTCTCAATCAGAACACTCAGTTCTGTGGTGGGAGCACTGAAAGACAGAAATCAACCGTTACAACCACAAGCTGTCATGATATTTCACTTTTGTTTTCAAAGGTAACTAGTACACATTCTAAGGTATATGTCAGCATCACTATTACAAAACTATCACAAAGGTCTTTTATTCTTTTTATTCTTTACTCTTTTAGCTTGAGAGGTTTGCTAACCTATGTATAGATGAACTTGACTGATGATTAATCTATATGTATTAAGGAAATGATGTTTAATAGAGAAATTATTGAAAACTATCTAATCAAGCATGTGCAACTTCATTCACCTTCTCAAATGTGATGATTTTCTCTTTTTAGTGAAGACCACGGATGTTCACTGATGTTCTCTTTTTAGTGACCAGTGAACATCCTGCTCTTTTTTGGAACATCAGTACTTCTGTAATAGAGTACCTTTTATACATTTTATATACTAAAAATTAACAATGATAGGCCCAACTGTCATATCTATGAGATTATTGTACAGTCATTAAGACTTGATGAGCTACAATCTGACTGCTTTTATTAACCAGTTTATTCCTTCTAAACTGTCATGCCTAGTAGATGACTAAAACGAATAACACTCATACTACTATGTAGCTCAGTCGGTAAAGGCAGTCATCCAAGGACCACAGGGACAGTGGTTCGATCCCCGGCCCCAGCCATATGTTGAAGTGTCTCTGGGCAAGACACTAAACCCCTAACAGCCCATTCCCCTCCACAGCTGTGCAGTGCCAGTCCAAACCCCCCCCCAAAAAAAACTCATGGGGTAAGTGGAAAGGACAAAAAAAAAAAAAAACTATTTAAAAAAAATGCATTATGCAATAAAGTGCCAGACATGAATCTGACTGGATTAAAATGTACATAAAACAACAACTATTAATATAACATTTATATTTTTATTGCTGTAAATGCTGTGTAATTTAAATAAACTTTGTGATACAATAGGTAAGGATAGTAGGGGGCCATGTGGATCAGTGGTAGAGCATTGGGTTGGGATGCAGAAGACCACGGGCTTGAATCCCACCCCATGAGGTAGTCACCGAGGGCAACATGGCTGCCGGTTCCGAGCCAAGATAAAAATGGGAGGGTTGCAGCAGGAAGGGCATAAACACACATTCCAAATCAATGTGCAGAACATGTTCTGCTGTGACAACCCCTGAAGGGACAAGCTGAAAGCTGTTTATCTTGACAGTAGGTTAGGATACTGAGGTGAGATATGCAGATTTATAACAAAAAGTTCATTTCTTAAAGTAAAGAAAACAAGCCAACCATTTTTGCCTCAGATAATGCAGCAGCCACACTTTGTCCAATAACTGTGAGTAAGTATTATTGTCAAAAAGGCGTGCCCCAGTACATGTTCAGATGTTCCTGTGCCACTAATAGTGTATGAAGATTCACTGACAAGCTTTGCTTAAAAAACTTTATCCTGGTCATATGAGGAATTGTTTGTTATTTTGTATAAATCTGACCAATATGTTGTGGCAGATGGTGAGTAGTGATAGTTGCATCATTTTTCATTAGCTTTTACGGTGACTTAATAAGTACATTACCTTACTAAAACTTTATTTAATAAACCTGTATACTGATTGGGTTGTGTCACTTTAAATACTTTCTTGAAGGGATTTCTTTAATCAATTTGACACTGCAGTGTTTATAATGTTCACCATAAATACATGTCTTTGAGTCTAACTTCTAAACTTTTTTTTGTTGGTGTGTCTATGTTTATGTGCAGCACTGACAGACATTGAAAACATTTAGTCCATGTCTGACAATTCAAATCCCACATCTCTTTATACGCACATTCACACCGATTAATCAAGTGTACAGTAAGACATATTATGCAACATCTACTGAATGCTCACTGGACACTAACTTTCTCTTTGAAGCCCTCGCTGGTTTTATTAAGCAGAAACAGAATTCAAAAAGTTCTCAAAGAGTTTCTCAAAGAGAAAGAGTTTTGATTTCAAATAGTACATTCTGTAGATTAATGAAAAGCAACTATCTTTCTGTTGCTCCCCATTCAAATAAAAAATACCCTGATTGAGTTTTCTGTTACATTAGAACTCGAGCCCAGGATAAAAAATACAAACAGACTCTGCCTTTTTTTTTAAAAACCTTCAGAACATCAGCTTCTTTTGTAAACACAGTACCAATACTCCTTTAAAGACTGCATGTCTCTGAGTCACATATGTATATTTGTATTACAACTACAAGACTCCATGTATGAGTAAATATGGGATATCAACTGGTTGGTAAATGCAAGGCAGTTGCCAATAATATTTCCTTGCAGGATTTTGCAGGATTAACAACACCGGTTTGTAAAAAACACTGGGCAGGAAAAGTAATGGCTTTTGTTTTACAATTCAAAAGTGCAAGTGTCTAGCAGTCCCGTATACTGTGATTAAAGCTGTGTTTGGAATGGTTGGATAACTGTTGCATGACAACAATAGTTTACTGGGAGGCTCACTGGCTCTAATTTGAATGTTTTGGTTGTGTTTCTTTTGAGAAAGAACTAACACTAGAGAGAAAACAAGTCATGTGTAATTACAGGGAGATGGTAAAATTAAAACCAGACCTCCCCAGCATTAAGTCATAGAGGGGTGGAGGGCTGCTGCTTTCATTGAACATCCTAACAAACTTGGAGCCGTGCTCTGTTTAAGCAGCCTGATTTCCAACAATATTTTGAAGTTTAGGTTACATTGACAAAGTATGAGACAACAGACTCCAAACCAAATGGCTCCATGCCCCATTGTGTCTTTGTAAACACTTTTATTTCTATTCACATTGTTCCTCTGTCCAGAAGGCCCACTCAGTGTTGTCTAGATGTAGAGAGGATTTATTCTGAAATTTACAAATCCCAGTGCCTTTTCACTACCTACTATCCAACATTTTAAAAAGAGGTCTGTATTTAAAAAATGTAAAGGAAAGCAGAAATTCACAGTTGACGCCTGGGGTGATCCAGCCAGCTTTGCATGTTGTGCTTTGACTTTAGTCTTAGTCTCATTCATACTGCTCATGCCGGTTTCATGCACCAACTAAAAGATGAATAGTAACAGCATGAACAGAAAAAAAGAGTATAAAGCTGCAATATCATGAATGCATTATTTGGCAATAGTTATAATACAATTATATTGTAATATAGTAATGTCTTATGTTCACAAATGCATCCTGATTGTCACCTGTCACCTGACTGCAATTATTTCCATAGCAAGAACTGAAGAAAAACTTAACATTGATATGAAAATGATTCGGCACTAAGAATAGTGACTTAGTAATCATAACTACATTCAGCCTATATATAACTATCCACATTTTCATTTCCAGGGCAGAAAATCTGAATTATTTCTCATGAGTTAGTAAAACTCTGTGAAAACATCAAAACAGAGGGACTTGGCCTAATATAATATATTGTGAAAGAGGCTCCAAGAAAGTCCTCCTGCGTTGTCTTTCTGGAAAAAAAACAGCCGTAAACTTATCAAACCTGTTACTGCAACTTTACTACATAGCCTACCACACCCTCACTTGACTGGAAGCGTCCATTAAGCAATCGAATTCATTTTTGTTCTAAACACAAGTCCAACAAAACCATCTGATTTTATCTACAATACCCAATATCCAAAGAAATCATACAGTGGTCAGAATAGTCTCTGGTAAATAATCAGTCTGTATCTGTCAGTGGCCCATGTGTAACACTTCGCTTTGGCAGGTTCAACTCAGGCTCAAGACACTGTTTAAAAAAACGACTAAATGACAACGACTTTTTCCACTTAAACGTTATTTACTTAAACGTTTTTGGTGTTTCGTAAATATTTAGCTATATGATGTTTATTTCGGTAAGTCTGTAATCCACTTATTAATTAATCCAAGCATTAATGTATTATTCTGAACATAACAGATAAAGGAGCTCACTTACTGGCAACTAAAACCGAAATAAGACAAACTTCCATTTTTAGGAGAAGTTAGTACAGACAGGTATTTATGTGACTTTACCACAAAGCAAGTTAACTTTAAACAGGAAGGTTTGAGGCACTGAAGGTAAACACAGCAGAAACAAAGCACAAGCAGCAAGGCAGTGATGACAAGACGCCACAGCTGGTAGTAAAATAACGTCTCCTACTTACGTTGTTTTTGGTTGAGTTATGGCGGTGGACTTTGTCTTTTTCCTGAACATAGTGACAGGTCACCTTTCCGCGGGCTTCTGCCAAGAAAAATGTCACAGCAGGGCAGGTGAAAGTCGACTGTGTGAGTGTTCGCCTTTCTCGTTCCACTGCTCCCAGTGAGAATCTATCGTGTGTCAGATTTGTCCACACACCCCTCTCACTGCCAGAGATTCTCCACCCACAGACGCCATCGGACTGGATTCACCACTTCACTTTCCTTTGTGGGCTCACCCTGTACCTGCCCGCCAGCCCAGGAAAGGCGGGGCCACAGGGAGATACAACGCCCTTCACCTGATCGCCCAGGTATTTACAGCCAATCACCAAGTGTTACACTACCTGATGCAATAATATTCTATTAACCATTATAGCAGAGAAGAATATTTTTTTAATTGACATTTTAATGTAACAAAAACTCAAAGAAATGTAAAACAGTTAAAAGCTAAGTAAGAATGACTGTGCAGTTAGTGCTGTAGTGTAAACAGTAAACGGTCTAAATGGATAATGAGACAATGTCATGTGTTGCTCTACACCACAGATCAACCATAAATTCCTGATGGCAACATGGACACACCTTTAGTGTGTTTGGGTTGGAGAATTGCTTGGGAAGGGTGAGGTGGTGTGTGGCAATCAGAACTACACTGGCTGAACCAGTCAGACTTGACTGTCTCCTCCTGCATGAATGGTATCTGTGTTGTCCATACAGTATGTGTAGGGGTGTGTGTGTGTGTGTGTGTGTGTGTGTATAAGCATGGGTGAATCCATCCTTCCATCCATGTCATGTCATTGTCAGGTGTGTAATAGTGATACCATGACTCATCACAGAACTACTACGTTAACTACAAAGAGGTTGGTACATACATAACACTGACAAAGATGTTACACTTAACAGTGTGCTATTAATATGAGTATATTTATTCTATCCTGACTGACAATCTGGTTCTGGTTTGCCCAGCTAGGCCCTGCATGGGATCTTGGATGATTGTCACCACAATGGCAAAAATGTCAATTCATATTTTTTCCCCTGCTCATTTTGAGTGTCTTATGTCCACCGATGAAATAATACAGCCCTTCAAGACACCTATGCATTATTAAAACCAATTGAGTTGTCTGAGGAGCCTGTGTACCTCTGTAACTCTGTTCACATTCCATTGCAGGCATGTTAATGTTGTTGCTTGCAATCACAATACTCATTTTCCTACTTGACTGCACTGCTTTTAGAATAGTGGTTATGTATGCTGAAAAGTGGGGCCTGGAAGCTCAGTGGTAGAGTGTTGGGTTGGGATGCAGAGGGCAGCAGGTTCAAATTCTACCTCACCAAGTGTGGCTCGCCCAGCCACCAAGGGCGACACTGGTGCGATAAAATGGGAGTGTTGCAGCTGAAAGGGCATCCGGCATAAAATCACATGCCAAATAAACATAAGGATTTGTAGATGCATAGATGTAAAGGATAAAATGCAATATGGACATGAAAATGTGCAGGACTGTCATCATCTTTATAACAATGACTTAACAGTCATAATATTGTAAGTTAAATTAGCCAGCTGACCCACTGACATCAGGCAAACTGATCCTAGCATGTTTTTTGTTCTGTTAGGAAAATGTACATAATACATTGAAACAACACTTTTCAGCTCTCCTGTAGCTGCTCGCATCAGGTTCAAAGCTCTGTCTCTTGTCTACAGGGTGATCAACTCAACAGCTCCTGCTGACTCCCTCATTCAGGTCTACAATCCCTCCCATCTCCTGCGGTCTGCCAATGAACGACGTCTGGTGGTCCTAGCACCACACCGAAGAAATCAAACAAAACTCTTCAGCTCAATTATCCCACGATGGTGGAACGAGCTACCAAACTCTGCACGCTCAACAAACTCTCTCCTCATATTCAAAAAATTTCTCATCCGCACATTCTTATGCACTTAAACCCATAAAAAAAACAAAAACAATTTCTTTCCTGCTCTTTCTTGCACTTACATCTCATAAAATGTAAACACTTTTCTGATAGGACTTTGCTTTAATGATTTCTCCTTGACTTTTTTTGCTGCCTTGTACCTCACTTGTAAGTCAATTTGGATAAAAGCACCTGCTAAATGACTAAATGTAAGTGTAAAATGAAATAAACCAAAACATCTCATGACACATGTCACACCTGTGTAAAAGCTTCCAGTAGCTAACAGTGTCAATTTTAAAGCTTTGTTGGAAGTTGCTCAAATGGAAGGTGCTTAAACCTTTGTTTGTCGAAGCTGTCTTCTTAAATTTGCATTAGAATTAATTTGCTTCAGTACCAAGAATGAATTTGAGGCTCTGTTAAAGTCTTACATCCATAAAGTATAAAGCAATATTTCCAGTGTATAAATAGTGAGTTCTCAGTGGTTCGATCCCCGGTCCTGGCTATATGTCGAAGTGTCTCTGGGTGTCTCCCCCAGCAGTCTAAACCTATAGTAGCATGACTATAACTAACTATAAGCTCTATCAAAGAAGAAGAAGTTTTACGTGTAGTCTAGAGAGGGTGTCTGCTTCCCGAATCTGAACCACACACATTTGGTCAAGAAAGATAATTTTGATGTGCTGCAGTAGGCAGAAACAAGACTTTATGCAGCCTGATTACAGATGAGACCTGTTTTTTACTGGACGGAGGAGAAGAAAGCTCCAAGAAAAGCTATAGTACAGTGAGAGATAAACTTGGAGGCATTGTTGTTTTGTATAAATTTTCAGCTATGTTCACTACTAGTTGGCTAAACAATGGAAGATGGAAGGAGGCCTTCTCACAAGATCACCTCAACTAGATCATTTTGACATTGAGGAGCAACATGAACCCATCTAGATATCTAAACTTTACCCTTTCTCTAATACTAAGCCTAGCCTCCTTACAGATAATACTAATTTCATCTGCTTGTAGTTGCAGTCTAATTATTTAAGATCAATTTTCTTGGCCCTTGATGAAAGCTGTAACAGAGAAGGATGCAGACTTGTAAACTTAAAGCTGTCAGATTAGGATGTGTTCTGTATTATGATGCATTTTCTTATTCAGTTGAGAGGCAGAGATTAAGTTAATGTGTTATTAGGTGTAGAATATTATTACCCTCTCCCTCTTTCAGCTTCTGGGCAAATATTATTTCAACTAATATGGTAAATTTTAGCTATTTTCAAAGCTTTTATCACTTTACAAAATACACACTACCTGCCTACCTCATATCTAATAAGAATCATATAGGCTCAGATGTCGCCCCAGTCAAACAATATCTGTGTTAGGTGCTGGGGAACAAGGGCAACCTAATGGGATGTGGGCTGCTGGACCAAGAACAACACATTCATGCACAATAAGGAAATACTGTCGTGCTATTACACTAGTAATCCCAGAGTCAAGGGTTATGTACAGCGAATAAAGGGAACCATATATTTTGAAATCCAACATCTATACTAAATTTAAACAACTAGTAGCTACATCTTTGTAAAGGCAACACCACTGGAGACTGATGATTCGGCACAGATTTTTTTACACAGGATGCCCTTCCTGACACAACCCTCTGTAATTTCTACTGCACAGCTGGGGATGGTAACAGGCTGTTTCAGGTCACTTCAACATATAGACAGGACCAGGGATTGAACCACTGACCTGGTGGTCCGTGGACAACTGCCTTACCAACTGAGCTACATCCACAGCTTTGAGTCTGTTTTAGCCCTTGCATTTGCATGCTAAATGCAAGGGCAAGCTGAGTTTGTAAACCACACATGAGACCGACACCTGGAAGCCCTGTGGCTGATTACCAGCCTTTTACCAGACTTTTAGAAGGTTAATCTGAAATTCTGCCGGTAATCGGAAGATACAAATGCAGCACTATGATCAATCGCTACTGCAACAATCACGTAGTTTAACAATGCTGATATACACGACAGCAACACGATCTTTGATATGCTTGGACTGACAAAGCTGGACTGAAAGACAATACAAAGGTACTCATCATGGCACCACAGGAACACGCTCTAAGTAGAAGATCAATACAGGTTGGGGTCCATCCTACCAGACCGGACTCCAGGTGCAGGTCATGCAAAATAGGCTTTGAACAATCCAGCACATAACATGGTAAATGGTCTGCACTTATATAGCACTTTTCAAATAGGTACTTTACACTTTACAGTGCTTCTCATTCACACACATAGTATTCATGGAAAGCCATAACCTTGTTGCTGACAAAGTTTACAAGTACATCTGTACACCATGGGTGCAAGTCCCATAGTCAAAATGGGATAAATCTGTGAAGGTGGTTGGTGGTGCATAAGTGGGTAGATCATCTAGTTGGGATGCAGAAGGCCGCGGGTTCAAATTCCACCCGACCAGGTGTGACCCCACCTCTCATGTAGTGAGAGAGGACATGAAGTTAGTTGGTGTGAGTGAAGAGGATGCAGAGGACAGAGTTAGATGAAGGCACATGATTCGCTGTGGCGACCCCTGAAAGGGAACAGCCGAAAGGAAAAGAAGAGGTGTGACCCCACCCAGCCACCAAGGGCCACCCTGGTGCTGGTCCTGAGCCCGGATAAAAATGGAAGGGTTGCGGCAAGAAGGGCATTTGGCATAAAAACACATGGCAAATCATCACATTCCACTGGGGCAACCCCTTAAGGAACAAGGCAAAAGCTGTAGTTCTTATAAAGGTGGTTGAGAAGGACTACGCCACGATCCTGTAGGACTTCCAGATACAGACTGACAAACTGGTAATAGGTAACGAACCAGACATATTAGCTATGAACATGAAAGCCTACTTGGCAATATAGTGTTTCTATATATGTGTAGGTTGTTCTTATGTCATGTCATAAGAAGATATTGCTGATATATGCAAGAGTCAAAGCTCCTGCATATTAGACCCATCAACACAATATTCTTCTACTGATATCATCGTGAGGCTCAATGGATATGACAATTAGTGAGGGGTATAGATTGTGCTTAAATATTAACAGAATGCCAAACCCTCCCTGCAACCACACAAGCAGCATGAAATGTAACCTGAAACTACATTTATTGCTTTTTGAAAAATACAAGACACACTGGCCAGTTGGTTGATTTAATAATATACCATTTTTTGAGAATGTTTTTGGCACCAATAAACTGGATATTAGGAATACTGGTCATAGAAATAGCAATATTTTAAGAATATTATGGAATTGCATTAAATCAATTATACAGCAAATGTGAACATGTGTTGCTCAATGCCCTGCCCTTTAATCATAAAGCTATTTAACCCTTGGACCCTGATAGAAAAATGAGTATCTGAAATAACTTTACTCTGTAAAGCATAAATAAACCAGTGTTTTACACCATAAGTTATTGAACTTATGAAGTGTTTTCATGAGGAAGCTCTATCAATATCAAATGTTATGTGAAAGAGGTGGGCTGCCTTTGTGATAGAGGTAAAGCATTCCAGCGGGGTGTAGACTGGAAGGCAGATCCAGGTTCTGCACCATGACTGGAATGTCTGGCTGGACTGCTGAACTGGTACAACAACATTCTAATCATGAGCAATAGGTGTGATTCATTCATTACAGCCAAGCCTAATGAAGTTTGTCCACAAGCTTTTTTTTATTATTATTGGAGTAAATTGAGCAATTTTAACTACACTTTTTATCATTGTTTTTAGGACATGGTTAGTTAAATTTCAGTGTGCCTGTTGATTGCAGACTCCTACATTCAATTCAATTAAAGTTTATTTATATAGCGCCAATTCACATCAAATTCAAGGCACTTTACAGAATAAAGTCAAGACTATAAAGATGTATAGAGAAAACCCAACAATTCCCCCTTGAGCAAGCCATAGGCAACAGTGAAGAGGAAAAACACCTTTTAACGGAAGAAACCTCCAGCAGAACCAGGCTCAGGGTGGACGGCCATCTGCCTTGACCGGTTGGGGTGAGTGGAAAGTGAAGAGAGAAAAGAAAAGAGCAACAAAAAGCAAAAACAAAACATCAGGCAGGTTGGTAGGACCAGTAGCTGCAGACTGGAAAACACACAGCTCCAAAGCCGGGGGACACCTGCAGAAAGGGACAGAGAGAGGGAGAAAAATAAGGAGAAAGACAACTACAGGGAAAACACACAAAATGAATCTTATACAGTGGTGATATTTGTGGGGTGATAGGAGAGGAGAGATGGTCAAGAGGAGGAAAGGAGCTCAGTGGATCGTGGGGTGGGTCCCCCAGCAGTCTAAGCCTATAGCACCATTACTATAACTAACTATAAGCTCTATCAAAGAGGAAGGTTTTAAGCCTAGACATAAAAGTAGAGAGGATGTCTACTGGGATGATATGGAACTATTATTTCTTTTATATATGATGGAGCTTGACCATTTAGAACATGGTGGTGGTTACTGCACAAACACCTCAGCTTTTTGTTTGCTTTGTTTTGGGTGATAGTCTATTATGCTCACCAGGTAGCAGACCCCCATCCTCTGTCTGGCCCTGTTATGAGGGGAGAGATTCCTTTACCAGTCTATTGAAAAGATTTTCTGGGGATTATTTATTAAATCTCCTTACAATAATTTCTTTATGCATTGTTTTCTGTCATAGAGATTAAACACAGTGCCCATAATGTTATGCCCAAAATGATGTCCCTTAGTGGAAAATTTACAAGAATCCTCTCTTAGTGGGAAGCTAAAGAGACATATTAAAATCAAAACATTGTTGTTTGTTGGATGTCAGGGTCCCAAGTAGAGTAGGGATAGAAGTTATTCAATTCCTACTATGTTTATTGTTGTACTTATGGCAATTAACTGCCAATAATCAAAAAAGCCCCTGTTAAAGGATACTTTACTGAAGCATCAGGTGCTAATGAATTTACAGACCCTGAATCTTTTTGTATTGGAATAACCCTTACAATAGCCTAAGCACATGCCATATATGTCATTTGCAGGTGTGCCAGGTCACTTTTCCACAGACTGCGAGAACTAGAAAACACCCTACACAAACACCTAGACTCCAAGGACACCCACTGTCAAGTCTCAATTTGCAGAAACATCACTGGATGCCTCCAATTTTTAGCTGCAGGAGACTTCAAAGGCTACACAGTAAATCTGACCCCCCAACAACCTATGGGATTGTTCCTCTTAATAGGTTATTCCCCATAAGTAACCATCCATTTGAGGTTGTCTTTTTTAAAGCACTTATTAGATGTGACGAATGTGTACACTAGTCAGCTTTAAAGAGCAGGGCCTGGATAAAGTAATTCAGGCTAAAATACTAATATAGGCTAAAATAATCCCATTAATTTTCATCTTGAATCAAGGTATGTTTGGTTTATGCTTTAAAAGGGTAAAAAAAAGTTGATACAAAAAACTATGATCACCATATGTTTGAAAGTGCTTTACACTGCTTCTCATTCACACACCAATGAGGGAGCTGCTATACAACTGGCCTACACTTACCAGGAATAACTAACACTTCGATGTGCAGAGGAGCCGGGGATCGTACCAACGACCCTAATATTGGCATACGACTGCTCTAACTCCTGTACCACAGTTTCACACACAAACTACTGATTTTTCATTTCAATTGGTAAAATAAATCTGATACTAGGATGAAACAGTTGTTCAAAAACAAGTCATTTTACTTTGTTCATAAAGTAGGTTTTAACTTTTATGTCGGACTCTTTTTAGTATTATTGTTGTAATAAATTCAGCTGTTTTATGGCTGGTAGAAGCGTCATTAGTGTAATTATTAAGAAAAAATTATTATGCTGTCTTCTAGTTGAGACACAGAGATACTCTATTGGATGCTTCACTCTGATTTACCCATAGCTAAACAGGCATTTCAGAACTTCCACACCTTGGAGGGTCCATAGTAAAGCGTGTTTGTTTTACTGTGGGGTATATTAGAGGGCACTTTTGCTGTATATTTATTTCACATCTGTGGGGTCGTACAACTGAGCTTGTGTGAATGCTTTAATTCTAAAGCATGTGTATCTGTAGCATTCCAGTCAGGTGAGTGACATGCAGAAAATGAACAGGTGTTTACATTGCAGTTATACTATGTAGATTCATGTATGCAGATATGAAATACAACAGACATGTACTCATGTCCTGTCCACATTCCGCAGAGAGGTGTGACCTGGGCAACGTTAAGGTGTGTCTGGCTGTCACCAGAGTTTAACTACCTGGGGAAGGTAGGTTCAGAGATGGTATGACAAGTATGACAACAATGGAGCTTTAGTCGCATTAATGCCTAGGGTGGATCCAAACAGTGTTATATGTTATGTTGCCTACCCAAACCTTATATTTTTGATGTTCCCATCAATCTACTTCAGAAGTAAGTGTAGAAAGATTTTATTGCCCAATACATAAGTTAAAATAATATTACATTGGAAAGCTGGGGCCAACCCAGTTTCAGTTTGGGAAAAGATCACGGCTGATAGAGGAGCAGAATACCAGTGGTTAATGAAGCAAGTAAAGTGTAAGTAAGTAAACTGAAGTAAGTAAACTGTACGTAAACGGTACTTAAGTAAGTACAGTTTACATAAGTAAGTTTAAATACACAAACATGTACTGAACTAGTTCAAGTATAAGAACCCAATTACATTTCTACTTAAGTAAAAGTAAGTAAGTCCATGATTTATATTTTATAGTATTAATATAGTATTAAAAGTAAAAGTACTTGACTATTTTTTTCTCCCTGTCCCTTTCTGTAGACCAGTACTGCTTTATGTTTGGGGGGGTCCATTAACTGATTCATGCTAATGATAAATAGGTTGCTTTTGAGTTTTAAATTTACTAATGATTTCATGATACTGTTATAGTTAGACATTCGGGTCAGTTCACTCAAACCTTTTTAGGCAGCAGTTTCTCCCACTCCTCAGGTTTAAAACGTGTTTCTAGAATGAAATGCACATTCTTTATTCATTCCTATCTATGCAGACATCTTATATACAAACACACACTGAAACACAATGCTAAGCCTTTTGTGGCCTACCATTCATTGAGTCTTTTGGCAACCAGGCAAGTCTATCCTGCCCTAAAATAGGAAATCCATTCAAACACTCCAGCACCCCAGATCTTAATTAGCATATTAATAATCAGGTGAGGATGCATTTATTAATGTGACATAGTAAACACGGTCACACAAACATCATTCTTCTGCAGTTGAGTAGTGCCAAATAGTTTCAAGTGTTATGTGAATGGCTAAACAAGTCTTTTTTTACTGTCGAACCCCACATGCAGAACAATGATGTTTTAAACAAACCTTACTGTCCTGTGAAATATGAAAGATTGTCATCTGTATTGGCCACCAAAAACGAAAAAGGGATACACCTTACCCCTTAGCAACATCTAGTGGCTGTAGTAAACATTACACCGTGACAATATCTGGTTTGATACCCGGTCCGGCTATATGTCGAAGTGTCTCTGGGCAAGACACTGAAACCCTAACAGCCCATTCCCATCCCGGCTGTGGAGTGCAAGTCCAAGCCCAGTAGATATTGGGGAGGGTTGTGTCAGGAAGGGCATCCAGCATAAAAACTGTGCCAAATCAAATATGTGGACAATGATACACTGTGGCAACCCGGAACTCACAGAATAAGCCAAAGGACAAAAAATAAATAAATAAAATGTACTGTTGGAGAGGGGTTCAAACATTAGGTGTCTACAGTAGCCTACAATTATGGGGCCCCTGCTGGACATTTTTACAACAACTGAGCAGTGAGGAAACATTTGTCATCATCTTTATCTTCTAACAGGTCTTTTGTGATGCCTGGGTGACCTGTTCATAAAGCACTTTCTCCATCAGCATGAGTAAGGCTATACACTGGACATTCTTTACAACTTTGTAGTACAACACTGGCCTTCAGTGGTCCTTCATGGCTGTGGTCATGCTACACACCCACCATTCAAGCTGCAAAGTATTCTGTGAGAACAAAAAAAATCTGGTGCTGTAATGTGAAATGTAAAATTGTATGTAAACAATGTAAAATTATAAGACCACAAGGTTGCAGGTTCGTAGCTATGCCTGCCGTGGTCTTTCTGTGTCGAGCTTGCATGCTCTCCCCATACTTGTCTGGGTTTCTTCCGGTTACTCCGGTTTCCTCCAACAGTCCAAAAACATGCATGTTTGGTTATTGGTCAATCTAAAGTTTCCCGTAGGTGTGAATATGAGTGCAAATGGTTAACTGTGTATAGTTACTGTCTAGACTGGTGACTTGTCCAGGGTGAACCCCATCCCCCCCTCACCTGAAGGCAGCTGGGATAGGTTCCAGCCCCCTGCGACCCAAATAGGATAAAGTGGTGATAGATAATCGATGGATAGATGGATACGACAAACCTTTCACTTATTTTTCACTTGTCACTTTACTTATCAGGTTGAAAAAATAAGGTATATTTTACAGAGTATCTGCTGACTTTAGTGGACAGAGGTCAGCATGGAAAAACTATGAAGATTGGCCATTGCAGGTCATCATGTCAACAGATGGCAAAACACAGGGCTTTGCAGAATATGTCTACTGGGTAGGATCTAAAATGTTACAGGTTACATATGCTTTTGTTTACAGCAAGACACTCATAAATCCAGTAAAAGATAGTCCTATTAAGCATGCGTAGTGAACTGACAACCAAACCAACCTCAGAAAATAAGCACAGAAGAAATGGTATACAATTTCTGTGTATTGAGATTTGGTAGGTCATGTGTGCAAGCAAGCAAAAACAACTAACATACATTCAATTCAACTTATTCAATTTAAATAGAGCCAATTCAGTCATCTCAAGGCACTTTATAGAGTAACGTCAAGAATATAAAAATGTATGGAGAGAACCCAACAATTCCACCTTGAGCAAGCCCTAGGCAACAGTGGAGAGGAAAGACTCCCTTTAACGGAAGAAACCTTCAGCAGAACCAAGCTCAGTGTGGGCAGCCATCTGCCTTGACCGGTTGGGGTGAATGGAAAGTGAAGAGAGAAAGGAAAAAGAGCAACAACAAAACATTGGGCAGGTTCATAGGACCTGTAACTGCACACTAGAAAACACACAGCTTAAAAACTGTAGGGACACCTGCAGAGAGAGGGATACAGACAAGGAGAAAGACAACTACAGGAGAAAACACACAGAGTTAATGTCATACAGTAATGACAATTGTGGGGTGAGAAGAGCGGGACAAGAGGAGGGGGGTCCCCCAGCAGTTTATAGCAGCATAACTATAACTATGTATAAACTTTATCAAAAAGGAAGGTTTTGAGCCTAGACTGCTTCCCAAATCTGAACTGGGAACTGGTTCCACAGGAGAGGAGCTTGACAGCTAAAGGCTCTGCCTCCCATTCTACCTTTGGAAATTCTGGGAACCACAAGTAGGCCTGCATTCTGAGATTGAAGTGGTCTACAGGGATGACATGGTGCTGTGAGGTCTTCTATATATAATGGACCCTGACCATTCAGAGCTTTATATGTAAGAAGCAGGGTTTTAAATTCTATTCTAGATTTAATGGGAAGCCAATAGAGAGAAGCTAGTGAAGGTGAAATATGATCTCTCTTGCTAGTTCCAGTCAGCACTCTTGCTGTAGCATTTTGGATTAACTGCAGGTTCTTTAGTGAGTAACTGGGGCATCCTGAAAGTAGGGAATTACAGTAGTCCAACCTAGAGGTAACAGTAACATTACATACATGTACTTCATTACCAAGGGCACAATACATAGCATACATAATTAAGTCATAAAATATTTATACAGAAAAACATTTGCCAGTAGGCGGTTGGCGTGAAGGTCATCAAAACAGAAGACTTTCCCATAAAAGTCTGCCGTTCAAGCCCAGTGAACAACTGCTTGTTGCTTTGGCAACATGTTTCTTGTTGTTAAAAACTAATAATATTGCATTAAATGGACATTAATTGTACTAACTATTTTAGTGGCATTAAATAGAGGTTCACTCAGTTTTATACTAGTCACTTCTGTGTGATGGTTTGTGTGTATATACATACGTTCTTCTACCAGCAGTAACTAAAACCCCCAAAACCCTAACTAAGCCTCTCTGACAGGAAAGTGCTGCCCTGTCTGTCTAGACTGCTAAGCCACAGCTATCGCTGGTCACTGTCTGTCCCTGCACTAACTCTCTCTCTTTTTCACTCTCATGTGCTACAGCTAGGAGCCAGGTAGGTCATCTGCGCATCTACTGAAAACAAGAGCAATCAGCTAGTGGCTTGAGCTCTGTTCAAAAGTACAAATTCTTTAAATAGCCTCCTGTACCAGCACCTTAAAAGTCATTGAATAACAAACTGTATCTCTTACATATGTTTTATTTACAAATTGTACAGATATAGTAGTGGTCTATCATTAAATCCATTCCACTTAGTCAATGTTTTTTCAACAAGAGAATAAAAAAACAGAATATTCCTTTGAGCAAGTGTTACTGTAAACCTTAATGTAGGGCCTTCGGGTTCCTGGATAAGATTAGAGGTTATCTAATTACCTAAGAAATTAGTAAATTTGTTATTTGAGTCTTTTGATTAGCTTCATATTAATATACTAAAAAGCTGTTAGATATATTAGTTATACAGTGCATTCAGAAAGTTTTCAGATCCCCTTCACTTTGTAAAATTTTGTTTAATTGCTGTATGATGATGAAAAAAAAGGTTACCTGGCCAATCTGCACAATCAAGGGAGAAGGGCATTAGGTGACAAAGAACCCAATAGTCACTCTGACTAAGCTCCAGAGATCTTGTGTGGAAAGAGGGACAACCATTACTACAGTTTATTACGTATGGCAGTTTTACATATGGCAAAGTTGCTAGACAGAAGCCTCTCCTCAATCCAAAACGCATGAAAGTCCACTTAGAGTTTGCAAAATAGAACCCGAAGGACTCTTACTGTGAGGAACAAGATTTTTTTGTCTGATGAAACCAAGATTAACCGGTTTGGTCTTAATTTTAAACATTATATCTGGAGGAAACAATGTCACCACTCATCACCCTGCCATCCCTACAGTGATGCTTGGTGGTGGCAGCATCATGCTGTGGTGGTGTTTCTCAGCAGCAGTGACAGGGAGACTGGTCAGGGTTGAGGAAAAGCTGAATGGAGTAAAGTACAGAGATATCCTCAGATCCACAGTGCATAGGACCTAAGATGGGCCAGTGATTCACCTTCCAACATGACAATCCTAAGAACCCAGCCAAGACAACTTTATGAATTTCCTATATTGGCGCAGCTAAAGCCCCAACTTGAAAACATTGAACATCTCTGGACAAACCTAAAAATGACTTTTCATCTACTGTCCCAATCCAATCTAGCTGAGCTTTAGAGGATTTGCAAAGAAGAATTGCAGAAAATCTCCCAATCCAGGTGTGCAAATCGTACCCAAAAGACTCGAGGCTGTAAAGGTGCTTCAATAAAGTATGAACCATGTACATTTCAGATTTCAGTTTTTTCTTTTTAATAAATGTAGAGACATTTCTGAAATTCTGTTTTCACTCTGTCATTATGGGGTACTGAATGTAGATTAATGAAAAAAAAAAGAATTGGAGAATCAGTCTGAAACATAACAAAATTGAAAAAAGTGAAGGGGGTCTGAACATTTTCTGAATGCAAAACTGGTGTATTAGTAAATCTACTTTGTAGGCTACAGGTCCAGACAATACTCCAGGCTGGGCCTTTAGGGACTTTGCATGCCAACTCTCAGCAGTGTTGAAAGACATCTTAAATGGCTAATTTGTTTAGTCCACCATTCCAACATGCCTCAGAACTACAACTGTAATTCCTATTTTAAACACTATATCATGCCTAAAGTGCCTAATGGCACTCATCCAAATAATCAAAAAGTGCTTTGTCATGGAACACACAAAGAAGTATTATGGTAAACCCTTACCAGCATGCATACAGACAGAATCATTCCCCTGCAGATGCCATTTGATTTGCAATTCATCTGAACCCCACTCATCTGGAGAGCAAGGACTCCTTTGTTAGCTTGCTCTTCTTAGACTTCAGTTGCTCCTTTAGTAATATCATACTGTTAATCCTGATAAATAAGGCTCTTTAATTTTCAACAAGACTGCTCCTAAACAGAGTGTGATGGAGGGGGACAGGACAGATTCAATGACAGCAGTGTAGAACTGGGTCAGGAGGTCCTGTGGCAGGTTGAACTTCCTCAGCTGTTGAAGGGGAATACATCTGCTGGTGAGCCTTTCTAAAGACAGAGTCGTAACTCAAGTCAAAGGGGAAAATGTGGCGCAGGAGGTAGAGCTGTTGTCCATCAATCCCACAGTTGTTGGTTTGACTGTTGGTTGGACTTCTGGTCCCTTGAGCAAGACACTGAATCCCAGCTTAGTTGCTCGTAGTGAGAATTGGCCAGCTGCATAGCAGCTCCCCCATAGAGTGTGCACATCATTGTGAGTGTGAATGGGTAAATGAGAAACAGTGTAAAACGTTTGAGTACCAATATGTAGAAAAGTGCTATATAGGTGCAGACCATTTACCATTCAGTGATAGATAAAGGGGGATACAGAAAGATCTGAAAGTTTGGTGGACCTCAACCGTGTTGTCTACTGACCTGTTTGCCCTGTAGACAAACTGAAGGGGGAAGTGCAGGGGCCCTGTGATGTTTTAAGATGCTTAAACACATATTGTTCAAAGGATTCCATAACCACAGATGTCAAAGCAATTGGCCTTTATTCATTTAGTCCTCTGATAGTAGCTTTCTTAAGGGCTGGAATTATGGTTGACTGTTTAAAGGTTGATAGCAGTTCACACAGCTCCAGTGATTTGTTGAAGACTCGGGTAAAGATTGGGGCCAGTTAGTCAGCACAGGCCTTCAGACAGAAGGTGCTGACCCTATCTGGGCCTGCAAACTTTAGTTTTCTCTGTATGGAAGAGTCTGCTAACCTCTTCTTTAGATATCCTGAGGGTATCCAGGGTGTATGTGGGGAATTGATAGGGTGAATAGAGTCTTGGTGTCTGGAGGGGGAGATGAATCCATATTTGCTGTATTCAGAAATACCAGCTCATCCAATTTATTGGGCAGTGAAAGGAGATAATCCAGGTGAACTGATGGGAGTGCAGTACGTAATCTACTATGCCACAGCTTTATAAGTGCACCAGAGTGCTTCCCTTACCTATGTCTCCTCTAAGATCCATAGACAGAAAATCACAATTACATAGACTGAAGGTAGTGCTTCCCAAGTCTTTTGGAGAAGGAGTTGTAAAAGTTGGACACACATATCCTTAGGGCGGGCACCTAGCCTTCATGAAAACCACTCTGCTAATATCTATGAGGTTTTAGTGGCAAGGTATGTATAGTCAGATAAAGGAATATTGTAAAACCTGCCCAGAATGCCAGCTAGCCAGTGGTATGTACTTCTTTTGAATGCATCCCGGAGCGGACGTCAGGAATAGGATCAGGAACAGAACAAGACCAGACGTCAGCCGGCCTGAGGGCAGGAACAGGATCAGAACCAGGCCGGACCTTGGCCGGCCCGGAGGCGGGAACAGGATCAGGACCAGAGTCGGGGTCAGCCAGAGCGTCGACAGACCAGAAGGCAGGTGCCGGAACAGGATCAGAGTCAGGAGCTGGGCTGGCGACAGCCAATCCGGAGAGAGATACAAGTGCAAGACCGGGACCGTATGAGAGAGACTGAGAGAAAAAGTGTCCCCTCTATCTGCTTATACACTGCACAATAGATGGCAGAAAGGCACAGGAAACTGAAAAAGCCCTACAACAGGGCTTGAAAGCAGGTTTACACAAGCAAGCATAAATATTGACACACACACGCACACACACACACACACACACAAGATACTCATGAAATACCAGAATGAGGTGTGGCTGACTTACACTGTCAGGTTTCAGGTGTACTAGACAAATGAGAAGAAGTGGAATGTAATCTAACTCTTTCAGGTTTGTGCAGCATATTGTAATCTGTCCTTTTTAGAGAACGGGAATAGATTTTCAAGATTAGGAGGGCAGCAGAATCAAATAAGTAATTGGTGGGTCTCCTATGCTGGGTTTTTTATTTATTTATTGATCAGTAGTTTGTTTGTTTGGTTTGGTGGAAGATTTTTTCGTCTGTTTATACTTCTCACAGGGAGAACACCTGTAACAAGGCAACACAATTTCCCCACAGGGATCAACAAAGTTGTTTGACTCTTGAATCTTGAATTGTGCTTGAGCAAGGCACAAAGCCTTCTGATGTCCCAGATTAGCTAGTAGTTATCTTGTAATATATGATTACATGCAGAATTTGCTTCTGTAGGTAAAGACTAGCATAACCTTTGGCATATACCTCTAGCAGTTATATTAATTATCATTATTATAATGAATTGACAACGCCAATTCACAACAAAGTCATCTAGGCACGTAACATAATAAAGTCTATAAACATATATCGAGAAAACCCAACAAATCCACCTTGAGCAAGCCCTAGGCAAGAGTGGAGAGGAAAAACTCTTTCTTAACAAAAGAAACCTGAAGCAGAACCAGGTTCAAGTTAGATCATAAGCTGCCTTGTCCGGTTGGGGTTAGTGGATAGTAGAGAGAGAAAAGAAGAGAGCAACAAAAGCAACAACAAAACATTGGGCAGGATGGTAGGAAAAGTAATTGCAAAATTCATAACACACAGTTCCAAAGTTGGTGACACCTGCAGAAAGTGATGGAGAGAGGGAGACAGAGAAGGAGAAAGCAAACTACCAGAGAAAACACACAAAGGTAATGTCAGTGGTGACAATTGTTAAGCGAAAGGAGAAGAGAGAGTGTCAAGAGCAGGAAAGTAGCTCAGTCCATTGGGAGGTCCCCCAGCAGTCTAAGCCTATAGCAGCATAACTATAACTAACTATAAGCTTTTTTTAAAGAGGATGGTTTTGAGCCTAGACCTAAAAGTAGAGAGGGTGTTTGCTTCCCAAATCTGAACTGGGAGCTGGTTCCACAAGAGAGGAGCTTGATAGCTAAAGGCTCTGCCTCCCATTCTACCTTTGGAAATTCTGGGAACCACAAGTAGGCCTGCATTCTGAGAGCGAAGTGGTCTACTGGGATGATATGACACTATGAGGTCTTCTATATATGATGGAGCCTGACTGTTCAGAGCTTTGTATGGAGGGTTTTAAATCATATTCTAGATTTAATGGTGTGGAATTATAACCTGGAATCTATAATCTAAAAGTGTGATGTTGGTTAAAGATGAACTTATAATAAATGCTTTTATAATAAGTGAGCTTTAGCAGGTGCATATGCAAGTAAGTTACTGATATAATATAGAACAATGGTTTGCTTCAACAATTATCATCTTAGGGAGTAGACAGCTGCAGGGCAAGTTATCTATTGCACACACACACAGCTTAGCTAACAGAACAGCAGGTACAGAGTAGTGCTACTCCTCATAGACATTGAACGCCTGAGTTGGCCAACAAAACAAGGTAAGCAGAAACCTGTTTTAACGAATTCTGCATATTGAGTACTTTAAATTTAAAGGTGAACGGTGTCTGGTTCCGTCTCATTTTAAATTTAGAAAAATAAAAGCCCACAACAGAATAAAGGAACGAAATCTAGTGTATATATATAGTGTATATATAATTTAAGTGATATTTATGTTGGTCCAGAAGAAGTGGCAGGTGCAACCATCCTCAATTCAGATAAGGGTGCAGTGGTATAAAATGGAAGAAGAAGCAGTACCCCATGTGTCATTCATCGGGGGCACCAAGCTAAAGACCTGGGCCGCATGATAAAACGGGTTATGGAACTTTCAGATTGGACACAAACAGAACTTACCAATGTCTCTTTCTCCCCCTCTGCTAAAATGTACAGAATACAGTGCTTGACACGCAATGTGGTGCTGTTACAACATGATCAAATCACTAGTGACCATGGTAGGGAGAAATCTGATCACCTCAGAGCATCTGTACTATTACAGGAGCTTCCCTAGTCTCTGTGGTCTACTGGCCCCACAGACGTTGGATTCTGCTCAATATGTCCTCCAGTAATCTTTGAAGTGCAAACCATGCAACCCATTTGGCAAAATCAGTACCCTCATAAACCTGCTGCAGAAGAAGGGGATCTCAGAAGGGAATATCAGAAACAATTCAAGGTTTGATTGAGTCCGGAGGTTTGGAGCCCTCCAACTCAGCCTGGAACATTCCTATCCTACCCGTTGAAAAAGCAGGGACAGGTAAATATCATATGGCACACGATCTCAGACCAATTAACTCCATTGTAATCACACCAACGGCACCAGTACCAAATGCGTACACAGCATTAACCAACCTTTTACCGGCACAGAAATAGTTTACATGCATGATCTGGCAAATGCGTTTTTCTGTCTCCCTTTGCACCCTAAGTGCAAGGACATCTTTTCATTCACGTACAAAGGCAGGCAATGGCGTTACACCAGACTACCTCAAGGTTTCGCGTTGTCCCCTGGCCTATTTAACCAGGTGTTGAAACAGGCACTGGAGGGAGTAAGTCTCCCACCAGACACGACTATCGTCCAATATGTGAATGACCTCCTAATAGCATCCACCACAGCAGGGGACTCCCTACAAGCTACACTCACACTCCTGAAACGATTGACAGATACAGGTTTCAAAGTCAGTAAGAACAAACTCCAGGTAGCCAGGACAGAGGTTACTTTTCTGGGCCGCATCCTCTCAGGGAAAGGGTTAGGACTGCCCCCCTCACACAGATCATACATACTCAATCATCCACAGCCAGTTACTGTGAAGGACATGCTATCATTTCTAGGACTAACAGGGTTCGTCAGAAACTTTGTACCCAACTACACTAACCTCACACAGTCACTTAGGGCCCTGGTCAAGCAACAGGCTACCTCAGCACAGAGCAGAATGATAACTAAAACGGCAAAAGAAAGAATAAAATGAAGTAAATGAAACAAAACATACTAAGAAAGCGGGATCAAACTCTGACCTGAAATAAACAAAAACACACAAACTAGAGGAAGAAACACATGACGGGGTTGGTTAAGTAAATGTGTCTAAATATTAGTGCAAGAATTAGGAAACAAGAGCTTTCAGTACCAAAACTGATTAGTTTGGGGTGGGGGGTCAATAGAGTGCACACGACTTCACACCTACAAGGACCAGGTATGAATAATATCCTCAATTTCAGAAGAAGAAAAGATGAAGAGAGGGATACAGAGCGGAAGGGACAGCGAAGACATGGCAAGAGAAGGAGAGACTGACAGAGCAAAGGAGAGAGAGAAGGAGTTAGAGTGAGAGCAAAGAGTGTAGGTATGAGAATTGCCAGAGGACAGGTTGTGTGTGAGTGACCCAATCAGAAAAGCAACAGTCAAAATGTAACTGTAAGTTAGTTGGATCCCCCCACAACTTCCTCATCATCTCCACCTCCCTCTTCAGCACTGGAAGTAGATGCTCTGAAACCCTATTGACAAGGTTGCAAATAGGGTTTGGGTCTTGTCAGGGACCGAGCCAGTAACCACAGTACAGAGGAATTAAAGTCTCAAAGAAAAATGTACTTTTTTTTCCCAAATGCAACATATGCAAAGAAATTTGAATTACTAACTAAATTGTGCCCTAAAAGACGTCAACAAAACCTAAACTCCAATTATCAAACTGAAACTACAACACAAGTTCTAACCACAAACATAAACAATCCTGACCTAACTTAAGTGACACACAAGGGGCAACATAAACACACCAGACAGACAGTTTACTAACATTACCCAATTTTTTAAATATGCAAAAGCAATAACAATAAATATAGGAGCGGCTGTACTTGCTCAATTGGTAAGGCGTCCACGGACTACAGGGTCAGTGGTTTGATCCCCGGTCATGGGTATATGTTGAAGTGTCTCTGGCCAGGACACTGAACCCCTAACAGCCCATTTAGAAATTGGGTAGGGTTGCGTCAGTAACCACAGTACACAGGAATCACAACGCGTCTGGCATCTAATCTGTGAATATTTAAAGTTGATAAGGGCCTCAATCCAATCTTTTACGTAGGACATCCAACACCCCCGGAAAATTAGAAATTAAATTAATACAACTTAAACTTAATAATTTAAAGAAACAAAAGTAAAATTAAAAGTTAAGTGAAACAAACTTAGGCTGTGGCCGAGGTTGTGGCCAGTGTGGCCGAGGTTGTGGCCAGTACAGTTCTTTCAAGGGAATTCTCTTTCGAGAATACATACAACATGGGTTCTGTCATGGTCCGGCCTTTTGGTTTGATTTCCTGCCTCCCTGACTTTTATTTTGTCTTCCCGGTTTCCACTTCCAACCTTGTCTGTTCTGCTACTTTACATTAATCACCACACCTAATTTTCACCTGTACCCCTGGCTATTTAAACCCAGCTCTTGCCTCAGTTCCTGGACAGACTGTCTCTCTGCATAACTTCAGTGAGCCTTCCAGCCATTCTCTACTGGTTGTTTGGATTGTATACTAACCTGGCAGCCTGTTAACTTGTCCGCCTATTGCCTACCTGCCTGGTGGCTAACCAGCCCACTGCCTGCCTGATCAGTTTGCCTTTTGAACTTCTTTGTGAAGCAACTCTCCAGTTCATCTGCATACCAGGTACTACTCGAATCTCTCCCTGAGCCTGATTATCTATCTCACCCCCTGGCTTCATAAGTCTTTCTGATTATCTGAACTCTGCTTGACTGACATGGATTCTGGATTGTGTTTCTCTCTGGCCTGGCTCAGAACTCTGAGCCATTATTGACTCTGTTTCTTGGATTGTGGACTTTGCCTTGTTTAAATGCTCTGTGTTGGCTTACTGGATCTGAACCTGAGTTTTCTGAACCTGACCCTGTGGATACTGGATTCTTTAGACTTGGACCTTGTCAGTGCTCTAACCCTGTTGTGCTCTGCCCCAGCCTGTCTCCTGACTCCCGAGTGTTTTCTGTCCAGTTCCTGTTTCCTGCAGTACTCCTTCGGACCTGACCCAATCTGCTCTGTGGACCTCAATCATCTCCAATCATTTATTTTCACTATTATCAATAAACATCTCTTAAACCTTCCCCTTGTGTCTGTGCATCCGGGTACTATTACCTAAACCTATGACAGCACAATCTGGCCACACATGGACCCCCCCCGGAACTCAATTAGGACCCCAAGACATGCTGGAGATTTAGCCACCATGAACCCTTCAGAGGTAGTTAAATTCTGGTTAGATTTTAGAGCTGTTTCTTAAACATTCTCCACAACTAGTTTAAAGGTATCCCGTCTTGCGATCTGTCCTTAACATCAGATTGACCCATATTATTTTAAGGGTCTAAGATGCAAAACCAAGTCTAAGACTCGGGTTATCAGTATGCCTCAGCCTCCTACCTCCAGTAACCTTAACTCTCCTGTCAATCACCTGTCCACACCCATTCCAGACCCATGGCTCTCCATTAATGTCGCTGAGGTTCCTGTTTTAGTTTCTGTCTCTGATAGCCGGTCCACCAGCACTAACACAGACGCTGTTCCTCTGCCTGTATCTGACAACAAGCCTGTTCCTGAATCTGCCCCAGAGTTTGCTGATGCTCCCCCTGACGCCTCTTCTCTCACTCCTGTTGCTGGTTCAAAAGATTCTCCATCTGCTTCTGAGACCTGTCCCTTACTTAATAGCACACCCAAAAAAACGGCCAACCCGGCGTCAAAAGCAGCATGCCACTAGCCCCCTTGGACGTCGGTCCTGCAGGAATCGTAACACCCTTCCCATTGTCACTGCAGTAAGTCATTTCTATTCACCATCACCAACTGAATATCCATTGAATCAAACAACAACAATAATGCTCAGTAATCAATCAGTTACTGCTAAGTCTCCGCAACACCATGGAGAGGACCCTTGTGCTCATTGAGCCCCGGCCCTCCAGATGGAAGGAATCATCTCCTCGAGACCCGGGTTGTTAAATCTGCCTGGGGTGGCCAAGGTACTGAAGGGTTTGAATGCTTTTAGGAGGGAGGTTGAACAGCCTCAACCCCTTCCCCTTCAGGACTCCTCACCCGTGGTCTGCAAAGGTGCATTCGAGCTGGGCAGCGTTCCGCCCAGTCAGGGCTATCTCCGGGTCGGCCGACTCCTGTCCTGGCTCTGGCTATGGTTCTGATCCTGTTCCTGTCTCTGGGTCAGCCACCACTCGGTTCCTGTCCCCGCGCCGAGGGCGGCTGCCGCTCGTCCAATTCCTGTTCATCCAGGTACTGTCTCCGAGCGGATCGACAACGCCTCCAGCTCTGGTCCTGTCCCTGTTTGTCCAGGTCCTGTCCTGGCACCGGGGTCAGCTGCCGCTCTTCTGGATCCACTTCCTGCTTTTGACGCCACCAATGCTGTGCTGCCCGCTTTGCTACTCGATGATGCAACCCGCCTACCACCCCTAGATCACAGGACAGAGACAATGCAGGGTTCTCAGCACAGCTGTGAATTCATTGTTCCTTTTTACATTGACTCCAGTACAATGTTACCTACAGATTGCAAATGATAAAAGTTACACCAAAGGTAAAAACATTGTTTTTAAAGTAAAGACAAAGAGCTCAAGGGGTACATGAAAAAAACATGCATATTTGAACACTTTCACCTCATATTGAAATTTTTCTAGAACACATTTGGATTTGGAAACATTGAATATGTAAATAGTAATTCAGATTAATTTAAGTGTGACTCAAATTGCTTGCCTGGATTGAAAAAGCAGTCACTCCTTTTCTAGTGAGTTATTGACCCAAGAGTGGGCTGGTGACATCTAGTGACATCTAGTCAGCATAAAACCATGACATACTATTTACAGACAAAAGTTTGTGGAAGGGCATGTTGGGATGAGGCAGTTGGCAAAACAAAGGAGTTTCATACAGGAGCTCAGGATGTGAGTCCAATGGGAGAAAACTGTAGTAAATGGCCACTTGTATAGCGCTTTTATCCAAAGCGCTTTACAATGTTGATTCCCATTCACTCACACACCGATGGTGATGCTGCCATGGTCTGAGCCTTACCAAGTGAGCTAAAGTTCTGACCCTAACGTCTTTATTTAACCCTAATCTGATGTTTTACAACTGTGATTGCACATTTTAAATGCTAATTTGGTTGTTTAAAACAAAAACCAAATTTGAAACTGGCACCATTTTGGATCTATCATAATAAATGATCTCCATCTATTTGTAGTGTAAATTCAAAAGAGGTTAAATTTCAACAGATACCTGCCTCCTTATTCGACAACTCTATATAAAAAACAGTTCATATATAATTATGAGATGGTGGATACAAACAATGTCCTTGTATGTTAAAATTGTAAAATTTGTTGCTTGCAAACCATTATTGTTCTCAGCACCTGCTAATGTTATTCTAATCTTTATTATTATTATTACTTCCTTTTCCATACGTTTTTGGCACTTATCTACTGCACGATACTTTCAGCTAGAAACTCAATTCAAACTTTAACTGTTTCCAGGATTATCATTCAACTATTTCATGTTACAGCTACTTTCTATAAACTTATTCAGCTTTTTTGAATCCATTTAGCTTCAATTCAGCTTATTTTTCAATTGTTTACAAATTTTAGCTTTTTTACGTTTTTATAAGTAAACTTTCAGCTATTTTAACCAGTTCAGCTTTCCACTAAAACAGTTTCAGCTAATTCTGTACAAGTTGTTCAGCCTTTTTCACCATTGCATTGAAAATCCTTTCAGCGCTGAAGCATTCACAGTGCATTTTCTTTTTGGAAATGCTTTTTGTAGCTACTCATTATCAATCTTTCTCTCCCTCTCCATAAAAGAATCCTATTGACAACAGCATGATATTAAGTTGTTTTTCTTTCTTTTACGCACCTTGACTCATTATGTGAGTTTGTGGGATTATTGTTAGGTTTATTGGTCACTCAAAATTGCCCGTAGGTCTGAGTGTGACTGGTTATGTGTCTGTATATGTTTCTCTGGGCAGGCCCTAAGATAAACTGGAGACCTGTCCAGGGTTTATTCTGCCTCTCGCCCTATGACAGGAAATGATTCAACCCTAAACGCTATAAGTGGATACAGATAACGGATGGCTGGATGAATTCCCCTGTTTAATTTAACATTTTTGTTAATAATATAATGTACTTTTGTTTAATACATCATTTAAGAAGTGTGTCTCCCACTCTGTTATAGCCTTATGGTAAGATGTGGTTGCTTTTATCTAAATATCATCATTACACCCACATTTAAAAAAACATGAGATGCTGTGTAAAAGAAAACGATTAAAACCCATATTTGAATAAATGTTAGATATAAAAATGTAAACGAATTCTGTGCCTGTTGTTCACACTGTAAGGATAAAAGCAAATATCGATTTCCTTGTTAGAATTTATATACCCATCACACAGATTATGCACTGTGAAAGTGGCATCTGGTGTTTGAGTCAAAGTATTTTTTTCTGGATTTCAATATGCACTTCAGTTGAATGAATTGGCATTCCACTGGGTCCTTTGACTGTGAGAGAAAAAGTGAGGTAGTGTTTAGTCAAAGGGGGCAATGCATTTAACTGACTTTGATGCTTCAGTACCTTATTCCTGACTGCAAGAGGTTGAAAAAATCTGGGAAAGGTGGGAGGGATCAGCAACAATTTTGATGGCTTTGTGGGCACATCACACATCTGAAATGTGTCCGGTAATGATGGGAAATGAGAAATGTTCTGCACTTATATAGCGCTTTTCTACCTATTGGCACTCAAAGCGTTTATACTCTCTTTCACCCATTTGCACTCACAATCACAAAAACTCTCACCAATGGGGGAGCTGCTATGCTGCTGGACAACACTCACCGGGAGCAACTAAGTTGGGGTTCAGTGTCTTGCTCAAGGACACTTCAACATGCAACCGGGATCGAACCAGAAACTGGGGGATTGGTGACCACACCATTAGTCTACCACCACTGAAGATTTGAGTATTAAAGGTACATAAACCAAAAGTAAACCAAAGTATAGATGACTGTTAAAATGACAATAAAACAATAAAAAATCTCAAGGAATAAAACATTCAAAAACAATATGTAAAAACTAAAAGCCAATAAAAACCAAAATCTCAATGCTTCTACATACTATGATGTTATCTAGTCCGTACAGGTGTTAATAGACCGTGTGGATTCTCTTGAAAAGCATCTAAAGGAATCTGTTTATGCAACTGTTCAATGTACTGTTAAATGGTTGTCTAAATCCTGATAATTCATCTTGTTGACATCTTTTACATTTACAAATTGGGTAATTTGTTTTTGCAGGGGGTTTAAAGTGTTCTCTCTTTATACGATAGGAAAAGATTAGAAGGTAAACCCTTATGAGTCCCACAGTGGGGACATTTGTATTTTACAGCAGCAGAAAAACTGTGCAAATGTACAGCAAGAATTTCTGTACAGGATTAAAAGACAAAAGTCAGTACATAGTTAAAAAAGTATACAATCAACAAACAAACAATTGCACTAGGGTTGATGTTGTTGCACAGTATAGTAGTAAGAATGTATATTATAGTGAGTATTGGTTCACTGAGAGCAGCTCTGGTTGTGAAATCTGACAGCAGCAAGGAGAAAAGACCAATCACTCCTTCAGACAGATAGGATGTAACGGTCTGTCATACAGGTGTACATATAACACTGTCATGCAGGGGGTGGGATTCGTTCTCCAGCAAGGATGATAGGTTGCCTACACCATCCTTTTTTCCCCACTTCCTGTACTGTGTCCAGGGGCGTCCCCAGGACTGCTCATTCCTTCCTGATCAACATATCTAGTCTCTTCCTCTTTGCTTTAGCGATGCCGCAGCACCAGCACACCACGCCATTAAAGCTGACTGAGGCAACCAAAGAGTCAAAGAAGGTCTTCAGTAATGATTCTTGCACTCGAAAACACCTTAGTCTCCCCAGCAGAAAGACTCTGCCCTGTCCTTTCCTATAAAGGATGTCTGTGTTATCTGTCACCCAAGTATTATTATTTTTGCTCAGATTTTGTGGATCCATGGAGAGTCACACAGTGATGTGAAAACTCACACACATACAGTAGTTGGCTCATCAATTGTTATGCTTACTTTGCATAGTAGCAAGGACACTGGAAAACTTATATTTTATTCAGAATACAACATAGATGACATATCAAATGTTTAAACTGAGAAAATGTATCATTTTAAGGGAAAAATAAGTTGATTTTAAATTTCATGGCATCAACACATCTCAAAAAAGTTGAGACAAGGCCATGTTTACCACTGTGTGGCATCTGGATGGTAGCATATGTTGTTCTAGAACTTGGATATACCTTTCAGCATTGATGGTGCCTTTCCAGATGTGTAAGCTGCCCATGCCACACGCACTCATTCAATTCAATTCAACTTTATTTATATAGCGCAATTCACAACAAAGTCATCTCAGGGCACTTTACAGAATAAAGTCAAGATTATAAAGATATATATAAAGAACCCAACAATTCCCCCTGGAGCAAGCCATAGGCAACAGTGGAGAGGAAAAACTCCCTTTAACGGAAGAAACCTCCAGCAGAACCAGGCTCAGGGTGGACGGCCATCTGCCTCGACCGGTTGGGGTGAGTGGAAAGGGGAGAGAGAAAAGAACAGAGCAACAAAAAGCAACAACAAAACATCGGGCAGATTGGTAGGATCAGTAGCTTCACGCTGGAAGACACACAGCTTCAAAGCCGGGGGACACCTGCAGAAAGGGACAGAGAGAGGGGGACAGAGGAGGACAGAGACAACTACGGGAGAGAACACACAGAGTTAATGACATACAGTGGTGACAATTGCGGGATGAGAGGAGAGGAGAGATGGTCAAGAGGAGGAAAGGAGCTCAGTGCATTGGGGGGTGGGTCCCCCAGCAGTCTAAGCGTATGGCAGCATAACTATAACTAAGTATATGCTTTATTAAAAAGGAAGGTTTTAAGCCTAGACTTAAAAGTAGAGAGGGTGTCTGCTTCCCGAATCTGAACTGGGAGCTGGTTCCACAAGAGAGGAGCTTGATAGCTAAAGGCTCTACCTCCCATTCTACCTTTGGAAATTCTGGGAACCACAAGTAGGCCTGCATTCTGAGAGCGAAGTGGTCTACTGGGATGATATGGTGCTATGAGGTCTTCTAAATATGATGGAGCCTGACCATTCAGAGCTTTATATGTAAGAAGCAGGGTTTTAAATTCTATTCTAAATTTAATGGGAAGCCAATGGAGAGAAGCTAGTGAAGGTGAAATATGATCTCTCTTGCTAGTTCCAGTCAGCACTCTTGCTGCAGCATTTTGGATTAATTGCAGGCTCTTTAGTTACTGGGGCATCCTGAAAGTAGGGAATTACAGTAGTCCAACCTAGAGGTAACAAATGCATGGACCAGTTTTTCGGCATGACTTTGAGACAGGATGCTCCTAATTTTGGCAATGTTCCGTAGGTGGAAGAAGGCTGTTCTGGAGATTTGTTTTATATGTGAGTTAAAGGACAGATCCTGATCAAAAATAACTCCAAGGTTCCTTGCAGTAGTACTGGAGGCCAGACTTATGCCATCTAGTGTGACAATATGGTTGGACATCATATCTCTGAGATTTTTGGGCCCAAATACTATGACTTCAGTTTTGTCTGAGTTTAAAAGTAAAAAATTGTGGGACATCCAGGCCTTTATGTCTTGTAGGCTTGAAGCTTTATTAACTGATTATTTTCATCTGGTTCCATATATAAATATAGCTGGGTATCATCAGCATAACAGTGGAAATTTATGGAGTTTTTTCTAATAATGTTGCCTAAAGGAGACATATATAAAGTAAAAAGTATTGGTCCTAACACAGAGCCTTGTGGAACTCCATAGCTAACCTTTGTGTGCATGGAGGATTCATCATTAACATGAACAAATTGAAATCTATCAGACAGATAGGATTTAAACCAACCTAGTGCAGTTCCTGTAATTCCAGTTTTATGATCCAGTGTTTGTAACAAAATGTTGTGATCAATGGTATCAAATGCAGCACTAAGATCTAACAGAACAAGTATAGAGATGAGTCCACTATCTGAGGCCATGAGAAGATCGTTGGTGACTTTTACCAGTGCTGTTTCTGTACTATGATGAACTCTAAATCCTGACTGAAAGTCTTCATACAAATTATTTCTATGAAGGTGATCACATAATTGTTTTGCGAGTACTTTTTCAATTATTTTAGAAATAATGCAACCCCATACCATCAGAGATGCAGGCTTCTGAACTGAGCACTGATAACAACTTGGGTTGTCCTTGTCCTCTTTAGCCTGCACTTCTGGATCATGTTTAGATATGGCTTCTTTTTTGACCTATAGAGTTTTAGCCGGCAACGGCAAATGGCACGGCGGATTGTGTTCACTGACAGTGTTTTCTGGAAGTATTCCTGAGCTCATGTTGTGTTTTCCATTACAGCAGCATTCCTGTATGTGATGCAGTGCCGTCTAAAAGCCCGAAGATCATGGACATCCAATATGGTTTTCCGGCCTTGACCCTTACACACAGAGATTGTTCCAGATTCTCTGAATCTTTGGATGATATTATGCACTGTAGATGATGATAACTTCAAACTCTTTACAATTGTTCTCTGAGAAACTCCTTTCTGATATTGCTCCACTACTTTTCGCCACAGCATTGGGGGAATTGGTGATCCTCTGCCCATCTTGAATTCTGAGAGACACTGCCACTCTGAGAGGCTCTTTTTATACCCAGTCATGTTGCCAATTAACCTAATAAGGTGTAAATTGCTCCTCCAGCTGTTTATATGCACATTTAACTTTTCCGGCCTCTTATTGCTACCAGTCCCAACTTTTTTGGGATGTGTAGCTCTCATGAAATCCAAAATGAGCCAATATTTGGCAAGGCATTTCAAAATTTCTCACTTTCAACATTTGATATAATATCTATATTCTACCGTGAATAAAATATAAGTTTAAGAGATTTGTAAATGATTGCATTCCTTTTTTATTCACAATTTGTACAGTGTGCCAACTTTTTTGGAATCGGGATGTATATAAAACTATATTTCTGGCCAATGTAAAGGCATTTTCAACCTTATGTGGGTGAAAGGAAGGATAATAAACAAAACATATATATTTTGAAAAACAGCCAACTTTATCCTTGTCATAACTATATTTCTCATAGAAAAAGGGTAATAGTCACTCTTGAAGAAACAAATATTTCTAAAGAATGAAGAAGCTGTTCATGAATTGTTTGTATTTCATACCTACAATTAAACAGGAAAGAGACTTTGCTTTAAAGATGAGGCAACATTGCCCTTTTAAGGATCTCTCCTCCTCTTATTCACTCTCGTACTATGCTGTGTGTTTCTATTTGCAGCCTTTTGTTTCACACATGCACATTTGGATGAAGCCGATTTGAAACCTGGTTACATGTATAACCCTAACCCCCCTAACACATATATCAACAAATCCATACCAGGAAAACTTGATTTGAGACATATTTTAAGTGTTAAATGTGGTATGCAAGTTGGTCTTTTTTTACAACTGCTTCTAGATTTTGTCTCTGGGCAAATGTATGTTGAACAGGAATTTTTTGTTTGTATTTTGATCATGGATTCTTTTAAATTTCATGTGCTGGACAGCAAATGTCCTCTTCTGCAAATTCTGGAATGACCCATATATATGGCAAAGGAATCTGAGTTGTCTGACAGAAATCTACCCTGAGAAACGATCCCTTACCCTGATTTCAGAATCCAGCTTTCCTGTTTACATGACACTTAAGAAATTAGCCTTTACAACCAATTTAGAGTCACCAGTCAGACAGACTATAAGTAGTGGGTACTCCTACTTCTGCTAAATTCATCAACAGCCTGCAGTGCTGACTCTGTACTTAAAGTTGTTGCAACTTGTTTGTATAATTCAAGGATTTATACTGTTAAATTATTTGAATGATTATTGTATGTGATTGTGATGTCATAAAAGCTCCAACTATGATAATCTCGCCTTCTTTTTCTTTTCCATTCGGCTGTTTCCTCAGCCACAGCAAATCATGTGCCTCCATGTCACCCAATCCTCTGCATCCACTTCTCTCACATCAACTTACTTCATGTCCTTTCTCACTAGATCCATAAATCACCTCTTTGGTCTTCCTCTAGACCTCCAACCTCAGCATCCTTCTACCAATATATTCACAGTCTCTCCTATGAACATGTGCAAACCACCTCAATCTGGCCTCTCTGACTTTATCTCCAACACATCTAACATGAGCTGTCCCTCTGATGTACTCATTCCTAATCCTGTCCATCCTCGTCACTTCCAAAGAGAACTTCAACACAACCATTCCATTTTATCCAGGCTCAGGACCAGCAACAAGGTTGCCTTGGTGGCTGGGCGGAGCCATGCTTGGTGAGGTGGGATATTCCCTGAAAACTTCACAGCATTCTTCCTTTTTCAGCTAACACCACTTCGTCCTCTTCATCTTCTTCAGCACCGGAGTCATTTTACACACCACCATCCTGTGTTGTCTGGCTACATTCTCTTCCCTACCAATACTTTGCAGTCACTGATCTCTTTCAGATTACAATGTCGACACAAGACATAGACCTGAGTGCTTCTAACAATCACTCTATGTTATATCGCTTCTATGTCACCCTATGTTGCCTCTTCTGGAAGAAAGTATTCACTACAGCCATTTCCATTCTTTTTGCAAAGCCTACCACCATCTGTCCTTCTGCATTACTGTCCTGAAGACCAACCCTGCCCATCACATTCTCATCACCTCCGTTGCAGTGACTTACCTGTCCATTGAAATCTGCACCAAACACCATTCTCTCACCTCTGGGGATGTTCACTTTATCTCGCTCACTCCAGAATTTCTCCTTCTCTTCTAACTCAGATACTACCTGTGGGGCATAAACACAGGTAGGTGCTGTGTCTACAGTAGTGACATGTAATGGTCAATTACTGGTTTGGGTGTAAATGCATTTTTTGAGCAAAGCATCACCATCATTAGAAAGTGCCCTGGAATTGCATGGCTGGGGCTCCAATTGGATACGTTACTTGCTAAAAATAGACTAAAATCTATCTCAGTCAGATGAGAGCAACACGTCTGAGCCGCTGCATCTGTAGCTGGTCAACTGGAATGCAGTCAACTTATATATGATGTAATTCAAAGTTCTGAATAACAACCTCCAAGGTAAATGGAATAGACTATAAATCCATATTGTACTCTGGTTCTCCTAATGGAAACACAGGTAGAGGAACTAAATTCCAAAAAAGTAATTATAATAATTACTCCTTACAGCCCATTCACATAAATGTCATTTGGTGAACAGGGTTTTCATAATGAGTTTTCTGACATCAATAGACAGTCTGAGTTATAGATACAGGGTTTAAACTATAGAATGCATTGAAATTTGATTTAATATTCTCAAATGTCTTTCCTCTCTATCCCAAATCCTGTTTGCTGCCATTATTAGTCAGAGAGTCAGACCACTGATGCTTGTTAACCTCAGGGCCAAACTGTGGGATTAAAGTAACAGGAGGACTGGATTGCTGATACCCTAATGAGGAGCATATTGGAGAAAGGATTTACTCTGTTTAGTCAGACAAATATGATGGATGTCACCACACAAGTGGCCCAAGAAGGAAAAAAATCATAATACTACCAATAATCAAATTTTCACAGAACAGACTATAATTTTCATAAATCTGTGTTGTTGTTTTTTTGTTTAAATAATTCTAAACAGTCTCCTTAATAATCTAGACCTGACTTAACAAGTCTCTGTGGTAACCTGATCTAAATTGGCCTATCTGTGAACAAATCTGTAAAATAGCCCTTCATCAAGTTTCACAAATCTGAAATTATTATTTAATATGTGTTGTGATTTATCTCCTGTAAACAGCAGCTCACCGCCACTTCCCAAAGCTTTTATCTCGTATGCAGTAGATAGTGAGTCACAGTAGATGGTCTCAGGCTGAAAGTGCTCCTCTGTGCAGCTACCATGTAGTGAAGTGGTTCGGAGGGATTGTCCAGGATTGACAACAATCAATTGGACAACACTCTCCTCTCAGACACAACATACAAAGGGTCCAGCTCCTCCCCTAGTATATCCAGTCTGTTACTATCTGCCACCTTCATATTGCTGCCCCAGATAACCATAGCAAAGAAGATGGCACTGGCTACCACACACTCATAAAACATGTGCTGCAGGTATTGAAGGGCCTTGGTCTCCCTAGAAAATACAGCCTGTTCTGTGTTTTCCTGTAAATTGAAGCTACATTAACTGACCAGCTACTTGATTGTCCAGGTGGACACCCAGATATTTGTACTCTGAAACTATCTCATCCCCCTCTCCTGTTATAGAGAGAGGACAGGAGTCCTGGACTTCTAGAAGTCCACCACAGTTCCATTATTTTACTCATGTTGGGCTGGAGGTGATTGTGCTCACACCGCTTAACAAAACTGTCCACCATTGATCTGTATTCTGTTTTATCTCAGCCTTGGATACATCCAAAAAGAGTCATCAGAAAACTTCTAAATGCAATTGCAATCTAAGGTATACAGTGTGAAGAATAGGGGGTTAGAACTGTCCCCTGGGGAGCACCTGTGCAGCAGGTCACAGTGTCATAGACACAGTTTTGCAGGCGGATGCACTGGGGTTGGTCAGCGAGGTAGTCCAAGATCCAGGCAAACATTGGGGTGTCAAAGAGCCTGCGCTTTAATTTCTTCTACACCAGGACAGTCTGGATTGTGTTGAAAGAACAGGAGAAGTCAAAGAACATAATCATCATAAATCCTAATTAAATTTGAAAACCTGATTATTCAAACTTGAGTGCCTACTCAGCAAACCAACATACAAGCATATCCAATCAAATTCAAGTGTCCCATCAAGCTCCTCTCTTGTGGAACCAGCTCCCAGTTCAGATTCGGGAAGCAGACACCCTCTCTACTTTTAAGTCTAAGCTTAAAACCTTCCTCTTTAATAAAGCATATAGTTAGTTATAGTTATGCTGCCATAGGCTTAGACTGCTGAGGGACCCACCCCCCAATGCACTGAGCTCCTTTCCTCCTCTTGACCATCTCTCCTCTCCTCTCATCCCGCAATTGTCACCACTGTATGTCATTAACTCTGTGTGTTCTCTCCCGTAGTTGTCTTTGTCCTCCTCTGTCCCCCTCTCTCTGTCCCTTTCTGCAGGTGTCCCCCGGCTTTGAAGCTGTGTGTCTTCCAGCGTGCAGCTACTGGTCCTACCAATCTGCCCGATGTTTTGTTGTTGCTTTTTGTTGCTCTGTTCTTTTCTCTCTCCCCTTTCCACTCACCCCAACCGGTCGAGGCAGATGGCCGTCCACCCTGAGCCTGGTTCTGCTGGAGGTTTCTTCCGTTAAAGGGAGTTTTTCCTCTCCACTGTTGCCTATGGCTTGCTCCAGGGGGAATTGTTGGGTTCTCTTTATATATCTTTATAATCTTGACTTTATTCTGTAAAGTGCCCTGAGATGACTTTGTTGTGAATTGGCGCTATATAAATAAAGTTGAATTGAATTGAATTGAATCCCCTTCTTACACAAAAGGATTATTTGACAGTTAATTCTAAAAGCACTCACAGGTGGTGCAGTCCTCGTGCAGCAGCCCCTTCCAGGTCCAGTCAGAGCAGGAGATGTTGACCCCTCTACCTAGTCCAGAGTGCAAATGAATCATGCATGCACAAAGTAAATGGTCTGCACTTATATAGCACTGTAAGCAGTTTACACTGCTTCTTATTCACCCATTCGCACACACACTCATACATTGATGGGAAGCTGCTATGCAGCTGGCCAATTCTCACCAGGAGCATCTAAGTTTGGGTTTAATGTCTTGCTCAAGGACACTTCAACACTTGACCAGAGGAGCTGGTAATTGAACTAACAACTGCAAGATTGGCAAACAACCGCTCTACCTTTTTGCGCCAGTCACATACAAAAGTATTTTTGCAATATTTACTGCAAAATGTGAGTTGTGGACATCACCATTTTGTAAATGTTCAGGAAAACAGCTTATCAGTTTGTTTGGGTTGAAATAAGCTATGAGAGTAAATGTTACAAAACATGAGTAGCTCTCGTCCATTTTCATTTTGTAAAAGTAGCTCTCAGGGGAAAAAAGGTTGGAGACCCCTGCCCTAACATAAGAGTAAGGATTGTTAATCCAACTCATCCAAAGACAGAAAACTAGGAAGTGTGCAGGCCCAGATAAACTCAGCTCCTCCTGTCTGAAAGCCTGTGCTGAGTGAATTACCTTTCATTCATAAGAAATCTTCTAGGACTATATGACTATGGTTCAATCACGAACCATATGTCTGTTGACAGTTGTCTACAGGGCAAACAGGTGCAGTTCACATGGGACTGCATTAAATCATAGACCATCTTAACAGTCCAAGGACATATTCATTGCCTTTGTTTTTTGTTTCAGCATTCATCATTTCAGAAATCCCATCTTCCACACTCTCCCAGCCCTCTGTATTTTCCTCCATCTGTCAGTGTATCACCAGCCATCTAACCATCAGGACACAGCAGTTAAGGATGGAAAAACATCTTGCACAATGCAAACCAGTATTGGTGCTGCGTAGGGGATGGCCAAGGATGTGTCCTTTTCCTTCTTCTCTTCTCCTTCTACACAAACGACTGCACCTCCAGCAACCCGACTTTAAGGCTCCTAAAATTCGCAGATGACATAAATGTCATCATCAGAGATGATGATAAGACAACATACCGATGGGTTGATCAGATGTCAAGCTGTCAGGTGCAGTCCCAACAACCTGAACATGCTCAAGACTGTGAAAATGAGAATAGATTTCAGGAAGAGCCCCCACACACTGCCTCTTCCTATCATATTCTCCAGGCCTGTGGTAACCTTCAAAATGTTGTGGTCCACCATGTCCCAAGACTTGAGGTAGAATAATAAAATCAACTCTGTTCTCAGCAGAGGATGTACTATCTATGGCAGCTGAGGAAGCTTGACCTGCTATAGGGGCTGCTGATCCAGTTCTACCATAACTGTCATTGAGTCTGTCCTGTGTTCCTCTTTCACAGTCTGGGTTGGAGAAGAATCACTGGGGCTCCCCTGCCATCTCTCCAGGACTTGAGAGACAGAAAGTGGCTGAAGAGAATCCCCAGCAACACCTCTCAACCCGGACACAACCACTTCTAGCTTGTCTTCTCTGGCAGGCACTACAGAGCCCTTCCTCAGACCATTGCACTCAGTACCAGCTAAGCCTGTAGTTACTGCTACATTGCTGCTATACATGTTGTACTGTAAACACTGACAGGATGGCTGTAGCTCAGTCGGTAAGGCAGTCATCCACGGTGTCAGTGGTTAGATCCCCGGTCCAGGCTACATGTCAAAGTGTCCTTGGGCAAGACACTGAAATTTGCTCCTGGTGGGTCAAGTGCGCACCTTGCATGGCAGCCACTGCCATTGGTGTGTATGTGTGTGTGAGTATGTGAATGGGTGAATGGGAATCAACATTGAAAAGCGCTATATACGGTAAGTGGCCGTTTACCATTTACCAAACATTGGACATACTAATTCTCAACCACTACACCCATACACATTGCACCTGAGATTCTTTAGGTTATTTGTTTTTGTTTATTTATTTATTGTCACTAGTAAAAATGCCAGTGGAGATTTACACAGTTCCTATTATCACTAGTCAAAATGCAATTCTAAATACGTATAATTGAAATTATGAGTATGGGGGTGGCAGTGGCGGAACACCGACAGCATGTAAAAGTATCCCTGGGCAAGATACCTAACCCCCACCCACCCAGCCCCAACTGTGCAATGCCAAACGCCGGTCCCAAGCCCAGTGGAAATTAGTGTTGTGTCAGGAAGAACATCCAGTTTTAAAAAATGTGCCAAATCAACATGTGGACCAATGATCTGCAATCAGAGTAGATTGTTTCACTACCTGAACCTCCAATGTTTGACTTTTTTAAATACAATTGTTTTAGTGGCAGTGTTTCATTTTTTAGTTGAGGCTTTGTTATTAATGTCATTATTTTATGTCATCACTTTTTGTTACTGTTTTGTTTTATCATATGTAATAAAACAATCTACCAAAATTCTCTATCTCACACACACACACACACACAAATACACACATACACACGCACGGGAAAGATTCAAAGGTTCTCCTGCAATGCACACCTGGAACGGTCAAAACGGTGCTGCGCGTGCACAGGTATTGACATTTTCTCATAGAAGATGCTGGCCCACATGTTGGTCAAATTAGAATTGGACCGACAGAGCATTTGGCTCCCGTCAAGCAGCTCTGTCTCATTGATTCGAAGGAGATTTAACGCTGACATATCCACGTAGTCAGCGAAGCCACGCAGCTTCCAGCGCCAGGCTGGATGAGGAGCGCGTGGATATCTGCGTTTCTTGGACGGGCTCTATGTTTTCAGCGTGACAGTGTCAGCGGCAGAGTGGAGGCTAAACTCCTGGAACAGATAAAGATACTATGTCTCTGCTGAAACAGCGGGGGAGAGAGCTTGAGCGTTTCGACGGACTGTCCCTCATTTACTGGTACGTAAAAATTGAACAGGTTAGTTTACCGCACAAAACGTTATCACGAACTTGGAACATTATTAAAATATATTCAGTAAACATGACGAAGTAGATTCCGTATATTCCAATAATGTTTAGCACACAACGCCTCGCATCACAGAGGAGGGAAAATATGTTAGTATAATCAAACTGAGCTTCATTAGTCTATTTGCAGTCTTTGTCAGATAATATGTCCTATGTCAAATGTTTCTTAAAATATGTTTAAAATGTATTTAAACCTGATTATTATGGGCGACTGTTGAACACAGTTGAATTTGAAGGTTATTTTAGAAAGAAAACGTATATTTCCTAATCTAGAGTTTTATTAAAAAAAAAATATATATAAAAAAATAACAGGATACAAAATAAATAAAATAAAATAAATATTGTAATTTTAAAAAATGTAAAACTGTGGCTGGACTGATTTGTATCTAAACCAAGTTAAACTAAGCCAAATTAAAACCATACATAATGATGCAGAATTTATTGGTATTTTCAAAATTGTTAATCCAGTTGAAAGAATGGCCTATGAATGGCAAAGCATTGTTAAACATCCTGAAATGCCCTGATGTGGAATAATGTTAATTATCAATTAGGAGTAAAGTTAAGAATCTGTAAAGCAACATTTCAAGTAATAATTTATCCTTAAGCATACATTATATTGTTGTAAGATGATTTTGCAAATAAAATAAATTAAAGATCGAATATAGTTGTCCCCATGGGAAAGTAGGTCAGTTTGGAGAGGGTGAGCTCATTTTGTGCTTGTGTACTTATGTGAGGAATCAGTCAGCAAAATGTAAGTGCTGAGTGGACTGTTGGGGCTGGGTGGGCCAAGAGTGCATAAAGGGAAGCTGCAGGGAGGTAATATAACACTGCTGGATGCCCCCCTCACTGGAGGACAACTGACTATTGCTGGCTCTTCCACAACCATAATCCACCAAATCTTTCCTCATGATTCTCTCCTCCCAAAAGTTACCCGAGCTCTGGGACTATTTTTTAATTTATGTCTCAGGAGCCCTAGAGTTTAACCCTGACAGCAAAGACATAGACCTGGGACTGTTTCCTCTCCGGATGAACCCCATCATTAAGACCAGGTAGGTGTGACAAACACTGGAGCAGTAGTTTGGAGCGTTGCTGTATGCTGAACTGCTGCTGCTCTTAGGAGAAGATTACATTTTTCTGAGTTGATGGACGTTTGGCTGTGTAAAGTTATTGTATACGTTTGTTATTGTGAAGACAAGACTGTATGAGCATCGGCATACAGCTGTTAATAATTCTGGATAAGAAAAATTATGTGAATTGAATATCAAACCTTTTTAGCTTAACTAAACATTTTTAATCCACGGTGTGTACACAAAGATCTTTTATTACTAATGCAAATAAAGAATAATGGCTGCCCTCCTTTCATTGCCATTGAAAAACACTCAACAGGACACAATATTGCCATAAAAAACATCTGACATACAAGGAATTCAAACATCTGACATGATAAATCTTCCTGCGTTTTTCCTTGAAGCTAAGCTGGAGGCCATCATAATATTTACCTATAATCAATAATCAATAATACTGAAATAAGTGAATAAACACTGAGGCATGCCCATACTATTTTTTAACCCTTGCTGTGAGCATGGTTTGTGAATTTGTTTGGTTTTAAAATCATACAAAATATGTGGACTTGTGACATCATCAACTTATTTGATGTACCTGAGAAAAGAACTGGTGCACCTGGTAGTAGTTGTTGTTTCTTTATCTAGTCTTCATGCTCCTGATAATGGAGAACTTTTTAAAATATACGCTGTAGTTGATATTGTTGTGATCAGAAAGCTTGAAAACTAACTTTAGGCAAGTGAAGTATTTGTTACTCAGCATCAAGTTTCAGATTTCCACCAAGCTATTATTCCACTATTATTTAACTATTCTGCTCTTGGAATTGTTGATTTTTCAGCAAAACAATAACTGATAAAAATCTTGCTCCTTCACATAAAATATCTCTAGCCTGACTTGTAGTAAAGTCATTTGCATACCTCAACAAGACTTTTAACTTCATCTCCAAAAAGAGGTTGTTTGCTCCAGTTGACCATATGCGATTGGGAGCATTTGTTAAAATAGAACCCCAACATAGGGAGGCAGGAGATAAAATTGGACCCCTTCTGTTCCAGGCACAAAAATGATGGATACTACTCATTAAAATAGGGCCACAGTGGCAAATAGTTTCATACTAGGTTTTGCCCTTAAACACTCAAAAACACTGGTTTGCATTTTTGTATTGATATCACTGTTAGCAACATGGATAATGGAAATTTGGTGTTTTTGGTAAAAAATTAGGAGGTATTTGGAGATTTAATACAATGCTGCTATTAAAAAAAATCATACTGCTGCGTATGAACAAGGGACAGGCATGAATCAGTCTTGAGCTGGTTGTTCTTCTGAAGTCACACGGTTCAGGGGATGGCATGGGAAAAAAACGTACATTAAACAACAAAATAAGCAAATAAATAAAAGTAGAATTTGCCCTTGTAATTGCTTCATCATTAAACTGTCTAACTTTAAAACACTGGTTAATACCTTATACTTAGATAGTATTTCAGTTAGTGTTAGTTTGACTTGGTGTTCTTGAGTTGATTTTTATTGTGAAGCTGGCCAGAGGCAGTGGCAGGTGTGACTGGATGCACTTTGACAAGTTATTTACTTGGCTAGTGGAATTCAGGCCTCTGGTGGCAACAAACATCACTTTAGTTCTGCTGTGACAGACCAAAAACATGCTCTCATTAAGTCACCTATCCTTAGTGTCTTTCACTCTCTGGCAAATATTCTTATGATGTATATATGTCCTCTATTCCCTTCCCCCATCTTTATTGAATAACTAATTAAACACGCTGGTGTTGCAGTGAAGAATAAATCTTGCTACCTATTTAGAAAATCCCAAACACTAAGGCGTTAAATCTACTCTAGTTTGGTGTCTCATCAACATTTGGAAGATAGTCCCAGATAATTCCATTAGAAAATATTATGGATGGCCTTTATCAAATCTAGAATGATGTACGTTAAAATAGTTTTTTAAAATACAACAAACAAACAAGCAAAAAACATGCAAAATATTTCTAATGGGGGGAAATCTGTCTAAAAGATTATATCTTTTACTACAATCTGTCTTGTCATTTCTGATCAAACAGCCAGACTAAAAATATGCAGTCTAATACAGTATGTCCACTCAGCATAACCCTGGTAACATTAAGACAAAGCAATTTAGTCCAGAGTTCAGTAGTGTCCATTGAGTAAAAGTTAGTCAGATGAAGGCAAGGCTTTACATCCATGTAGTAAAAAATACATTTTTACCAGCCTATTGACTATAGGTTAGTTGTTTTCCAAAAAAACAATTGTTTCAAATTGTAAAAGTCCTGACTAAGAACTAAGTTGATTTGATGGATCTAAAGATTAAATGACTAGATGGTTTAACTGGTGGCTTATATCAGTCACTTGATGGTTTTTCTAGAGAGGAGGTCTCACTCTGTTTGCCTTAAAATGTCAGAAACAGGCCACCTGACTGTTTTGCAGACATTCCTTGTTTCTCACATAATGTTGTTGCATTAAAACCTTTTTCTCTTTGACTTGCAGCAAGCAACGTGACAGGAATTGTACGTTGCTTCCTCTTTAACTCTGTTAAAGTCTGGGTGTTTGCTCTAAGATGGTTATCTGGTTGGCTAATTGCTGCAGTGTGTCACTTATGTTGGCCTACAGTAGGATGTAAATATTGACTAGTACAAATCAAAAAAAATAAGAGTTTGCTTTACCGACTGGTTTGACAGTTTAAGTTGTCAGCTTTGAGTTCTTTGACTTCATTCATTTTTCCTTCAACCCTGACCAGCTGATAGAAATATCTGTATCTATATATCTGTATTACTAAGCTATGCAAACAAAGTACTAAGCCGTGCACACACATTAGCAGATTGTGTGAACAAATTACTAACCAGTGCACAAAGGTTAGTAATCGTTTTGAAGAAATCTAATCCATGCAGACAAATTACTAATCTGTGAGTAAGAATTATTAATCAGTGCGAAAAAATTACTTACTGTTCTCAATTTGGTATTTTGTGGTCTCAATTTATTGTCTTCTGTTTACAGCATCAAACTGTTGCTTTTTAGCTCAGTCTCCCTCCAACTCCAACAGCTCAAACAAAACCACTACTTAATTAAAATATAGTGTAGTAAGTTAACTGCTGCTTCAACAAAAAGGACATCTTTATACTGCTGTAAGTATAAAAGTCAAGTCACTATTTGTGTAGTTTCAGTTGGCAGAGGGGCACTCATACAGTTCACACCCGTATTACAAACTAGAGTAGAGTTTACCCTATTTGCATTGCTGACTGTATAGGTTTAGGCCTACTGAACAATCCATTTAGTTTTAAAGTGAAATCCCTTCAGCCATCATACAGTGTTAAAGTTATAGGTGCACTTTATCAACAATACATTAGTTTTTCTACACTTGTTACATAAAACCAGATTCAGAGCTGCAATTAAAAAAAAAATAACTCAAAACCTCAAGTAAAATCCATTTTTCTGAACAAATCTTAGAACCAAGCCTGAGATTTGGCTCACATGATCACATTCACATTATAACAGGTTAGAAAACATGAATATTTCAAACCAGATAGCACACTTCTGGACTTCACTTATAGTCTACACAAAGTCTAATGTTATGTTGCCAAGAGCAAGGGCACACTGATGCTCAATTTTCAAATATTTCTATTCACATAGAGAAGAGGTCAGTTCTCATATTTCCATATAACTTATACTCACAGGGAATGTGGATTGATGGAGCTGCGCTTGTCATGCACTTTCCCACTTCAATGAATGACCACTTTTGCCAACTTGCTGCCAGTGATTGGTTGAATGCCAAAGAATAATTAAAATCACAAAATCACATGGAAAGACACTTTTTATAAAACTTGCCTAATGGCTACTCTACATCTGCAGAATGTGAAGTTGTGTAAGACAAGCTAATCATTTGCCCTTTTCAAATAAAAACTGGAAAACATGAAAACAAAGATTATTTTCATTTTTATTATTTCAGCTCTGCTGTCCAGCCAACGTAAACCAGTAATGGCTCTGCATAGCAATAACTAACAGTGTAAATGTGAAATTCAAATGGTTAAAAAAATAGTTTGGAATTTTTCACTTGTAAATTACAGACTTGATATGCATTCTATTATGGATTACTAAAATGTTTTGGCACATTTGCCCTGATTTAAAATTTACTTTAGTCATTATCCCAGTTTGCTGCTGTTGGTTGCTGATGGTTGCTAACTTATACAACCTTGCGACAGAAAAATCAGCTTTCCACCACAAAATTAGTTTTTAAAAGCATATTTGAGGTTCTTAAGTTCCTTATTAACACTCCCACGCATAAAAAAATCAACAATGAACAAAAGTAAACCAAACCCCAGGTCACATTTTTTAAAAACAAGTCCTCTCTAGTTTAAACTCTAATCCTTTTACTGATTGTTCAATTTATAACAGACTGGAACGTCTTTGAGTAAATGCTTAGTTTAGCCTACAGCAGAATGACTTCCAAAAGTTGCTTTACTCTGCCATCCCACCTGTCTCTGTGCCTATGTTTATGTCCTGACTTGTGTTAATAATGAATAAGATGAGGGCGACTGTGGCGCAGCAAGGTAGAGCGGTTGTCCACCAATCTCACAGTTGTTGGTTCAATCCCCGGCTCATGTTGAAGTGTCCTTGAGCAAGACACTGAACCCCAACTTAGTTGCTCCCGGTGAGTGTTGGCCAGCTGCATAGCAGCTCCCCCATCGGTGTATGAATGTGTGTGTGATTGTGAGTGTGAATGGGTGAATAGGAAGCAGTGTAAAGCGCTTCGAGTGCCAATAGGTAGAAAAGCGCTATATAAGTGCAGAACATTTACCATTTACCATGTTGATTTAGGCTTCTGGCAGGATGTATTTTAGTTGTTGAATGGATGTTTGTTAAGCACTGCTGTTTGATTTGCATGTAGGCCAGGCGCAAATAGGCTTGGACTGTGTGGATTTCAGTGAGATTTACTGATTGGATCAGAGATTCTAAGCATGTAGGCATATGAAAGTTTTCAAAATGGGCATGTTTGTCATGCATGTAGATGTGGCAGTGTGTGATGTCAACTAAAAATAAAGAATGTCACTTAGTAGTCAGGTATTATAGGCGTACGTCTGGTTGTTCAAGGAAAGGTAAAAGTATTTTGATTGGAAACAAACAAAACTGGTCTTTAACATGTTGGTAATTGTTGGTGTATTTGTTGTATATACCATACACACCATTATAACATACTGGCTTGACAGTGGTCTCCAAACTTAGAAAACATTGGCACATCAGGATTCTATTTCAAGTGCTTAGTTTCTTCTGGATGAATTCCAAAGTGCATGATGCTTGTTCTTGGTACCAATTCTGTCATCCCAGCCATTAAGTTAGTATGTGGAGGAACAGCCACCTGACCCTCAATGCTTACCATCCAATGAGCCAGTGAGCATTTCACCTAAATATAAAAAAATATATAGTTTTTATGTTGCACATATTAAACTGTTAAACTAATATTTAGTGTTTTGTTTTTATGATCTGGCACTGGTTTTCATTTTGTCTTCACCAGAATCACTTCGTAGTTTGGACTTTTATTTTGTAGTCCCTTTTCCCCACTTCCTGTTCCATTGTTAATTCCACCAGTTCACCAGTCATTATCCTCTGATTTATTTCACCATCTGTCTATTTGTAGCCAGCTCTCGCCACAGTCCCCTGTCAGATTCTCATTGGTCCTCCCTGCTGTATGCCCAGTCCCTGATGCTCCCTATTTTTGCCTTAGAACTTTGTTACCTGATTTCTTTGGTCTGAGGTTTGGTTTATTGTGTTCCCTGATTTTGGTCTGTAGTACGCACAGTTTGACAAATGTTTTATTCCTCCTTCTGGTTTATGTGTATGCACTCTGTTTTGGCTCTTCCATAGTAATTGTATTTATGTCTTTATTTGGATTCTTAGTTAGTTGGCTCTGTCTTTGATTACACCCCTTACACCAATATGTGCAGTAGTGCCCAGCTTTGGGGTCTTACTTAAAGCCATATTGGTCAGCTGATTTTCAAACTTTGACACTCTTGTCTGCGAAAAAATTAAATGGCAAAATGCGTGTGAGGTACACTGCCAATAACATTTTTTTTGTGGAAAGATTTTAGTGGATTGACAATCTACTTTTCTTGATACAGCATCAGGCCCAGTCAGTAAAACATCAGTAAATGTTTTCTCATTCCTTTCCTAATGCCTTTGTACCTAGATACAAAGCCAAACATTTAACATAACTGAAGCTGTTTTTAAACACTTGCAACACTTATCTACATAAGATATTGTTGCCCAATGTTTTAACAAATTATGTTTTAGGAACTATTTTCATCACATTTGTAATGTTCGAAAGCACAATTTCTCTCTGAGATTTGAAAAGAAATGTGATTGAGAGATATCAATAACTTCTTCGACATCTGCATGAAAGTGTAATTTACAGATGCTAAGTAAAAGTAGGCTGGAGTCCCAGCTGTCATTAGGAATACACGCTGCAGGGGCCAGTCTATCTCAGAGTCAACAGAGACAGACAATCGTTCACATTTACAGGCAATTTAAATTCACCAATCAACCTAACCTACTGTACATGTCATTGGACTGTGGGTGGAAACAGAAGCACCTGAGAAAAACCCACGCAAGCACAGGTAGAACATGGAAACTCCACACAGAAAGGCCTCAGCCTAACAAATCTAACAAAATGAAACCTGAGGGAAAATGACATTAAGTCCAAATCTCTCTTAACTTTAAAATCAACATGAAATTAAAATTGTTCCTGTCATTAATCACTGGGTGAAGAATGAAGAATATAGAAAATAGTCACAAGTACTAACAACAAGATCGGCCTGTGTTACTGTCCCCAATATATATGGACCTGACTGTGTATAAGATTTTTTATGATTCTTTGTAGCACTGTCCTGCTTATAGTGGTCACTTACATTTAACCAACATTGTGAGAATCAGCTCCATTTTTCTAGGTCAGGTAAAATCAATGATCAGTAATGGGATTTAATTCAACCTCATTGACTTCTCTTATCCCCATTGCAAAGAATTACTTCATGAGATTTGATTTTCTGTCCACGAAAGATTGGATCCTTAAGAGCGATGCTGACTGAATTTGCCTCCAGGGAAGTTTGCTTGTTGCTGTATTTTTTCCCTTACTGCTCAACTTATTGATGTTTCATTAGCTGACTAGTATGTTGTGTCTGTTAGTGAGAGTCAGATATGTCAGAAACTAAACAGTGTTGTTGGTTTTTTTTGTGAGACGATAAGTGGGCTGTTGGTATGTGCCCAAGCAGTTCTAATTAGCTGAGATTAGCTCAGTGCTTTTTATGCAACTGAAGGCTAATTAAGTAAATGGTAAAACGATCTGCACTTACATGGCACTTTTCTGCTTATTCATCAAAGTTCAAACCAAAGTTTATGTGTATAGCACTTTTCAACAACCAACAGATTGACTAAAGTGTTTTACAGTAAAAAAATAGGAGATTTAAAAGGTAGAAAGACTTCACTCCTGAAATACTTTTTTTTAAAAATCTTGTGATGTTACCATATCAATGTCAACTTTCTTCAAGAAAAAAATTACACTATATATTTATTGCCCTCAATAATGTTCGGATAAAGACTCATTCATTTATCCACGTACATCTTTTTCTTTTCTTTTCGGTTGTTCTTTTTCAGGTGTCGCCACAGCAAATCATGTGCCTTCATCTATGAAGGAAATTGAATCAATTCATTTTTGAAAAACTAAAAACTTAGCTTCACTGCAGTTATCCTTATTCAGAAATGTCCTTATCCAGTATGTTGATAACAAATGTATGAATAACTACAATGTTTCAACTTCTTTTCCTTTCAGATGTTCCGTTTCAGGGGTCACCACACCGAATCATGTGCCTCCATTTAACCCTTTCCTCCGCATCCTCTTCTCTCACACCAACTAACTTCATGTCCTCTCTACATCAACATCCACAAATCTCCTCTTTGGTCTTCCTCTAGACCTCCTGCCTGGCAGGTCCAACCTCAGCATCCTTCTACTGATATATTCACAGTCTCTCCTCTGAACATGACCAAACCACCTCAATCTGGCCTCTCTGACTTTATCTCCGAAACATCTAACATGAGCTTTCCCTCTGATGTCCTCATTCCTGATCCTGTCCATCCTCGTCACTCCCAAAGAGAACCTCAACATCTTAAGCTCTGCTACCTCCAGCTCTGCCTCATGTCTTTTTTTTCAGTGCCACTGTCTCAAAGCCGAACAACATCTCTGGTTTCACCACCTTCTTCAACACTTTCCCTTTCATTCTCGCTGATACTCTTTTATCACACAACACACCTGACACTTTTCTCTTGGCACCCTGTCATACGCTTTCTCTAAATCTACAAAAAGACAATGCAACTCCCTATGACCTTCTCTGTACTTTTCCATTAGCATCCTCAAAGCAAATACTGCATCTGTTGTACTCTTTCTAGGCATGTAACCATATTGCTGCTCACAAATGTTCACCTCTGCCCTTAGCCGAGCTTCCACTATTCTTTCCCTCAACTTCATTGAATGGCTCATCAGCTTTATTCCTCTGTAGTTGCCACAGCTCTGCAATGCAACCGCAAGGGGGCACAAGCCAGTGTCTTCTTGTGCAAGTCCCAAGTCTGGATAAATGCAGAGGGTTGTGGCAGGAAGGGCATCAGACGTAAAACACATGCCAAATCAAACATGCGAATCATGACAATGACTTCCATACCGGATCGGTCGGGGCCCGGGTTAAAAAACGAGCGCCACCGGTGCTGTTGACCTAAAGGGTACCGATGGAAATTGGATTACTGTGGGTCGAAGACGAAGAAGGAGAGGAGGAATGTGTGTTCGTAGGCAGAGAGAGAAGAGGAAAGCTAAGAATGTAGGACTGACAGTAGGGACTTTGAATGTTGGTACTATGACAGGGAAGGCTAGAGAGTTGATTGACATGATGCAGAGAAGGAAGGTGGACATACTGTGTGTCCAGGAGACCAGGTGGAAAGGTAGCAAGGCTAGAAGCTTAGGAGCAGGGTTCAAGTTGTTCTACCATGGGTCAGATAGGAGGAGAAATGGAGTAGGAGTTATCCTGAAAGAGGAATTTGTGATGAAAGTTCTAGAGGTGAAAAGAGTATCAGACAGGTTGATGAGTCTGAAGCTGGAAATTGAAGGGGTGATGTTCAATGTTGTGAGTGGTTATGCCCCACAGGTAGGATGTGAGTTAGAAGAGAAGGAGAAATTCCTGAGTGAGTTAGATGAAGTGATGCAGAGCATCAACAGAGGTGAGAGAGTGGTGATTGGTGAAGATTTAAATGGACATGTAGGTTAAGGGAACAGAGGTGATGAGACTGTGATGGGCAGGTTTGGTCTTCAGGACAGGAACGCAGAAGGACAGATGGTGGTAGACTTTGCAAAGAAGATGGAAATGGCTGTAGTGAACACTTTCTTCCAGAAGAGGCAGGAACATAGGGTGACATATAAGAGCGGAGGTAGAAGCACTCAGGTGGACGACATCTTGTGTAGACGTTGTAATCTGAAAGAGATCAGTGACTGTAAAGTATTGGTAGGGGAGAGTGTAGCCAGACAACACAGGATGGTGGTGTGTAAAATGATGCTGGTGTTGAGGAAGATGAAGAGGACAAAGGCAGAGCAGAGGAAAGGAAGCTCTGCACATCTCCCTTGTTCTTAAAAATGGGCACCAGTACACTTCTCCTCCAGTCCTCAGCATCCTCTCACTTTCCAAGATCTTGTTAAACAAACCAGTCAGAAACTCTACTGCCACCTCTCCTAGACACTTCCATACCTCCATAGATATGTCATCAGGACCAACTGCCTTTCCACTCTTCATCCTCTTCAACGTCCTCCTCACTTCTCTTTTATTAATCTTTGCTACTTCCTCTTCTACTCTTCGTTTCCTTTTATTTTCCTCATTCATCAACTCTTCAAAGTTCTTCAAAGTTCCATCTTCCCATCACACTCCTGAAACTTGTCAATACATTTCCATCCTTATCTTTAATCATCCTAATCTGCTGCACATCCATCCCCGTCTTTGTCTCTTTGTCTCACCAACCTATACAAATCCACCTCTCCTTCTTTAGTGTCCAACCTAACATACAAGTCCTCATATGCTCTGTGTTTGGCCTTTGCCACCTCTACCTTCACCTTACGCTGCATCTTCCTGTACTCCTGTCTACTCTCTTCAGTTCTCTGAGTGTCCCACTTCTTCTTAGCTAACCTGTTTCTCCTTCCTGACACACTCCTCTGCATTTATCCAGAGTTAACACTGGCTTATGTTCCCTTCTGGTTGCATTTATCCATGTACATCTGGATTCCACAATTTAAAATGCACAATTGCCAAATCATAATCATAATGTTGTTGAACATTATGAACATTCAACACACTAGGCTAGTACACAGCGATTGTATGGCCATATTTGTTGGTTTTAAAGTTGTCGTAATGAATGATTAGACCTTGCTGGTCCTGGTTAGTGTCAGTCTGGTCTTACTTGATTGAAGCTTGTTTAATATTTACAAGTAATTTTGGTGACTGATGATATCACAACTGACGGAGCCCGTAACTACAAGTTCACCTGAACGTAGTGTTGTTTGATAAAGTTAATTTACCTTCATTTCCCTCTATAGGCCCTGTAGTACATGGTATTGTCGCCTTTACATCCATGTTATTTTACGCACAAATTGTTAATCTAAAAAGTTCCTGGGTGCTACTATGTGTGTTTTGGCACAAGAACATGTGAGAATTTTCTGCTCTCGATGGATTTAATGAGTGTCTCTCTCCAGGACTTCCAGACATTCCTGACCCATCATTAAGTGTGTTGCCCACAGATTAAACAGTTGTCAGGTGCATGCTTCTTCCAGACTGTCAGAGAATAGAAGTCTGTGATAGTTGGTGAAAATAGTCTTTATGTATGAACTATTGTTTCTTGTGTTCAGATGTGTCTTCATTGTCAGATGGGTCTTTTTATTTACCTTTTTTATATAGTGTCATTTTGAAGCACATAACTTAGGTCAAGACAATGGTGGAGAGGAAAAACTCCCTTTAATGCAAGAAACCTACAGCAGAACCAGGCTCAGTGAGGGTGGCAATCTGCCTTGATCGGTTGGGATGAGTAGAAAGCAGAAAGAGAAAAAAAAGAACAGCAACAAAAGGCAACAGACAAAATGGTAAGGCACCTTGGTAGGGCCAGCAAATGAAAATTGGAACACAAATAAAGGGATACCAGTACAAAGGTAGAGTGAGAGGGAGACAGAAGGAGAAACAAATGCAAGCTGTACTTTTGTTAAATGGAAGTGCGAAAAAAGTTTTGGAGTAGTGTTGTTCATCCTTCATCTGAGGTTGTATTTGTACTGTATTTGCAAGATCCACTATTAATGAAATTATTTTCATGTTTTTACACACGCAAAACAAAAACTGAATTTTTTTTAACTTTTTTAAAAATCTGGTTTCAAAAGGAAATATAGCTATTTTTCCTTATGAAACCAAATCAAAAAACAATTCCATTTAGAAAACATTTCCATTGCTATGCAGACAACATAGTTTTTTTATGTTTGTTTGTTTGTTTTTTTGTCCTTTCGGCTTATCCCGTGAGTTAAGGGTCACCACAGCGGATCATCGTCCGCATGTTGATTTGGCACAGTTTTTACGCAGACAACATATACTTTTCTAAAAAGAAAGAAAACATGTATAAAGTGAAAAGCACTGATCATAGCTCAGAGCCCCGTGTTACTCCATAACTAAGTTTTTCATTCTTGAAAGATCCATCATTAACAGAGCATTTTTCCAAGCGTAGAATAATAATCCAAAACACTAGGTAACACATCAGGATCCAAAAATCCAACATGTAGTCCAAAAAATCTGCACCTTCCTATGCACTTAAATCTATTAATAAAAAAAATTATTATAATTTGATAAAAAAGAACTCCTTTCTGCTCTTTCTTGTACTTGCATCTCATGGTAAATGGTCAATGGTCTGCACTTATATAGCGCAGTCACTTCTCATGAAATGTAAGCATTTTTTCTGATAGGACTTTGCTTTGATGTTTTCTCCTTTACTTGGATTTTTTCTTGCCTTGTACCTCACTTGTAAGTCCGCTAAATTACTAAATGTAAATGTAAACACAATCCAGTCCAAATGCTATATCACTACGCAATTAATAAATCCAAAAGATCGGAAAGACTTATGAATGACAGGGAACAGGCTAAGGACAGATCCAGACATGGGCACACCGGTAATGACAGGTAGGAGACAGCAGAATGGTGTTGGCAGGCAGGCAGGTCAGGCGGGCAGACAGAGTTGAAAAACACTGAGACATCTCTCCGAATGATAGCAGGCTGGAGAGTCAACTGTTGAGGATAAACAAGAAAATATAGAGAGATGAGAATAAGTGAGAGCAGGGTAAATATAGGCTGCAAAACAGGTGAGGTATATCAGGTTGTTGACCAGGAAAAGGGAATGATAAGGATAAAAAAAAGGCAAAAAAAATGCTTTGAGCGACTGGTTCTGGCACACATGAATGACTGTCTGCCACCCACACTGGACCCCTACCAATTTGCCTATTGCAGCAATAGGGGCTTACAGGATGTGGTCTTCAGCCATTCTGGTGACCTATTGCTGTGCGATAGAGAGCATGTTTACCAGCAGTATCACAGTCTGGTACAGGAACTGCACCCTCGCTTAGTGCACGGCACTGTAGCGGGTGTTGAAAACTGCCCAACTCCATTAGTCTAATCAGACCCAGCAAAATAATCCAGGACAGGCGAAATATTTATTTGGAAGTATATTTGGAAGGCAGTATACAGTTCATAATACTAAATGTAGTGTGGAACAGGCTGACTCACCCTGCAAAACACCTTCTGGTTAACCGACAGTTCTCTGTATTTTAGACTATGATGATGCATTTTATATAGGTCAGCCTCTAAAATCCCTCTACATAAACTCGATGTTTACCACCATCTGCCATCAGCTTCATATGAGGGGCTCCAATTAATACCCACCACTGCAGCCTGTATTCTTTAGTGAATTGGCCCTTAACTTCACTCCCGCAGACAGACTCACTGGTTTCTGCTCATTTATAAAACCCTCATTGGAAAACCCCTTCATACTTACATTGATGTCTCAATATTCATAATGCTAATCGCAGTCTTCGTTCCAATAGCCCATACTCATTGCACAATTTTAACTATCCACTTTTTAATGTACATCACTGCATATATACTGCACTATCATTATGTATGTTTGAATTAGTTTAAATTGTTTGTAGTTTTTTTCCCCTGTAAGTCTTTTGGTTCAAATCACAAGTCTTTTGGTTTGGTATCGGCCCTTCATGTTGCCTCTAGGCCAAGTCATTATTGTAAATGAGAATTGGTTTTTATAATAACTCACCCGGTTAAACAAACAAATAAATAAAAATAAATAATGGTACAATTTGAACCTACTGACTTGTAAATAAGTGTTTATAGTTTCTGCTGAGACTTAACATCTGATAAAACACGTTCATCTGTATATCATGTCCCAAGTACTCGCATCTATATATTGTTTTGTCCATAGTACTTCCATCTGTACAATGTTTCCATACATTATGTGTAATGACAATACATTTTTATCTAATCTAATCTAATCAGAAAGAAAGAATGTTCCCCTTTATATTCAGTTCTGATTCAACAAAACTCGGATATGTAAATTCATTGAACATTATGTTGGTGTAAACAACATAATGTTCTATTACATTTGTGGCGCCACAAATGTACTAGACAATGGAGAGAGACTCTATGGTCCAGTACCTATGTAACATACTGTAACTTTAACCATGAGTATGTCAAGTGCAGCTGTGCATCAGTAAACTGAACCATCTTACACACAGCAGCAGGGGATACAACCACCTGCTGTCTCTGATAGCTTTTATTTAAAATTGTACACATCTGAACTTCCTTACAGGAAAGGCATCTATGGTATCAAATGATCAAATGATCAAATGATAAATCAAATGATACCTGCCTAGAAGCCTCACGAAAGCTGCACCTGAGGGCTTGGGTTATAGGCGGGTTATAGGTATTGTCTGTAATGTTTGTCAGCTTGGCTAACATCCACCTCTCACCTACCTCCTTCACAGAGTCCAGCAGGCAGCCCAGGAACAGAGCTGGTCTTCCTTACCAGCTTGTTCAGTCTCTTCCAGTCCCGGTCAGTGCTGCAAATGCCTTGTTTGAGATGACTGGGTCAAGACATTGATTCTTCTTTTGATATACTTGATTTGCTTGATATACTTGATCAATTACTGTTAACTTCAGCCTTAAAATAAAAACTACTAATATATACAATACAAATGTTTTATTACTACATTACCAAACAACAGAATGCTGAACTTCTGTAGCAAAGCCAGTGAACAGCAACACCCTTTTTGGTACATGCTTGAAGCACCCTTAATTTCTCTGAAACATGTTTGAAATATGCTTAAAACTACTGAGCTTCTCTAGGTATTAGAGTTGCAGGATATATTGTGTAATCCAGTGACTGATCAAAGTATACATAGTTCACACACCTCAAACATTCACTGAAAGAATATAGGTGGCTTGCTTCAAAGTTTCTCTACCCGATCACAGCTGCAGAAAACAATCAAATAAAACTTTTATTTATATCTCTTATGCTCATTTTTGCAACTCAAAGTTCTCTACAGATGATTGGAAAATTGACCATAGGTGTACCTGTGTTTAAAACAAAAAATATACAAAAAGTCAAAACAGTGATAATAATGCCCACAAAACAAGAGTATTAAAAAATAAAAGAGAAGTTAACAACAAGGCACACGGGGCAATAATATATAAAAGAACAAGACTAAGAGAATGAGACTAACGCAAACAATTAAAAGATTAAATAAAAAAATTGAAATCATAATCAATAAAAAGTTATAAGAACACAATAAAATAAATTACATTTACATAAAATATAGATAGAACTGATAAGTACAATGAGGAAACAGGATAAAAGAGTAAGTAATAGGTCAAATAAATTATATGTAAATAAAATTAATGCAATAAAAGTTAATTAATTACCAGTTATTTTAATTGAATGCCAAGATAAATTTTGGATTTTGGATTTTAAGTTTGCTTTTACTGTCTGATCCTCAGGTAGACTATTCCAACGACTCGTAGCTTAATCAATAAAAGGTGCCTCACTGAAAGATTTTGTCAGGCACAATGGAACAACCCAAAGACTTTCCAAGTCTTTCCGAGGATCTAAGAGCACAGACTGGTACCTACTGTAAACTGGAAGCATGTTAGACAAATAAGCCAGTGCAAGAAGTGCTTTGATAACAAGTAAAAGAACTTTCAAACCAATACAAAATCTAACAGCCAACCAGTGTAGGGACTTTAAAATAGATGTTCTCTCCTTCTGGTCCTTGTCAGGAAGGCTAGTTTACCTTAGCTTTCGGCCTCTCTGTTGAAATGTGTAATATAATAACGAAGATTCTTATACGTGTCAACCGGTGTTGAAATTGATCTCTGAGGAACACCATAAGTTATTTCAGAGGTTTTGAATATGTTTTTACTAGTTTCAAGAAAGAACTATCAGTCAAATAGATACGATTATAAACATATAAAACCAGTTCCAAATAGCCAAACATGTTCCTTTAGTATGCTTAAAGAATTCTGATGGTCAACTGTATCAAAAACAGCATTAAGTCCAGATTATCTAGATTAGTCCTGATATCATTGACTGCTTTGACCAGGGCTGTTTCTGTACTGTGATGAGTATGGAAACCAAACTGAAACATTTTTAACTTGGTTAATTAAGAAATATTTGTGTGTATAAACTAGTTTCTCTAAATTGCTGCTCAAAATCACAGGTTGGAAATTGGTCTATAGCTACAGGTTTAACAAGTACAGTCTTAAGAGCTACATATTTGTCAAGAGTGGTTGTTAATAGTAAAATCCTTATAAAACAGTGAATTAAACATGTTTTTACTAGAAATGCAACATGTTTTTGTTCAGGGCCCTGGATCTAATGTAATGTATTTTACCACAAGTGACATGGTGAAATTGTAGGCATTTACAGAATAACTGCTGTAATAACGGAGTGCAGAGTAAATGCTGGACTGACATTGTCTACCTCAAACTTTTTCTGAACTAATTACACCAGTCCATTTTTGCTCTCTGTCATTGATTGTGGACTGTGGGTCTTGCATCTATTTTATTCTGTGAGAGACCAAGGTGTGAGACCAAATATATCTTTGGCTATAGTTTTTCTAAAATTTCTTTGTGCACTTTCAGCTGGTCACTTCAGGGGTCGCCACAGCATAGTGTGCACATTGATTTGGCATGTGTTTTTACGCCTTATGCCCTTCCTGGTGCAACCCTCCAATTTTACTAAGCTCAGGACTGGCACCAAGGTAGCCCTTGATGGCTGGGGGTCAACCACACCTGGTAGAGTGGGATTCGATTCTGTGGCCTTCTGCATCCCAATCCGATGCTCTACCCATTGAGCCACCAGGCCCCCTGATCTGCATTCCTACACTCCCTTTTGAATCTGGCTATATCATGGTTCTTGCATGGCATAGTCCTTTTTTATGTATGTTCACGAACTTAACTGGAGCAATAGCATTAAGGTTATCTGTTATTAATAGTGTCTACAAAACTGTCAAGTGACAAAAACATGATAGCATTTTTTAACAACTCGCTGTATAGCAGCCAAGTCAACAACAGAAGATATACTTATACCGAGACCATGTGTTATTACTAGGTCTAGAGTGTGCCCCAGGTTGTGAGTTGGCTCACAAAGTAAAAGGGTCTGTATACTGACTGTATAATGATTGTATTACAAATGAGATGACAGCAGTGGCAACAAGTTGTCTACCATAGCAGTAAAGTGTTAGCCAGAATTACATGTGTCCTTAAAGCCAGGTTATGGTGTCAGTACAAGACCATAGAGTTAGTAAATAGGCTGGAAATTTTCCAGCTTATCTCAGCAAATGGATTAACTTGGCCATGGATGAATCGTTGGTGTCTAGGTGGAAGTTGTTGAAAAATGTTCAACAGTATTTATGCTGTAAACAGTTTTGTTCTTAAAATGATTTTATTTAAAGATCCGTAGAGGCTGTTTTATTTTAAACAATTAAAATTTGAATCAATAGTTTCGGCTGGTCTAAACTGTTGCAGTAAAGATACAGATATGTAAAAGTACATAAATAATTTTACTCTCATAGAAGTGCTGTTACTGTAGTGAAACTGTACTTAAGTACAACTAAAATTACTTGTGCAAGAATTTACTCCAAAACCCCTTTTAAAATGCAATTGAGTAAATGTTACTAGTAACTTTTTTTGTTTTCTAGAACCTTACCGTAACAATACAGGCAGGGCAGAACCACTTTTCTATGAGGTCTGAAATCAAATAAATGCAGCATTAACAAGCCAGAATGCTTATGTCTGTGGATGTACGGTACCTTAGGCTTTTAATTAAAGTTAATGTTTGCTAGAGCATGGATGTATTCCAGAAAGCAGGTTTAACAAACTCTAAAATTAAACCTGAAATCTCATTTGATTAACCTGGAAAAGGAAAAGTTTTGGTTCCAGAAAAGCTAATCAGAGTTAGTTCAATCACTAGAAACCCAACAAGTTCCCCAGAAATCAATACAGGCAGCGAGTGAGTGGAACAGTTTATTGGGAAATAGTGTAGTAATGAGTGGAGAATCGCGCTGGTTATCAGGAGGAGAGGGTTCACGCAGCAGGGGAACCGAAGGGACTTGGACACCAATGGTGGATCTATGGCAGAGAGAAGGAGTGAGAACATTGGAGTGGATGCAGGGGAAAATGACAGGAATGGACAGAATTACAGAGGGAGTGGTGTTGGCCAGATCTCTGCAACATCACCACTGTATGAAATTAACTTTGTGTGTTTTCTCCCAAAGTGGTCTTTCTCTTTCTCTTTCTCACTCTCTCTGTTCCTTTCTGTGTCCCCAGCTTTGGAGCTGTGTGTTTTCCAGTCTGCAGCCACTGGTCCTACCAACCTGCCCAATGTTTTGTTGCTTTTGTTGCTCTGTTCTTTTCTCTCTTCACTTTCCACTCACCCCAACTGGTCAAGGCAGATGGCCGTCCACCCTGAGCCTGGTTCTGCTGGAGGTTTCTTTCATTAAAGAGAGTTTTTCCTTTCCACTGTTGCCTAGGACTAGCTCAACGGGGAATTGTTGGGTTGTCTGTATACATCTTTATAGTCTTGACTTTATTTTGTAAAGTGCCTTAAGATGACTTGACTGACTGTTGTGAATTGGGGCTATATAAATGAAGTTGAATTGAAGTGAATTAATGGGTAGGGATAGAAGGCAAGGCCAGGGAAATAACACAAAAACAGGGAGCAACACAAGGTAGTAAACAAAGTAGGAACTAAAAGAGTCCACAAGGGAGTGATTCATGCAAACAAACATCACAAAAACAAAGTAACAACTTAACACAAAGTATCAACTAAAAGCATTTGAAAGGAGATAGTCCATGTAATAAAAATGAACTAAACGCTTGCGCAAAATCTTCTTCAGCAGTAATCCAACTAGGTGTGTCAGTCACTGTGAGGAGCACAGATTCAGAGCCGGCGATTCAACCAACGATAGTCAGGAGCAGGGTGACAGAGCTGGCGATACAAAAAATAACTAAGGAAAGGAGGCCAGGCCAGGGACACAGAGAAGGACAGGAGAAAACAGACAAAACACTTCAGGAGAGAACCACAGAACAAACAGGAGACACACAAGACTAGCAATGCAACCTTGACCGTTTAGAGCTTTATATGTAAGAAGCAGGGTTTTAAATACTATTCTAACTTTAATGGGAAGCCAATGGAGAGAAACTAGTGAAGGTGAAATATGATCTCTCTTGCTAGTTCCAGTCAGCACTCTTGCTGCAGCATTTTGGATTAATTGCAGGCTCTTTAGGGAGTTACTGGGGCATCCTGAAAGTAGGGAATTACAGTAGTCCAACCTAGAGGTAACAAATGCATGGACCAGTTTTTCAGCATCACTTTGAGACAGGATGCTTCTGATTTTGGCAATGTTCGTAGGTGGAAGAAGGCTGTTGTAGAGATTTGTTTTATATGTGAGTTAAAGGACAAATCCTGGTCAAAAATAACTCCAAGGTTCCTTGCAGTAGTACTGGAGGCCAGAGTTATGCCATCTAGAGTAACAATATGGTTGGACATCATATATCTGAGATTTTTAGGCCTAAATACTTTGAATTCAATTTTATCTGAGTTTAGAAGTAAAAAATTGTGGGACATCCAGGCCTCTATGTCTTGTAGGCTTGAAGCATGATTGACTGATTGTTTCCTCTGGCTCAATAGATACATACAGTATATCTGGGTTTCATCAGCATAGCAATGGAAATTTATGGGGTGTTTTATAACAATGTTGCCTAAAGGAGACATATATAAAGTAAAAAGTATTGGTCCTAACACAGAGCCTTGTGGAACTCCATAGCTAACCTTTGTGTGCATGGAGGATTCATCATTAACATGAACAAATTGAAATCTATCTATCAGACAGATAAGATTTAAACCAACCTAGTGCAGTTCCTGTAATTCCAATTTCATGTTCCAGTCTCTATAATAAAATGTTGTGATCAATGGTATCGAATGCAGCACTAAGATCTAACAGAACAAGTATAGAGATGAGTCCAGTATCTGAGGCCATGAGAAGATCGTTGGTGACTTTTACCAGTGCTGTTTCTGTACTATGATGAACTCTAAATCCTGACTGAAAGTCTTCATACAAATTATTCCTATGAAGGTGATCACATAATTGTTTTGCGACTACTTTTTCAATTATTTTAGAAATAAAGGGGAGATTAGATATTGGTCTGTAATTGGCTAAAACACCTGGGTCAAGACAGGGTTTTTTAAGTAATGGTTTAATTACAGCTACCTTATAGGCCTGTGGTACATAGCCTGTTTCTAAAGATAGATTTATGATATCTAATATGAACGTATCTATTAAGGGTAAAGCTTCCTTGAGCAGCTTAGTTGGAATAGGGTCTAGCAGACAGGTTCTTAGTTTAGATGAGGTAATAATTGAAGTTAGCTCAGAGAGATCTATGGGTAAAAAGCAGTCTAACAGGGATTGAAGCCTTATCGATGATGTTTGCGAACTATACCATGGAAATCACCTCTTCTAGTTTATTGCATTCTTTTCAGAGGGACAACACTATCGAGTATTGTACATAGTGAAGCTACAGAATAGTCAACAAGATAATCTACTTGTGCAGGAATAACATTAAAGTGGCTACTTTACATTGTATTGACATATGGTGAAGCAAATGATAAAAGAATAATTTCTTAAAATTTTATTACCGCTTTTTCACTTAAGTATCTGTTGTAGTGTATTATTTTTCTAACCGCTGTATAGTCCATTATTGTAAATTCAAATTATTAGAAAATGGTTATATAGAAGAGAGTTATGAGGAAATATTGTTAAAATATCGGTTTCAATAGCCAGCGGTTGAATGACGATATGCGGCTGTACATGTCGTCACTGATCTCATTTGGCAGTGGTGCAGAGAGATATACGCAGTTCAACATTGCTTTGGCAAAGTTACACACCGATCCAACGTTCATTTTAGTGACCTCCTGAGTGAGAGAAGGAGAGACAGAGGGAGACAGAGAAGCTATTGCTAACGGACAACTGCTAAGCTCGAGCTAAATTTGTTAACTTTTGCTAGTTATGTTTTAGAAGAGGAGGTGTTTTGTAATACAAGCATATGTCACGTCTTAAGTATTAATTCTTATGTAGAGAAATCACTTATTTAAGCAAAATAAGAGCTACAATTTATCAGTAAACAGTCCTTTGGCAGAAACCCAAGAAGTACACTTTCCGTAAAATGCCCTTTGAACAAACGTGAAGGTGACAGTGGAGAGTAAAATCTCCCTTTAAGAAGAATCCTCCTACAGACCCAGGGTCAGGGTGGGCGGCCATCTGCCTTGACCGGTTGAGACGAGTGAAAAGTGTAGAGAAAAACTATAATAAGAGAAACGAGGGAAACACTGGGAAGGTTGATGGGACCAGTAACTGTACAATGGAAACACACAGACCAGACCAAACACAAAACCAGGCAAAATTCTCAGCATCATCTCAAACATCTTTTTGTTAGTTGTGTTGTACATAGTAGATGAAATCAAGCATAACACACACATTTGTTGATACACCTTGAATTGTAACGTTGGAATTAAATAATTATAATGGTGATTTAAATTTTCAATTTTTAAAATTGCAGACATTGGGCAAGAGGTGGGTTCCACCCTTGTCAGGTCTCGAGTGTATCTCAGGGCCAACACAGAGAGACATACACATACTGACCACCAGTCACACTCACAATTACATCTATGAGCAGTTTAGAGTCACCAATTAACCTAACATGCATGTCTTTGGACTGTGGGAGGAAAACTGAATAACCTGTAGGAAACCTACACAAGCACGGGGAGCAAATGCAAACTCTAAACAAAAAGGCCACAGCCTTTTTGGCAGCCTTAAACTGGGGACCTACTAGCTGTGAGACAGCATTAAATTCAATCAAGTCATTTTTAAAAACTAAGCTTCACTGCAGTTTTCCTTATTGAGAAATATTTCCAGTATGATGATAACAAATGTATGAATAACCACAATGTTTCAGCTTCTTTTCCTTTGGGCTGTTCCCTTTCAGGGGTCACCACAGCGAATCATGTGCCTCCATCTAACCATGTCCTCTCTCACTACATCCATAAATCTCCTCCTTGGTCTTCCTCTAGACCTCCTGGCAGCTCCAGTCTCTTCCAATCTCTTCTCTTAACATGTCCAAACCACCTCAATCTAGCCTCTCTGACTTTATCTCCAAAACATCTAACATGATCTGTCCCTCTGATGTCCTCATTCATGATCCTGTCCATCCTCGCCCAAAGAGAACCTCAACATCTTAAGCTGTGCTACCTCCATCTCTGCCTGCACCTTCTTTACCTCCACTCCAGACGTCCTCATACAATACCACAGCTCCTGTCTCGGCACCCTGTCATACACTTTCTCTAAATCTACAAAGACACAATGCAACTCCCTCTGACCCTCTCTGTACTTTTCCATCAGCATCCTCAAAGCAATCACTGCATCTGCTGTACTCATTCTAGTCTTGAAACCATATTGAGGCTCACAAATGCTCACCTCTGCCCATTCTTATGACCTCTGTTCCCTTCACCTACATGTCCTTTGAAATCTGCACCAATCACCTCTGGGGATGCTCTGCATCACTTCATCTAACTCGCTCCAGAATCTCTGCTTCTCTTTGAACAGACATCCTAACTGTGGGGCATAACCACTAACGACATTCATCATCACACCTTCAGTTTCCAGCTTCAGACTTTCCTTACAACTCCTCTTACCTGATCTACACAAACATGAAACATGAAACATGATCAAGCTGCTGCTAACATCTTGTAAACTAACATTACAAGACCAACAGCCAAACTACTGAATAGAACCTCAGATAAATGTGAAAGATTAGTGGCCATGGTTACCCACTCTTTCTGGCATACTCCATATCTCTTCTGGGAAAGGCTATATGGTAACCTCCTGCTGTGCAAAGGTGCCAAAAGTACACATATTACAAAAAAGACAAAGTATAAGTTCACTTCTTTGATTAGTTTAAAATGAAAAAGTACATTCCAACAGCTGTTTGTTCAAAGCTAACTTAAGCTCACTTCAAATTATTATGATTTTGTGATCATTTAATCATCTAATCTCAAAGAACATTTTAAAAATATATAAATAATTAAAATAATGAGCATTAATTTACTCCAATGTGCAAACTGCTGAAAACAGAACTCGTCCACTTCTTCCTATGCACTTAAATCTATTAAAAAAAACAAACAAAAAAAAAACATCCTTTCTGCTCTTTTTCGCACTTGCATGTCTTGAACTGTGAACAAGAGATGCAGGACTTTGCTTTGATGTTTTCTCCTTGACTTAGATTTTTGCTGCCCTATACCTCACCTGTAAGTCGCTTTGGATAAAAGCGTCTGCTAAATGAGTAAATGTAAATCAATTTTCAGTGTCTGGACCACCACCACAACCACCCAACCTGGAAAGGCTGTGATTTTTCTTTCTTCCAGTTATTTTTAAATTAAATTATCTCTCTTACCAACAGTCTGTTTCTGTAAATCCTGGAGACCCAGCTCTTTGAATAAGTTAGAAACAGACATGGAAGGTGCCATTAGCTACTGTGGATAGCTAGGCTAACATTAGAATATAGTAGGGCTCAGCTGCTATTCAATATTGAGTGTTCCTGAAATTGCATAACATAATAATAATACAAATAATTCCTCTTAAATGCATTAAAAGTTGTGATTGCCAGCAAAATTATGAATATTCATGTTGCCCCATATGCATAGTAAATAAGTGTTTGCTGAACAAAAATGAACAAACAAAAAGGTTGGCCAAATCTGTTTTCAAAAATTCAGAGCAAGTAAAAATATACTGTGAGACATGAAATTAGGCTAAATTGTAACATAATCTGTGCTTACTGTTACTGCTTACTGAGTAACCCTCTTATGAGGGCCTCTATTTAGCACATTGGTGTGTCATATGGATTTGTGTTTATTATCCTTTAACCATAAGCTTATCATCTCTATCAATTGGCACTCTTCATTTCTACCTGGCAGCTGAAGTGCATCATGACAGGGACTTTGCAATGACAAATGTAAGCACAAGTCTTCCAGACTTCCGGGTTTTTCCACATGTTCCAAAGGTTGAAATTGCCTCTGGGTTTTGCCAGGTATGTTTTCAGTAGCTTTAGTCAGTAAGGCTGAATTTACTGATATTTCCTGTGTGATTATACACTCATGTGGTCTCCTCAAAAATGTTGTCATATATTAAGCTTAAAAATATTAGTTACTTGTGGATGTAGCAAATTAAAATTATTTTTGCATGAACCTACAAGCTGGTTAGACGTTGCAACACCAGTTGATTTGTTTTGCAGTGGGTAGCAGATATTTTATGTTAGTATTTAGTTAGAAATGTTTTTATTTTAAATGTTTCTCATTTACTTGTATTAAAGCAGTGTAAAGATGAGTTTGACTGAATAAGATTTGGTTTGAGAGGCAAAAAGTCTGTGTGAAGAAAACTTAAACATATTATCATATCATTTTATAAAGGCATTTTATAATGGTGCAGGACATCCACCAATCAAAGGGTTCTTTCAATCCCTGGCTCCTCCTGTCACATGTCTAAATGTACTTAAGCAAGACACTGAACGCCAACTTAGTTTCTCCTGGTGAGTGTAGGACAGCTGCATGACAGCTCCCCCATCTGTGTGTGTGTGATTGTGGGTGCAAATGGGCTAATGAGAAGCTGTGTACAGTGCTTTGGGTACCAATAGGTAAATAAGTGCTATATAAGTGCAGACCATTTACCATACTGTAGCCATAAAATGTTTGTGATGGCTTAAAAATAGAGGAATAAACTAGCAGAAGTAGAATTAAATACATTCATTTATTAATCGATGGATCGATGGATGAACTTGAACAGACAATAAAGACTATTCATCGATTGCAGTCTCAAATAGCTATGAAACACAAATTCTTGCAGGCTTGAATGACAAATAACAATAATATGTAATTAAGTGCGGATTAAACTGCTGAAGAAAGCTGAGCACTTGTGCTATCTGAGTTCTGTTTGACTTAGTCGATTAATGTAGTGAGTTGGCAAGAGATACATTTAATTTCAAATATGCCCTACATAAATGTAATTTAAGTTCAGATAATCTTCTGGCACAACCAAAACATTCACATTAGGAAATGATTTTTCTAATGGAATCAATGGCTTAGGGATCCACATCTACTTTTACTTAGATGAAGTGTTTATCTGTTTCACTTTAGAAAAACTATTATTTGGAGCAAAAAGTAATTTTTGAAAATACTTGCAAATGAGAGGTTGTCTTACTAATTGAATCATTAATGTGGTGAATGTTTGGAATAACTCTGCACACACACACAGCAGCCCTGTTCTTAACCGTTTGATGAGTTACAAACATCTATGTATAAAAATGTGAGGATCATTTTGCAGTTGGATGTGAACTTAAGTGACCAGTGGTTAAAAATACTGTCAAACACGGTGAAATGTATAAAGTTTATAATTTTACTCCTTCTAGACTCTGCAGTATGGACATATCAGCCAATACCTTTTGCTGAAAATGACAGACAGAGACAGAATGACTTAAATCTTGTAAACTCATTTAGGGGAACAGTTGTAGAACACATAATGACAAGGTTGGGATGCTACCTGAATCTCCAAGGCTTTGCCCACTTGGGACAAAACATAACCATATAAACAAATATACCAAAATATGAATTTTCAGAGACAAATGTTGGAGTATTCAGTGCTCTCTCTCTGTCTTACTACACTCAAGTTTTGAACTTATGTTAAAATAGCACATCAAACCACTTCTTTGCTTAGAGTGTGGTGGGTGGATTGTAAGGATGTAAGTGTGGTCACTGAATTATGAGTAGTTTGATTTAAAATATATACTGCACCCTTGCTATTTTGTATTAGAATAAAGTTTAATTACAAAGAATCAAATCTGCTTGCAAACATTTCAAATAGAGCTTAAACCATCTAAGACATATTTGATCCAATATTTTCATTAAATATTACATACTGTAACCGACAAAATCAGCTCTGGTTTCAAGGAACAAAATGACATGAGCAGATGACTGCTGGTACTCTGGAAATGTGCGGCATAAACCTCACAAATGTTTCCCCTGTGTTGTGTGTTTTTCCCCCCGGCGAATTTAGTTATGTAAGAGATTAAATGCGTGTGTGAAGGTGGAGATGTTTAGAGCGGACAGGCTGCTTAGTGGAATTAGAGGCTCCCTATAGGCAGCCCATCATGAGGCTGCTGGCTGAAGGCTGAGAGCTTGGTTCCTTCCGACCGACCGACCGACCGACCGACTGCCTCCGAGAAGTGGCCTACATGTCAACATGCCAACCTTTTCAGTCATGTATAAAGGAGCTGTCATCATAAGCAGGTAAACAAAGGGAGTGTGGCGCTGTTTGGGGGGGTTGATGCTGCTACATGTCGTTAAGTGCTGAAAGTGGTCTGTGATTGGAGCGACCTTTACGGCTGTTGGTAGAATAACAACTGACATGTTGGCTACATGTCACTGTGTGGACAGTAATGATGAAATGAAGCGGTGCTCTCGCGGTAAACATTTAATGTTGTCGTTGGCAAAGCTGAACCCACAGATCTGTGCTGTGTGATGAGGGAATGTCGGTAGGAATGACGTCCCGTGGGTGGTAAAACTCTACACATTCAGACTGTTGAACCTTTATGCGTGTGTTTACTTTCTGGTGCTATTTTGGTGACAATTCCACGGAATAGGATGGACCGCTGTCCATCTGTCGCCTCCGACGCTCGTGCGCCTCGCGCAATTAGAGCTGGTTATTTAAATACTGCCAATCCTGTCCTAACCGTTTTTCAGATGGCAGAGTAACAACAAGCTGCCATATTTTGGAGGAGTTTTTCAGTAAAGAACAACTTCAAAACACAAATTACGGTCACACCGTGTTGAGTTTTCATGGTGAAGTTAGATCCCTGTTGTTTTTTCATTTCTCTCTATACGATCAAACGGTCTAGGTACACAATACTGAAAGATCCTGATTCCTAATGTGTTTAACCCTGTGCCCCACTCACTGGAAACAGAAGCTAGAAATAGCTACAAGAAAGTAATGTTTGTGAGAACATAAATACAACACAACAAGGAAACAACATTTTATGGTTTAAATACTTTATTGCTAAGTTTGTCCTATTGAAAGGGTTGAAGCTTGAAACAATGACAGTGTTGTTGGCCACCACAGCAGATAAGTGATGGACAAATATTATGTAATGATAAACCAGTACAACTTAAAGTGTATGTAAGACAGAAGTTATTTTTCATTTGAGACAAAAATCCATTTGAGTTTAAATTGATTGACTTATTAATAGCTTAGTATGCCAATAAATGAAAAGAACAAGATGGTTTTACAAAAAATCAAAAGTCTTTAACTTTGTGGTAACCCTGACCCCTCACATAGGGACCCACATTGGAGAGACAATGTCACCCTAAAATAAATCTCTTAAAGTGTGTTTTTACACATTACCAGTAACTTGAGTAATGCTGTTTGTGTTATCATTCAGAAAGAAAATATTTTATTTAGTTTAGTTTAATATTTTATTTAGTTTAGTGTGTTCTCAGTAAGACTCATTGTTTTACTGACAGGAGGGAGGTGTCAGGTTTAATGACTAGTGAACTGCCTCAGCAGCTGAAATATTGATAATGCTTGTCAGTTGGAAAGCAGACAGGAAACTAGGAGCTTCATGGCTGAGAAGGAATTGTTTCAGATCAGCTTACTGAACACAAAACCTTTAATTTACTAACAGTGTTGCTAATGATGCTGACGGATAAAAGCAGGTATGTGCCAGTTTGTCTTGTTCATCTTCAGTATTTGACATGATCTATTGTACCGTACAGACGTTGGTCCTAAAGAATGAATCACAACTGCAGCAGCAGCCTGAAGACCTGAAGAAGTGTTTTCAAACCTGCACACACACACATTGGTTAAATGGGTCTGGATCAGGAAAAATAACATAAAGGTAGGAATAAGATCCTATTCTGCACAGGTCAATATTCCTGCTGTGTTAGGGAGAAATTGCTCTGCAACCTGCAACAACTTTAAATTTGGAATCTACAGTAATACGGTGAGCAATATACAAAGCAATATACTAAGCAAAACGCTGCAGCTGAATGCTGAATGCACTTCACTCACCTTAAACGCACTAAGAGAGGTTTCGGACCAATGTGGTTTAGCCAAATTTAAATCGAACCGTTTTTGTTTTTTTCCCACTGTGTGTTTCTTTGGGCAGGTCTAAATCAAGCAGTCACACTGAAAGTGGTATTAGTCTGGTTCCAAAGAGCTCTGGAGTGGCTCCTTTGTGGTGAGGACATGATCTGATGTCAATGTGCAATATTTTCTGTAACAAAAACACTGACTCCAATATGCAGGCAGTAGTCCATAAACTAACAAAGCTGTCCAGAAAGGTGATGATAGTGATGGTGGGTGCTAACTAGACTAAGTAGACTACTCCACAGTATCAAGCCTTTGAAGCAGAAGTATTTCAAAAATATGCCTCAAAGCCTCGCTTTTGCAGCTTTTTGCAGTGTGTTTTTTAGTTTTTTTAGTATTAGTGCAGTTTTCACAACAGATCAGAGGCTGTGTAAAGGCATTACATTACAGTGATAAAAGAAGACTTGTCACCAGTTTAAAAGCTCTGTTTAGATTAATATAAACACTATCTTGTGTTTTTGTCTCATGTCCTAAAAACCTTTAAGAATTACTGGCATCATTCATCAGGCTGATTTGTGAAAATGTGCTTGCAACTGCTCAATAACTGCTCAATACCAGAAAGCATCAAACAGCAAACAGCTGCACTTATGTAACTGCAGCCAGTTCACAGACACAGTGTGCATCTCTTAGCATATATGTGGTAAATGGTCTGGACTTATAAAAATATCTGCACAATCTGCACATATATATGTATTGGCACTCAAAGCACTTTACACTGTTTCTTATTCACCCATTCTCACTCACAATCACATACACACATTCAGTGTCTTGCTCAAGGACACTTCGACATGTGACCGGAGGAGCCTGGGATTGAACCAACAGTCTGTGAGATTGGTGGACAACTGCTCTACAGTCGCCCCGAAATGTATATTCAGCATGTCCTTACATAGCTCCTGTCCACAGCGCATTTAATTTTAGGCCAAACCGAAAGAACATAACATTTAGAACTATTTTCTTTTTTATTGCATTATTCTTTTGCTGTAAATCATCTACGAGTAGAAGGGGAAGTGAATGCAAATATAGACATCCTTGTGAAAACCTGTTGCCGGGACAATGTGTAAAATGTAAATAATAACAAAATGCTAAATTTAGCAAATCTTATCAGCCCATTTTTACACAATAGAACATAAACAACATACCTGATATTGAAACTGAACAATTTTGCAATTGTTGCAGCCTAAAATGGCCGATTTTATAGCAGCTTTAAAAAAAATGTTTTGATGCATGTTACAATGTGTTTATGATGTTCTAAATTGCAGGTTGTGCAGAAATAATTTTTGCTATCACAACAAATGCAAATCAATACATTGCTGCTTTGTTCTCTGATGGATCATTGTCAAAGGTGGCAGCAAACATTTCTATTCACCACTGGTGCCAATTAAATAAAATTTCTCACATCAGAGCTCAGAGTTAGCATGTTCGTGTTTAAATGTACTTATAAGAATCACATTATTCAAATCTTTTCTCCCCTAATCTCACATCCAGTGGTATATATTTGTACCTCTCAGAAAGAGTTGGCAGACAGAGTCAGCAAATCAGCAGTCTCATCAGAAAGACGTGCTGTATTTGCCCAGGGATTACAGAAGCTGTTTCTCAGAACCTCAAGGGGATTGGAAGTTGGCTCACTGTTTTGGTTTTACATCGTTAGGGTAGATGCAAAAAACACTTGAGAGAGTCTCTCTGTCTGCTTATCTGTGTGTGTGTGTCTGTCTGTGTCTCTCTCTCTCTGTCGCTCTCTCTTTATTTCTCTCTCTCTCTCTCTATCTGACAAGGACAAGGGGTGAGTGTGGACAGAATTTATTAAGGTGATCAACAGAAACTGAGGTAACTAAAAATCACTTTCGGAAGGAAGGAAGGACAGAATCAACATGAACTTAAAACAAAGACAAGTCAAAACATAAGGGTTGGGAATTCAGTAATTATTTTAATTTAATTTATTTAATTTTAATTTAATTTATCATTTATTATTTTAATTATTTAGAACAACAAAAATAGAGAGAGATGAACCTAAATAGATAATTACATGACTAAAAAGCTGGGCATGAAGACCAGGGGCAGGAAGAAAAGGTAGGGGGGAAAGAAAGTCCAGGAACTAGGAGGGTGACAAAAACTAAATGCATAAAGACTTTATGAACTCAAAAATAATAAGACAGACTCTGCCTCTAGACTGTCGGTGTCAGGTGTATACATGTCCCAAAGCTGAGAAAAGACATTGTATTTGTGTGGCATAACTAAAATGATCTATGGTAAAGGTAAATCTCTACACCCAAAACTCAGGCACACAATCCTATTCATAGGATGAACTGTCTAGTTTGTATACCAGTGGGGGAAAATACAAGAAAAGGAGACTTGGGTTTTATAATAGAGTTTGTGTTGGACTGATCTTTGTCTTTTTTGTCACTCCCTCTCTTCTCTATTCTCTCCAACAGGACACTAATGGGTCCATATGGAGTAGACCGAGCCGTTCATTCTATGGAGTTTACAGACTGTGAGAATGGCCTGGGTAAGTCATTTTTTCTCTTCACTGACCAAGGATAGAGGCTGATATGTCTGTCCCCACAGCTGATTCACATGACAAGTCTTACTGCACAATGTTTTATCTTCAGTTTGTTACTTAGCTGTTTCTCAAAAGGAAAACTTGGAACCTTTCTTTCCTGCAGATATTTGTGTCCTCCCCTCCCTCTCAGTGTTTTGTGTTGACAATGCTCTACATTCACACAAACAGATGAAAAGTCATTGGCAGTAGCTGGGCTTTCATGATTATGTATTTCTGAAGGTGTTCTGTGCTGAGCGTTTATTATTTACCTGCTCTGTTCTGACTGAACAGTTGTTCTCCACTAAAACCAGACACATCAACAGTGTTGGTGATTTGTTTTCACAGCTCATTCTTTTTCTGTCCAAGTAACTTATGTTATACATAATTTGCATGAGGTAGTGAATGGACTCTCTTTTTTGAAATGCCCTAAAATAGTGAGGATCCAGAAAGCTTTTGCCTGGGTGTAGTTTAACTGTGTCAGAGGATATATGCATAAAGTGCAAAGTAAAGTTGGTTTAAAAACTTTACATCGACTCATTTTGAAATAGCAAAAACAGTAAAACAAAGATTTTTTTAATCAACAATTTTTTTCTCATTTATCTAGTACGTTATTGTATGTTACTTCATCATAAATTAACTAACTAACACCAATGTTTTTTATTATTTTACTGTAAAATAATAAATAATAATAATAATAATTAAAAAAAAAAAAAAATATATATATATATATATATATATATATATATATATATATATATATATATATATATAATAAAATAATTTTACTGACCCTGTTCAGGGTCTTGAGGGGCTGGAGTCTATCATTGGGCAAGAAGTTGGGCAAGAAGTTGGGTACACCCTGAATATATCTCCAGTCTAGTCCAGGGCCAATACAGAGAAACATACACAGACAGACAACCATTCACACTCACATTCACACATACAGGCATTTTAGAACAGTTATTCTTTATCGTCAAAAGCAACAATAATGGCCAAGGTGTTTGAATGAGCCAACCAAGGTTTCCTCTGTTTTACTGATGATGTCATTAGTGATACCATACAGCCTTGATAGTTGCCTTTGATGGTTGCCTTCGTAGTTTTTCTTTTAGGTTTGATGTTCAGTGGTCAAGGGAACAATGCATGGCAAGGGTTTGTGACAAGAGATGCAGTTCAGCTTAGCTACTGAAGGGAGCAGACATGACACAGTCACTGGAGCAGAGGAACTGACGACAAGGTAGTGGGGACCGCAACAAGGTAGAAGTGCTAAGGGTTCAGTGTGTAGCTGTGGAGGCACACGGTTTCTTACTGAGTTCAGCCATAATTTGAGAAACTTGTATGTAGGAAACTGTGACTGTGTCTGTGAGATTGTTGTACTTAAACTGGTATGTACAATTGGTCCCTCATCATAAGTTGAGAAGCAAATACAATAAATGTTCAATGTTCGTCATACAACGATCTCCGGAATGAAGTATTTGCTGGACCGTCAGGTTTGAGTAAGATCGCCTCTACAGAGAGTATGAGAAAAGTTATAGTAAAATAATGAAGATTATAATGTGAGCGCCCTGAAACTGCTCGAACAGTTCATGGTAGTCAGGGGTTTAAGCCTACACCAGCAGCCTATATTGATAGTTAATACGTTTATAGCATTTAGCATTTAGCATTTGTTAGATAGACATATGACTGTGTGTTGCAATAGAGCTTCTCTGTCCTTTGTAGATACAAGTCTAGTTTGTTCAGTCACTCAGCAACTCACTAACTTATTTAAATGAATTCAGTTTAAACTGAACGTAGTGAACTAAACTCAGTTTAAAACGTAATGGATAGTCCTGGCAGTGGAGTTGGTTTTAAATAGCTGAAATAGTGCTATTTTCAAAGGGAATTTCTCTGCAGGGTGGGTATCCAGTGTATTTGCCCGGGAGGGGAAGTAGGTCATGTGGCAAAGCCCTAACCCACTTAAATCAGCTGGGTTAAGAATGCAGAAGCTGCTGTTGTTTTGATCCTTCAATTCCACACCGCCATTCTGCTGGAACTTGTGTCTATGCAAGGATTAACCTCCCTTAGCTATGAATACAACTGCAGTAAACTGTAAAATACAGAGACATAAACATCTGCTGTACTTACAGCTAAGCTAAATGGTAAATGGTAAATGGTCTGCACTTAAATAGTGCTTTTCTACCTTTTGGGACTCAAAGCGCTTTACACTGCTTCTTATTCACCCATTCACACTCACAATCACACACACATTCATACACCGATGGGGGAGCTGCTATGCAGCTGGCCAACACTCACTGGGAGCAACTAAGTTGGGGTTCAGTGTCTTGCTCAAGGACACTTCAACATGTGACCGGATTGGTGGACAACCGCTCTACCGCAGTTGTTAGGAGTTCCTGCAACACAGTCGCTCCTCTGCTGGTTTTCTGCTGGTTTTCATTTAAAATGTTTGAAGCATGGCCTTTTCTGGCTAATGCCTAATCTCTTCAACCCATATTTTATTCACAATAGAACATAAACAATTTATCAGATGTTGAAACTGAGACATTTTACTATTTCATGGAAATATTAGCTCATTTTGAATTTGATGGCAGCAACACATCTCAAAAAATTTGGAACAGAGGCAACATAAGGCTGGAAAAGTAATTGCTGCAAATCCAAAGAAAATGGTGATACATTTGACAAGTAATTAGGTTAACTAGCAGGTCAGTAACATGGCTGGGTATAAAAGGACACTGGACATCAATGCATGGACTCAGAAACACTTCCAGAACTAAGTTAAAGCTGTGTCATGAAGAAGTCATATGTAAACTATCTAGATCTAGAAATGCCGCTGTGTTCCCTGGGCCAAAGCTCAGTCAAAATGGTTTGAGGCAAAATAGAAAACTGTTCTGTGATCAGATTAATCAAAATTTGAAATTATTTGTGGAAACTATTGATGGAAAGGCACCTTCAGTCATGAAAAGTACATAGAGGTTTTAGAGCAATATGCATCCAGGTAACTTCCACAAACTGCATCCATCACAACACATTGGCTTGGCAGGAGAACACTCCGGGTCCTGAACTAGCCTGGGTGCAGTTGCCTTTCAACTGGGAAGATTTATACGTTTTATATCATTGTCTTCCAGAGTCAACCTAATCTGGTTTGGGTAGTTAAACTGATTAGGTAGAATTGTGACTTGAGGCAGTTGGTGTTATAGTAATTGGAAGAGCTGTGAGACACATGCAGGAAGCTGCATCTCCATTTAAATTAGGTTTTCTGGCAAAATGAACAAATGAAAGAAATTTAAACAGTGCAACATAACTAGTTTTATAAGTGGTTTCTCCTAAGTCAACTTAAAATGCAACTTTTAATGGCTACTGCAGTCTCAAAATTACATAGCCCCTTGGTAATTGTCTTCAGTCCTTAGTAAAGTACCCTTTTGGAGATATTACCTGCTGGACACATGATGCACAGCCAGACACCAACTTCTGGCAGCTTTCCTGATGAATCTTACACCATATCTCAGAAGCACTTGCCTCTAGTTCTATTATATTCCTTGGTTTACATGCTGCCAGAATGTGACAGCCAGGAATTCTTCTGTAACCAGAGTTTTGGACTTTGAGATATGCTTGGGACCGCTGTGCTATTTTAAGATCCAATGTCGCCCAAGCTTCAGCTTCCTGATGTCTTCTCCTACAATTGCCTGATATTTAAATGATCCTTCCTGCAGTAGGATAGTAATAATTATAACAATAATATTAATAATAATAGGTTTATTTATAAAGCACTTATCAAACAAAATACAGGTGCTGTACAGTGCGGTACAGTAAAAATGAAAAACAAAAATCGGGTTACAAATAAAAGAAAAGCACAAGGTTAAAATACATAAAATCACATAGAATATAATATTTATACTAAAGCGAGCTAAGAGCTAAGAACAGTAGGCTTGTCAGATACAATTTCAAGTCCCAGACTAAAAACAAGAGTCTGACCAAGAGTATGAGTTTTACAGCTACATGTAGTGGGGGCAGCAACAATGTAGAAGTGAAAGATTCAGTGTATAGCTGTAGAGGCACAGGGTTTGTCACCCAGTTCAGTGTGTTCAGCCATCCTTGGGAAACAGGTTTAGCTATACTTTCAGAAATGAGTTTTATGGCTTTAGCCATACTTTGAGAGCCTTGTTTGATGAAACTGTTTGTGAACTTGTTTGTGAGATTGCTGTACTTAAACTTGTATGTACAATGAGTTGAGAAGCAAATACAATAAATGTTCATCGTACAACGATCTCCAGATTGAAGTACTTGTTTGACCATCAGATTTGAGTAAGATCGCCTCTACACAGACCATTTATCGTTCTGTACAGCAAAAATATTATATTTATTCAGGAGGGTCAAACACACTTGCAAAGAATATGAACTGAAATTAAGCAGCATTAACATTCTTTATCAAAGTTTAATGCATACATATTGTGGATGTACATATATTCACAACAAAATCATTTAAAGGCACTTTGGGTATTAAAGTGAGGACCAAACAGATATGTAAAGAAAAAAACAAAAAAAAAAACAAATCCCCTTTGAGCAAGCCCTAGGCAATAGTGGAGAGAAAAACATCCTTTAACAGATGGAACCTCAGGCAGAACCAGGCTTAGGGTGGGCAGCTATCAGCTTTGACCGGTTGGGGTGAGTGAAAAGTAGAGAGAAAAAAAAGAGCAACAAAAAGCAACAACAAAACATTGGCTAGGTTGGTAGGACCAGTAGCTGCACACTGGAAACACAAAGCTCCAAAGCCAAGGACACCTGAATTCAACTCAATTCAATTCAACTTTATTTATATAGCACCAATTCACAACAAAGTCATCTCAGGGTACTTTACAGAATAAAGTCAAGATTATAAAGATATATAAAGAGAACCCAACAATTCCCCCTGGAGCAAGCCATAGGCAACAGTGGAGAGGAAAAACTCCCTTTAACGGAAGAAACCTCCAGCAGAACCAGGCTCAGGGTGGACGGACATCTGCCTTGACCGGTTGGGATGAGTGGAAAGTGAAGAGAGAAAAGAACAGAGCAACAAAAAGCAACAACAAAACATCGGGCAGATTGGTAGGACCAGTAGCTTCACGCTGGAAGACACACAGCTTCAAAGCCGGGGGACACCTGCAGAAAGGGACAGAGAGAGGGGGACAGAGGAGGACAAAGACAACTACGGGAGAGAACACACAGAGTTAATGACATACAGTGGTGACAATTGCTGGATGAGAGGAGAGGAGAGATGGTCAAGAGGAGGAAAGGAGCTCAGTGCATTGGGGGGTGGGTCCCCCAGCAGTCTAAGCCTATGGCAGCATAACTATAACTAACTATATGTTTTATTAAAAAGGAAGGTTTTAAGCCTAGACTTAAAAGTAGAGAGGGTGTCTGCTTCCCGAATCTGAACTGGGAGCTAGTTCCACAAGAGAGGAGCTTGATAGCTAAAGGCTCTACCTCCCATTCTACTTTTGGTAATTCTGGGAACCACAAGTAGGCCTGCATTCTGAGAGCAAAGTGGTCTACTGGGATGATATGGTGCTATGAGGTCTTCTATATATGATGGAGCCTGACCATTCAGAGCTTTATATGTAAGAAGCAGGGTTTTAAATTCTATTCTACATTTAATGGGAAGCCAATGGAGAGAAGCTAGTGAAGGTGAAATATGATCTCTCTTGCTAGTTCGAGTCAACACTCTTGCTGCAGCATTTTGGATTAATTGCAGGCTCTTTAGGGAGTTACTGGGGCATCCTGAAAGTAGGGAATTACAGTAGTCCAACCTAGAGGTAACAAATGCATAAACTAGTTTTTCGGCATCACTTTGAGACAGGATGCTCCTAATTTTGGCAATGTTCCGTAGGTGGAAGAAGGCTGTTCTAGAGATTTGTTTTATATGTGAGGTAAAGGACAAATCCTGGTCAAAAATAACTCCAAGGTTCCTTGCAGTAGTACTCGAGGCCAGACTTATGCCATCTAGAGTAACAATATGGTTGGACGAAGAGGCGAAATGCGCACACGCAAAGAAAATCCACGACCACTTCCAAGACAGCAGAGACACCAGGCGCATGTGGCAGGGCATCCAGGCAATCACGAACTACAAGATAACATCACCTGCTTGTGAGTGTTCAGAGTGCTCAGGGAATGTATAGATCAGCTAGCGGATGTCTTTACAGACATCTTCAACATCTCCCTGAGCAGCAACGTTGTTCCTACATGGCTCAAGACAACGACCATTAATCCTGTGCCAAAGAGGTCTGTCTCCTGCCTCAATGACTACCGTCCCGTTGCGCTCACACCCATCTTGATGAAGTGCTTCGAGAGGCCTGTCGAGGCACATTAAGACCCAACTCCCACCCTCCATGGATCACATGCAGTTTGCGTATTGTCCAGACCGTTCGACGGACGATGCCATCTCCAAGACCCTCCATTTGGCCCTCACCTTACTGGACAACACGGACTCATACGTACAGTACGAATGCTGTTCATTGACTTCAGTTCAGCATTCATCACAATCATCACTCAATTATCTGATTGAGAATTTGAGCATACTGGGCCTGAACACCTCCCACTGCAACTGGATTTTGGACTTCCTGACTGGGAGACCTCAGTCAGTCCGGATCGGGAACAGCATTTCCAGCACCACCACACTGAGCACTGGGGACCCTCAGGGCTGTGTGCTCAGTCCTCTGCTGTTCACTCTGCTGACACACGACTGTATAGCAATGCACAGCTCGAACCACATTGTCAAGTTTGCCGATGACACGATCGTGGTGGGTCGTGACGATTCAGCTCAAGAGAGGAGGTGCAATGGTTAACAGCCTAGTGTGAAGCAAACAACCTGTCTCTAAACGTCAACAAAACCAAAGAGATGGTTGTGGACTTCAGGAGAGCACAGAGCGACCATTCTCCACTGATTATCGATGGATTGTCAGTGGATATCGTTAACAGCACCAAATTGCTTGGTGTTCATCCGGCGGACAACCTCACCTGGTTAGTCAACACCAGCTCGATCACCAAGAATGCAGCGTCTCTACTTCCTAAAAAGGCTGAGGAAAGCCCATCTCCCTCCCCCCATCCTGACCATGTTCTACAGAGGGACCATTGAGAGCATCCTAAGCAACTGCATCACTGCCTGGTTTGGGAACTGCATCGTCCAACAGCATTGTGGACGACCCCACACATCCATCACACACACTCTTCACACTCCTGCCAGCGCCGTTCAGCGCTGTCTTAGGTTTTGTGTCCTGTCCTGTGTTATCTTGTGTTATCTGTCTACACTGTCTGTCTGCACTGTTTTTCGTCTGCACTGTTTGCACTAGGTTGCACTCAATGCACTCAATAGCTTGTGTTGTTTTGTAGCAGAAGAGTGCATTATAAATTAAATGTACTTCAATTTATAATGGCTTAATAAATGATAATGGCTTAATAAATGATTTAATGAATCATTAGGAACCAGGTTACTATGCTGCATTTAAATAAGTTTTTTTACATAAACAGACTTTTCCATTAATCTTGTGACGGACAAGAGCATGTGTTTGGAGTGTGGGAGAAAAACCCATGTAATCACAGGGGAACTCCACACATAAAGGAAGCAGCCAGCCGGAATTTGAACCAGGGACCTTCTGGGTGTAAGGCAGCAGCACTAACCACTTCCCTACTGTGCTGCCCAGAAGAAAATAGCATAACCTATAAAGACAGGCTCTTTTTCTCACAACAGGAATTAAGGTGATCGGTGGAGTGAAGGAGCAAACTGGAGAGGAGTTTGGAGTCTACGTTAAACGGATTCTACCAGGTGGCCTTGCTTCAAATGATGGTAAGTACTGTAAATTTTAGTTGTCACAGTGTCTTGGGTTTTCAGGTTATTATTTCAAATGCAAATACAATTTTATCATTTACAGAAGAAATCGCATTTCTGCTTGATTGAGAGGTGGTGCTGTCCAGAGTGTAAGGGAGACACAACATGATAGAAATAGTATGCCTAGGGAAACAGTATACTGAAAGTGTATGTTAAAAAGAAGAAAGAAGCCATGGCAGTAACCTGATAGAAATGTTGTAAACATGCCTATTCTATCCTTTTAAATACTCCCATCAGTTCAGGACAGTGCAGCATGCTTTATCCATGCAGAGTCTCATGGACATAAAAAGATTTTGTATGACGGGCCTCACAGGATAATGTCTGGGTAATTTCTGGGCTATCTCACTTTGACAATTGCATTCTCACATACACCGGCTCTGAGTAAAGTCCGGTGAGAATCAGGATTCCAGTGCTTATTTGAGTCTGATCTTTATAAAACAGGTTTGTAAAAGTTTAAGTTCCTAAAAACATTAGAAGAGAAGTGGTTGTTGATGATCAACAGGCTGTAAATGTTTCAAATTATCTACTGTCAATGCTTTGTGAATGCTTCACAGTAATGCTAATCTTTATTATTATTCCTCCGTACGTTTTTTGGTGCTTAACTTCTTCAGCTTCCTTACAGCTAAAAACACCATTCAAGCTTTAAAATTCAAGCTTTCACTGATCTGTTTAATATCTTTTATATTTTGTATAACATTCAGCTTTGTTAAGCTATTTTTTCCTATTTAAATAAAGCTCCGCTTAACTATTCAGGCATACTTCAGTCTAGAGAAACCATTCAAACTTTCAGAAAGTCACAGGATCTTCAGCTATTAGTCTTCCGTTAAGATTTTTTATTTCTTTTACAGTTTTTGAATAATCACAGTTTTAGTTTGAGGTACTTTTTGGTGAATTTTAAGTTTCTTTATTAGTGTGTATTGCGGAATGTTGCCGGTGCTAAAGTGGGTGACATCCCATCCACTCCAACTTGTCAGCTTCCACTTTTATCAGGTTCTTTCTTCTTTTTCTACAGTCAACATTTTTCTTTCCTCAACAAATTATATAACAAAACATAGGTATTTTTGTGTTCTATCAGGAAATGTAACTCCCATAGTGAAAAGACTTACAGTTCTTTCAGTATATGGCCAGAAGCGGAGTGACATCTGAAATTTCCATTGGAGCCTATTATAACGGAGATCGAGAAATTCTCCTCAAATCACAAATGGGGGCTGTTAAATCGCTACCATCCCTTCATTTTACTTGCTATCTTCACATAAAGTATATCACCGTCTTTGGTGAAGCCTTCTGCCACATACAGTTTTTAAATTTTTTCAATAGGACTAATACTTTTGCACATTTTGCGAGGCAAAGTCTGAACAGTTCACAGCCTGTATTCAGCAAATGTGAGTTAGTCAGCATACTGGCAGCAGTCGTCGCCATGGTAACAAACACAATTGAATCCATGTCATGTGATCAATCTCAGAGCATATGCTTATATCCTCTCTGCCCCTCACAAAATGTGTCTACATAAAATGGGAGCAAGCTAAATACATTATTTTAAAAAAAGCTAATGAACGAGAAATGTCTCTCTGGATAATTCCAGTCAGTACTCTTGCTGCAGCATTTTTAATTAATTGAAAGTTTTTAGGAAGTTACCTGGACATGCAAATGGTAGGGGATTACAGTAATCCAAAATTGTACCATTAACATATACTGTTAGGCACTGAAAGGATTATCTTCCTGCTTAACAATAAAATTACATCTATAAAATACCCAGAGAATGGAAGGAAACATCTCCAAAAGAAATTAAGTCTATTTAATCACTAAAACTTTAAACTTTCTTAGCAGACAAATTCACCATCAGTCTATTTGCCTGTCTAGAGGAAATCCTCAACCGCCTGGTAGGGTAGGACTGCAGCTCACCTAGGGCAGCAGATTGTCCCTATGACAATCTCCCATAGCTGCACTTGTGGGTCAACTAACATCAGATTATACAATAGAAGCGTAGAATTTTCTGCAGTTCTGCTTATGATTGAATTGTGAATTGGTTCTTTAGTCGACAAAGACAACAATTTTGCTGTTTAACACCTAAATAGGGCCAGAGATCTTGAGGTAAATGGTCTGAACCTATATAGCACTTTTCTACCTATTGGCACTCAAAGTGCTTCACACTCACAATCACACACACACTGATGGGGGAAGCTGCTATGCAGGTCGCCAGTACCCCCCGGGAGTGTCTTCCTCAAGGACACGTCGACATGTGACTAGAGGAGCCGGCAATTGACAGCTCTACCTTCCTAAGCCACAGTCGCCCCAAATGACAAATGAAGAATGACTTTAATAAAAAGAGAAGCGTTTTAAAATCACTTGTTAGACAATTGATACATGTATTTTTGCAGCTTCTCCCATGAATAGCACACTTTAGAATATTGCCATGGTCTTCTTTCTCTGTACTGTAAATGATGGCTATATGGCACGAATTCTGGGGTGCCAAGAACAAAACGAGGAGGTGAACTTAAAAGCAATCACAGCATCATTGCTTTTATATAGAAGGTTCTTTGTATATATTTACAGTCAAGTTAAGTTTACCACTGAGCCACCAGGTCCCCTACTGTATAGCTAGAGAACTCATTTTAAAATATATTTTTATCTCTGCTGTGTTACCTTAATTTTCAGGACCCATGCAAATCACATAATCTTTACTTTGTCATTTAGCAGTACAGTACAGAAATATGGTGGGAAAAGAACACAAATAAGTAAACCACGGATTCACAAAAAGAGGACCAGTAGTGAAACAAGCAAAAAGCAATGCAAACATAATAACTAAACACACTTTGTAAATAATTAAGGTTATTGGCAGGTTGCTTGAATGTATCCTTAATAGAGCCAAAAATATTTATCTTGGAGGCTTCTTAACTTGCATTACTTAAACCTTTTCTTTCAGTTGAATATATGGATGTATGGGTTGTATGTTTACTGTGCTCATATCTCTCTTGATTTGAATTGGAGGTTATACCCATGCAACTTTGAATGGCTGGGGAAACAGCCAGACATGATTGAATTACCTGAAAATTTTGAGATGATGGCAGTAATTCAGATGTTAGAAAATAACACAACTGTTGTTCTTGTATACTATTGTTTTAATGCATCTATCATCTGATTTTACTTTGATATTTGACAGGAAATCTGTTGCCAGGGGACCAGATCTTAGAGGTAAATGGGGACAGTCTAGTAGGAGTCACAAGTGAAAGGTAATTTAATAAAGCCTCACTGCTTCCATTATTTTTAGAACCCCATGATTTACTAAGATGATGGTAATATTAAATGTAAATCTGTTTTATGTTTCTTTGTTTTACAGAGCAGTCGATATATTGAGAGCTGCCTCTGCAACCAATCATATGCGCCTTCTCATAGCCAGAGATGAAGAAGCAAAGTAAGCATGTCTATGTACATTCATACAAGGTCACTGTTGTCCTATAACAGCAACCCATAATAAGTTGAAATTCAGTTTAATTCAATTCCACTTTATTTATATAGCGCCAATTCACAACAAAATAATCTCAAGGCACTTTACAGAATAAAGTCAAGACTGTAAGGATGTATAGAGAGAACCCAACAATTCCCCCCTTGAGCAAGCCTTAGGCAACAATGGAGAGGAAAAACTCCTTTTAACCAGAGAAACCTCCAGCAGAACCAGGCTCAGGGTGGGTGGCCATCTGCCTTGACCGGTTGGGATGAGTGGAAAGTGGAGAGTGAAAAGCAAAGAGCTACAAAAAGCAACAACAAAACATGGGGCAGGTTGGTAGGACCAGTAGCTATGCATGGGGAAACACACGGCTGGAAAGCTGGTGACACCTGCGGAAAGGGACAGAGGGAGGGAGAAAGAGAAGGACAAAGACCACTACGGAAGAAAACACACAGCGTTAATGTCATACAGTTCAATTCAATTCAATTCAACTTTATTTATATAGTGCCAATTTACAACAAAGTCATCTCAAGGCACTTTACATAATAAAGTCCAGACTACACAAGTATGTAGAAGCAACCCAACAAATCCCCCTTAAACAAGCCCTAGGCAACAGTGGAGAGTAAAAACTCCCTTTAACGGAAGAAACCTCCAGCAGAACCAGGATCAGGGTGGGCGGCCATCTGCCTTGACCGGTTGGGGTGCGTGGAAAGTAAAGGGAGAAAAGAAAAGAGCAACAACAAAACATTATACAGGTTGGCAGGACACAAAATTAATAGCATACAGTGGTGGCAAATAAATGTATAGAGAAAAAGAGGAGGCACTTGCGTGAGTCCCCCAACACTCTATAAACCTATAGCATCTTAAGTAGGAGCTAGTTCAGGTTGACTGAGCAGCTTTAACTATAAGCTTTATCAAAAAGGAAGGTTTTAAGCCTAATCTTGAAAGTAGAGAGGGTGTCTGCCCCCCGAATTTGGATTGGAAGCTGGTTCCACAGGAGAGGAGCTTGATAGCTAAAGGCTCTGCCTCCCATTCTACTTTTGCAAACTCTGGGAACCACAGTAGGCCTGTATTTTGGGATCAAAGTGGTCTAATCTGGCAATACAGAATTATGAGATCTTTTAAATATGATGGAGCTTGACCACTTGACCAGAGCTTTGTATGTAAGGAGGAGGGTTTTGAATTCTATTCTAGATTTTATGGGAAGCCAATGGAGAGAAGCTAGTGAAGGTGAAATATGATCTTCCCTAATGCAGTTAACACTCTTGCTGCAGCATTCTGGATTAACTGAAGGCTTTTTAGAGAGTTATTAGGACACCCCAAAAGTAGGGAATTACAGTAGTCCAACCTAAAAGTAACAAATGTATGGACTCTAAACAAATCTCTAGAAGGCTGTTCTAGAGATTTGTCTTATATGTGAGGTAAACGCCAAATCCTGGTCAAAAATAACTCCAAGGCTCCTAACCGCAGTAGTGAAGGCCAAAGTTATGTCATCTAAAGTAACTATATTGTTAGACAGCATATTTCTCATCTTTTTAGGCCCAAAGAGAATAATTTCAGTTTTGGCTGAATTTAGAAGTAGGAAATTGTAGGACATCCAGGTCTTTATGTCTTTTAGACATGCTTCAAGTTTGACTAATTGGTTAGTATATTCTGGTTTCACAGATAAATAGAGCTGGGTATCATCTGCATAGCAGTGGAAGTTTATGGAATGTTTCATAATAATTTTGCTGAAGCCTGAATCTGAAGCCAAGAGAAGATCGTTGGTGACTTACACCAGTGCTGTTTCTGTACTATGATGAACTCTAAATCCTGACTGAAAGTCTTCATACAAATTATTCCTATAAAGGTGGTCACATAATTGTTTTGCAACTACTTTTTCAAGGATTTCAGAAATAAATGGAAGATTTGATATTGGTCTATAGTTAGCTAACTAATCTGAATCAAGACAAGGTTTTTTAAGTAATGGTTTGATTACAGCGAATTTATAGGCCTTTAGTACATAGCCAGTTTCTAAAGATAGGTTTATCAAATCTAATATGAACGTGTCTATTAAAGGTAGAACATCTATGAGCAATTTGGTTGGAATTTGGTCTCCTATAAATTCTAGAATAGAGTTTAAAACCCTGGTTCTTACATATAAAGCTCTAAACGGTTAAGCTCCATCATATATAAAAGACCTCATAGTACCATATCATCCTAGTAGACCACTTTGGCTGTAGCTCAGTTAAAGGCAGTTGGTCACGGACCACAGGGTTAGTGGTGTGATCCCCGGCTCTGGCTATATGTTGAAGTGTCTCTGGGCAAGACATTAAACCCCTAACAGCCCATTCCCCTCCCCAGCTGTCCAGTGCCGGCCCAAGCCTGGTAGAAATTTGGGAAGAGTTGCATCAGGAAGGGCATACAGTGTTAAAACAGTGATGACAATTGTTATGACAATTGTGAGGTGAGAGGAGAGGAAATGAGCTTAGTTGATTGGGGGGTGGGTCCCCCAGCAGTCTAAGCCTATAGCAGCATGACTATAACTAACTATAAGCTTTAAGCTATAAGAGGAAAGTTTTAAACCTAGACTTGAAAGTAGAGAGGGTGTCTGTTTCCTAAATCTGAACTGGGAGCTGGTTCCACAAGACAGGAGCTTGATAGCTAAAGGCTCTGATAAAGATTCTTTTTTTCTTCTTTCTTTCGGCTTATCCGTGAGTTCAGGGTTGCCACAGCGGATCACTGTCTGCATGTTGATTTGGCACAGTTTTTACACCAGATCAAACCACTTACCCTGTGGTCCGTGACCAACTGCCTTTAACTGAGCTAAAGCTAAAGTGGTCTACTGGGATGATGTGGTACTATGAGGTCTTTTATATATGATGGAGCTTAACCGTTTAGAGCTCTATATGTAAGAAGCAGGATTTTAAATTCTAAACTAGATTTTATGGGAGAGAAGCTAGATTTCTAGATTTTATGTGAGAGAGGCTAGATTTTATGGGAATCCAATGGAGAGAAGCTGGATATTTGTTTTATATGTGAGGTAAAGGACAAATCCTGGTCAAAAATAACTCAAAGGTTCCTTGCAGTAGTACTGGAGGCCAGAGTTATTCAAACTAAAGTAACCTGTTTCTGTAATTCTGTTTTAAATGAGGCCAAATTAATTATGCTCTTAAACAGTTATTTGCTTTTGAGTTCTTTGGGACATCGTGGAGGATAGGTGAATTTGAGTCACTAGAGGTTTTGGTTTTAAATCTAGGTAAATTCCAGCTATTAGCATGACACACCTTATATCATCTTAACACCCACTCCAGATAGAATGATGAACTGTAAATTGACAAAGGTAACAATGAATTGACATATTTAAATAATCAAGACTATTGCACATGAATGTGTCATATGCTGCCCGTAAATCCTAAGTAAAGATAATAGCCCAGTCAGGATTTATAGTTTGCTGCGGTTGACCATGAATACAAACTTATTTGTGTGAGCAACAAGATGACATAATCTGAAATAAAGTGACGTCATCTAGAGACATTTTTCCTTTTAATGTAGACAAGTCATAGGGAACTTTAATGGCATTCAGTTACATTTACTACTTAAACTAGACACAAAAGAAGAAGTTCAATGTCAGTGAAGGGAACCTTTAATGAAAGTTTAAACATAAATCACACATGTACTGTAGTTTCAAAGTGGTCATCACTTTTAGTTACTCAGTTATGGTTTCTCACATGGTGAAGTAGTCAGATTTTTTTGAGTGACAACCATTTGTGTAAATTTGTTTTCCACACTAGCCTGCATCCCATAGCACAGGAGGCAGTTGGGGGTGAGGCCTTGAAAATGTGTTAGGACATTGAAAAAACATAATATGAAAAAGAAAACACCGCCATTATAACTTCAGCCAGGTTTGCTGTTCATCAAATAGTTAAATCCACTTACTGTAAAGCAATTTAAAATTCAACTACAAAAATGCTCAATGTATATTAAATTTCCAAATGACATCTCATTCCAAGTGTATGAGAGAACACAGAGATTAAATGAGTAAAAACCAAGTGAGAGGTAAGTCAAGGCAACTTCTTCTTTTTTGTTTCAAGTCAAGCTATACTTCTTTTGAGGTGTTGTGCTGAGCATTTATTCACATGCTTTGCTCTGAGTGGACAGTTGTTGTGCTACATATCCGTCACCACCACAAACACCAAAGTTGGAAATTTGTTTTTAAAGGTTTTCTTGTTTCTGTCCCAATGACTTATGTTGCCTAACACATCGTAAGTCATGCAGAAACCATGGCAGTCATCTTGTCTTTAGTTTTCCTGTAATGAACTGACTCCGTAGGTTTTTCATGGAATCAAAATGCTCCTGAGTGGCTCTCACCTGTGTGTAGCTGAACTGCTTCACAGTATATTTGTATATATTTGAGCCTGCTCTATGGGAGAATTCATAGACATTGTCCTTCTGTCACTCAACTGCCTCTGTAGTTTGAGATGCAGGGTTCCAATGTGCTGGAAACAAAACACTGTTTCTAACTTTTCTATCATGTTGTGCCTCCTGGGGGTGAGGTTGAGAATAGTTTGACACGCGAGGATGCTTCTCACCTATGTGATCGCCTGCTGTGTACTACTGTTGGGTGGGACTGTTCACAGGAAGGTAGAGGGGTTGTCCACCAATCTCGCAGATGTTAGTGTAATTCTGGGCTCCGGTCACATGTCAAAGTGTCCTTGAGTAGAACACTGAGCCCCAACTCCCAGTGAATGTTGGCAAGCAGCTCCCACATCTGTGTGTTTTTCTGTGAGTGTGAATGGGTGAATAAGAAGCAGTGTAAAGAGCTTTGAGCGCCAACAGGTAGAAAAGCGCTATATAAGTGCAGACCATTTACCATTTACATGTGTACATGCACCAAAGGACAATTTCAATGGCTGATTTCTTCTAACATTGTCTGGAGTTCATACATGAAACTGGCTCAGGTTTCCCTAAATCATCGTAAATGCTCTGCATGTTTGTATGTCTGTATGTCAGCTCGGATGCCACCCCAGTCGCTGCACCTCTGAACCACTCGTGTTTCTGAAATTTCATTACTCTGGTGATTTTAACATGAAGAGCAAACCAAAGATAAAACTTACAATTAAACTCTATAGCACCAACTGCACAGAATTTGGGGGCAATGTTTAACATAAAGAATAATGGCGATGTTTAATCTTATCACCCAGGTCTATTTACCTATTTATTATGAAAATTCACCAAAATCAATAGACCATGCTGAAAAACTAGTGCTTAATCGCACTCTGCCTATTATGAAATATTTTTACACACTTCGTATTGGGGGAGACGTGGCAAGATGTGGTGTTTAGGGTTGAAACAACAGTAGCATGTGCCCTGCAGAATTTCCACAGAAAGAACCACTTTTTGGTCAAACTATGGCCCGTGGCCACGAAGCTCCATGTTTGGGGAATTACTTCTCGATTCAGAGCAGGGCCTAAGACTTGGCTGTAAAATTAGGTCGTGAAGAATGCACTGAGAGAGATTACCAGATGTGAAGCTACAGATGTGGTATTCATAAAGCAGTTTCTCTAATGCCCTCTGTGGCTGACAGCCAGGGCAGCTTTTTATCATACATTTACAGCACACAACATGTTACACTTAATGTTTAGAGAAATCTGTCACATAACAATAACTGGGCAAGTACTAGTGGACTCTATAGCAGCCTTCACACTAAAATAGCCCCTTTCCCTCTAGTAGCTGTACCTGCTCAGCAGTGAACCACATCATAGTAGTAATATTGAGTAATAGAGATTGATTTCTATATTTGTTTGTAATCTCACTTAGTGATTAATATCAAGACTATTTTATTAATGTGGATAAAAGAGTAAGGTAGATATCTTTGTGGCTTTGCAGTAAGAAATTAATAAACACATTTTTACTCAGCTGTCCATTCTTTAACCTAACCAAATTGGTATAGTCTGTCTACTCCTATGTTGATAAAAGAATAAACACATGAAAAATGTCCCTTTACAGTAAATTGTGTGTTGAAGTGAGCATATGTAGAATTTATCCATGTCTGTGTCTCCAGTTGTAGTATGAGTATGAGTGTATTCACATCCCTTTTCCATTTCCATTTCTGGATAAGGGTTTGGTGCATGGTGTGCTGTATAAGCATTTATCATTGCTTTTTAAGACCCTTACTGAATTTGTATATTCTCTGAGTAACACTATAAATGCATCAGAGGGACAAATAGCAGTTACGTACCACAAATAGGTGCCATTTGTGATCCCTATTGTACCGTGGAGAAACTTTATTAAGTCAGTGGTTCTCAACCCTGGTCGTCCATCTCCTCCTCCTCACTCTAAGATAAATGGTAAAAGTCTACACTAATATAGCACATTTCTACCTATTGGTACTCAAAACACTGTACACTGCTTCTTGTTTACCCATTTGCACTCACAATCACACACACTCACACACTGATGGGGTAGCTTCTATGTAGCTGGCCTACACTCACTGGGAGCAATTAACTTGGGTTCAGTGTCTTGCTCGAGACACTTCGGCACTTTGGCATGTGACCGGAAGAGACAGGGATCGAACCAGCAACTAGGGGGATTGGTGGATGACCGCTCTAACTCCTAAAAATATCAGTAAATATAAATAAATAAGGTCTTTTTATCCAGGATCATTCAGAACAGAAGACTTTTCAGAAGATGAAAAGGTAGCAGCCAGAAAGAACACATTAATTACTCTTATGTTCCTTGGATTTAATTGCTTGTTTGTTTTTGTTTTGTTCTTTTGACAAAGGAGAGAATTTGCTGAACTGCTGGAGAAATATGGATCTAATGGTAGCACTGGATCAACACGCAACTCTCCCATCCAGCAAGGTAGGCAAATCGCTAATCAGTGCTTTGTATGGTCTCTCTTCCAAAGCACATTGTAATTTAATGTGGGGAAATTCAGTTATTTATTTATTTATTTATTTAAATAAACGACCAATCATACATCTGAGCACAGAATAATGGTCAAATAAAATTTGCATGTTAAAATTCCATCACCAACTGTCTGACAAATGCCTGGCATACAGCATACTGATGAGTAGTAGAATATTATGGTTTAAACATAACATTTTTGTAAAAATTTGTAAATTTTTGTGCAAAAAGACACTCAAGTACAGATTTTGTTTTGCAAGTACAAATCTGATCTATACATTTGTCGATATCAAGCTGTGCATTTGCAGATCCTGTACATACAAATTTTCTCACAGACACAGATCTTTTTTGCACTTTCTTCCCAAATGTGGGGAAGTAAAAATTCCTTCCTTAATTCTATACTCATTTGTATGTGTATTTTATGAATTACAAATGTAAATGCAGTTAAATCAAATTTGTAATAACATTTGTAGTGCATAAAGTAAAGGGTCTGCACCTATACTCAAAGTGCTTTATACTGCTTCTCAATCACCCATTAGCATTCACAATCACACACAGATAGGGGAGCTGCTATGCAGGTGGCCAACACTGTAGCAGCTTATCAGGCATTGACACTATAAACATGGATTGTCAAAAAATGAACTACATATCCATGTTAATTCCAAACTTGATTAAGATGTTTACTTTGTTAAATATCAACTCACCTGCTCATTAGCTGGGATGTTGCCTGGAGGTGCTGCTAGTATGTTAGCTCCATCTTGTTTGCATCAAGTGGTCAGAGTTGAAAAACCACAGCTCTTTGATTGTCTGGAGGAACAGCGATGTGATTGGCTGATACACTTATGATTTTTACCCCCCAGCCATGCGAAGAAAGTGCAAAAAAGATCTGTGTGCCTGACAGAATTTGTCTAGACCCACAGATGTCCAACTCGAGATCCAGAAATGTGTAAATGTGTGTAAAGATTTGTACTTGCAAAAAAAAAACTGTACACTGCATTTACATTTGTAAATCATAAAGTACAGATACAAATAAGTATTGGATCACGCGTGGAATTTTTATTTTCTCACCCATAGTTATTTGTGTGTGAGAAGATTTGTATCCACAGGATGAGATCTGCAAATGCACAACTCATGTAAAGATTTTTTTAGGCCAATACGTGCACTTTTATTTAAGTTTTGAGCTTTTGTATTTCTACCACTTATGCACGGTGTATCGCATTTTGCTGCACAGGGGGCTGTGTGCTGCACTCTGCACAGCTTCTTATGCAGGGCAATTCTAACCCTTGAACATTAGACCCTAGTCAGATAAAGAAAACATTTGCCCAAACAACTAATTCCTGATAGAGTAATAAGCCTAAAGGATGGATGGGGTAAGTTGGCCGTTAAAAATGGCTTATGACATTTGCACAATTGCCAACATCGGTTTCTGTCAGGAAGGAGGCAGCCAGCTGGTACTGATAACACCAGCTTTAGCATATGAGCAGTCAGACGTGGATTTAAGTTTATTCTACTGTGACAAAGCTAATAGATGTTACCTACTGGAGTTACTATGACTGGCTGTCCATACTGTATGTCTATAGTTGATAGGTTGAGAAAATGTACCATATTGCTCAGGTTATGCTTAAAAATAACAATTTTGTTGTTAAGTTATGTTTGAAATCCATTAAACACTACCAAGTTGGTATGAGGTTTGACATTACCTACCATCTTTACTGCAGTTCAAAGGTGAAAACATGTGGATGAATGCAGATTTCAGTTCTAGAAGGTGAACTGGTAAAGAAAGGCTGCTGCTAGGTATGCCTAATAAACTGCAACCTGAGTGTTGTATGACAGGATTTCTTAAGTCCCACGTTGTGCTCATCACCCCTCCCCCCAACACAGACCCACACACACACACACACTATGACAGTGACCTTTGATTCTGAGGACAGGACAGATGTCTAACAAAAGTGTGCAGCGGATACAAAAATCTGGGCTGTTTTCAGCAGTTGGTTTTGTCAGCATGCTGCATATTACTCAGTATTCAGCTGATCAGGCTTAAGAACTTGTAGCACACAGAAGACTGGAGAGAGAAATTCCTGACTGGGGAAACCTATCTTCAAGAGGAATGAGGGGGAAGTCATAATATTTGATCCAACCCTTTTAAATAACTGATAGAAATTAGAAAATATAATAATTGGAAACTTAATATAAAAATAATATAACTGTTGCTAAAATTAATAAATGCTTGAAGGAGCCACAGTTTCACCAGTGGTATTTATGCTCATTAAATGATGATTAATATCCATATTATGCATTACATAATGTAATGCATAATATGTAAGTTATCACTGATAAGCCTATTATTATTATTAATATTATTATCATTACTTTTTGCATAATAATAACATACGTGATGTCTTAATATGTGTTACTATGTATTGAGGTGCTGCTTTAATGTTATGTAGATGATTTCAGATTACATTCTAATTATTACTAATTAGCCTCCTGGCGACACAGCCAACCCTAATGCATATGCTGAATATGTGTCTTCTAGACGAAGAAAACCAGGCATTTTCTGCCAAAGGCAGACAGGACAATTACACCTATATCATCCTTTAAAGCATCAGGAAAGTTATGTCAATGACCGTGTTTACATGGACTTAGGTAACTGAGTTACTCAGAGAAATCAGCTCTCTCGGGTAATTGGGGAGCAATGTTTACATGCACTTAAGTAAATCCATGTAGCAGAAAAGTAACCTGAATTCTCTTCCACCTCAGACTTTTTAGAAGCCTGGAACACAGATTTTAACTGCATAATGACAGAAAATGCTTGTCTCTCGCTTTCTCTTCATGTTCCTGTCTGTGTGTGTGTTCGTGTTGCAGCAGAGTGGCAGTGCAGGGGGAGAGAAAGGAAAGACACATAAAGCTGATCCACAACATTCTGAATTTTGAATATGCACAGGGCAAAGTGACTTGTTTTGACTTATACAAAACACTTTGTGTAATTAAAAGTTTCTATTGAACTTTAGGTGTTTTAAACATTTGTTAACTCGTTAATGATCTCTAAATTCATACATTTATTTCAGCTTTGCAGCGTTTGGTTACGCATGTGCACATGTGTGCAGTTGGAGAAAGCCGATTACACTTATACATAGCAGAGTAATGGCGTTCCGTGAGAGAAATGTACCTGGGGGAACTAGGTTTCCCTAATCCCCTACCCTGATTTCGAAAACCTGCTTTCTCGTATACATGACACTTAAGAAATCAGCTTTCCCGAGAAAGCTGATGAAAACGTCCATGTAAATGTGATCATTGTCAGTTCAGGCTGGAACTGAACTCACCTTATTGTCTCTATCTAATTATTTTCTTTTTTTTGGAAATTTGTAAACCTTAGGTTTTTTTCTTAGCTATATTTTAGCAAAATAGCACAGGGTAATTATCCTTCTAGTAATTGTAGTAATTCTAGTAACTATGTAGTAATTCTATGTTTGGTGTTTCATTTTGGACAATCCAAAGGAAGTCGCTATCTGGACAGTACATCATCTGGTTCATCATCTCGCTCCCAGAGTCCTTTGTTGTTGAGCCCATTAGGCTCTCAGAACATGCATAACAACAGTGGGCCCATGCTTCGGTCCCTCAGGTAAGAATTAATACAGGGCCGACATGATATGACATTGAAATGCCACCAGCTACTATTTTATGATATGTTATGACTAACTATAGAACCCTATCACTGAGTTGGCCATCTGTGGCCAGAAAATTGTTTGCATCCAGGCGTGTCCTTATTACTGCCACAGTCACCACCATACCTTGCTACTATACTCTAGTTACATGGGTGTTTGTCTAGTTGATGCTATACATATTTTAAACTATAGCCCTGTACTATAGCCATCAGAAAGGACAAGCAAGGATGTGGGCTTAGGGCAGAGACACACCAGGCCGTCAAATACGAGGCAACAAAGGCCAACTGCTGTGTTGCCTCGCATCAACTATTGTATCGGCCATCAAGCAGCACATGAACACACCACAAATGCCTACAAATGTCCCACGTCTTCTTTGTGGACAGTAGACGTGGGACTGAAAAACAACTTTTCACACCACCTAAACTAACCACAGAAGATTACTAATTACTTTTAATTGAGAAAAATATAATATTGAGTTTCAAATTGCCAGTGTTAATACTGTGGTGTTTTCTCATCCATTGATTTGCTAAGCTGAACAGCCAATCAGTGTGGCCTCTTTTGACGGCAGGACTGACATCAATAAAACCTTCTGAATCCTGAAAAGCTGTCGACATAGGTCGGACTACTGCCAAAAACTAGTTTAACTGACTGACCATCGGCTGTTGGCTTGGTGTGTCACAGCTCTAAGCTTCAGCTTCCAATTCTGTCATTCAAGTGCACTGATACTATATTGAGTGTAAAAAAATCTAATAACATATTTGGTATTAGATTTACATAAAAATATCTATATTTTTTATGTGAATCGCATATATTGCAGAAATAAATTTGTCTGTGCTGTTTTATGTTTGTATCTTTGTATCTCAGTCACCCAGGTGAAGGAGTCATTCAACTTCTATCAGTTACACGATCCAGCAGCTTAGGCATCACAATTGGAGGAGGCTCCAACAGGACTGATGGGCCTGCAGTTTTTATCCAGGAGGTGCTCTCAGGAGGAGACTGTCACCGGGTAGGAAAAGAGTGGAAATAAGCCTATTTTATTTTTATCATTTTATGTAGCTGACTCGTGTGGACTTGCTGTAGCCAGGTAACCCAGAATGCTTTGTGTGCCAACCACAGTTATTAGAAGAACTAAGCTCAAAGGTGATAAAAATGTCATCCTAGTACTGCTATTATGCCACAATATTAGGTTCTGATTTTCTTTATATAAATTTCATTGAACACCATGAGTGGTCATGTTGGCGTGCAGCAGGCTGCTGACAAGACCACTCTTGGTGTTCAATCCTCTGGTCCTCGGAGTGTGGATTCCAAGTTCAAACTTGTCAAGTCTAAACTTCAGATGGCCTTTTTACACATAAACCTGTGCTTGACCTGTAAGTGTAACTGTGCTGTAGACACAGCCAATTTTAGAGTCATTCTTTATTTGTTTAGGCAGGATTATATTAGTTATTGGAAATTAAATAATGTCACCACCCTATACAGGTATCATTCACATAATTTAATAAACTGTTTCTTAAATTTGTACCTTAAGTAATTAATTGCTGAGTTACAACAACTTTAAATACAGAGGACCAGTGCATGCTGTTGATGACAAAAAGGTTTTAATAAAGGTCAGTGCTTCAGTTGTGCATCTAGTGGAAGTAACTCATTCAGGGCTACATCTCTGACTGTTCGACTCCAATTCCAACAGGAAGAGAGTTTAAATAGCAGCTTAATGTTATAGCTTTGTTTTGTTTTTGGAGGTTTAATGTCATCATCATTCACACATTTTGACAGCATAAACCATTATTTTACCCTGAATGTTAATTAATTTCAGGCATTTTTATTTCCAAAGAAAAATTCTGTCTGACATTGTATGTAATAAATGGTTTCACTTCCCTGAAACTTAGTGGTTGTCTGCCTGCACCAGAATTAACGTTGGAATTAATGGTGCTGTCTCTCTTCATTGTTTAATTTTATTTGAACAATAGGTCATTGCTGCCACCAGCATCCCTTCCCCATTTCTAAGTACCAGGCTGTTGATACTTTAAGTCAGAACTATTGGTGTTTAGGGTTCTGAGAGATATACTGAATAATTCTTAAACCATCCTATCCCACCAACCAGCTACAGCAGTGGCAAATATCAGTTAAATCAGTTCAAATTACAATGGAAACTGTGCGTTTATTTTATTTGAAAAGAAAACTTTAGTGTTTAATTCTTTTATGCTTTTTTATAAAATATAACAGATTAATTAAGGCTCTTGAACAGGGACATGCAAAGAGTTTCTATGGCAGGGGCTCATTATATATTTGTTTATATAACTAATAAATATAAATACTTTCATCAACTCGGAAAAATACCACAATAAATAAAATAAAAGGAGTCTATGTGCTTTACTCCACTCTTTTCCTCTGTCCTCTTGAAGCTGTCACACTACAGCACTTTAGCACAACACTACAGTTTTCTGTCATTATACATTTAAAATTGGCGACCCATGCTTTCAACATTGAGTGATGAATAAAATTAGATTATTATATTAATATATTATATTATATATTATACTAGGAGAGAAGCCCAAGTAGGTTAGAAATCAGTGAATTCCTAAATGCTCTGCATTAACCACAAGATCACTGCAGCCTTTAAGTGGCTGCATTCAGTTAATGAAGCTACCATTGCACAGCTGCGCATTTCTCACTCATAGTTACAGTTGTATGGACATTAAGCCTCTTAACGGTACTGAACCATGTCAAATGATTAGACAGAAACTAGCACTGATCAGTGCCCTCCTCCTCCCTGAGTCAGTGAAGTGAAACAGAGAAAGAGAGAGTGGTGGAGCAGGGTACAGATGAAGAGAGGGAGTGATGGTGAAGAGAACAAAGCACTAAGTCTCAGCACAAATAAACACAAAAACCCCTCAACCTCTCTTCTCTGCTGCTGTGTGTAGCCTGCAGTCAAACAGACAAACAAACTTGCAGCGTGAATGTTCACAAAGCAGATCATATGATCACATGATTTTTAATTTGACAGAAAGTTCAGATCACGTACTCTCTATTATCCTAACACTTAATCACTGTTCCACCAGGTGGATTGACACATCATTGTAAAAGGCTGCTGAAGAGGTTGCAGAGGGGCAGTAACAAAGCCACTTTCATTACATCCGCTTTCATTACATCATCACAAATACACCACACATTTAGATTATCCTCCCGTGAATTACGCAGCTGCTTTAGACTGCTACATCTGTATCTGACTAAAAGGGAGTACAATTTGATTTGGTAATGTTTCTGTAAAAACAGCCACATTTCTGATTAGAGGAACTGCTTGAGTTTGTGGCTATATTGCAGGGATTAAATATGGTTTCTTCATAAAATGTGAATAAAATATGATTGAAGTCCCTACAGTATGAATCATATTGTCACATATTTTGCAAAATATGCTCCCTGTATCTCTGGAGACCGTACTAAAGGGACAGTGAGATACCTTGATAGACTATAGTATAAGTGAGATTGATGCTGCATAGCAGTGAGGGACAACTTCCAGGGAAATAAAGCATACAAAGAGGGATCAGAAAGGCATCTGCAGACCTCTGCAGCTTTGGCCTGGTGCTGACCGATGCAGTATTGTTTCTTTGACAAATGGACATACAGCCACCTGCACAGTGGATAGATATGTATGAACACTCAGACACACTCTTATTGTATTTAATTATACCACATATCTTAAACACTCAGTGCAGAACATTTTTTAATAGAAACATACTCCAACACGTATTGCAATGCTATTGATGCCTCCAGTGACACAGACTAGCCTAACAGCAATGACAGCAGAGCAATTTTAACTTCTAAAAAACTGTTTAGCTCAGCCTTTCTGACCATTCTGACCACAAGAGCAACGATCTTCGCTGACTAGAGGTTTTTTTTATTCTTATTCACTGTAATTTTTAACAAGATTACCTGAAAGGCTGTGCAGAGCGAGGTGGACTGTAACAAGCAAAACAAAGCTGTATGAGAGCAGAGGTCTGATTCATAGACTTAGGTTGGTAACTTGTAACATTTAACACTTGCAGTGGTAAGGTTAGAGATAAACCAGAGGAACAATGTGATGTGTTAATTTGAGCAGCAGCTTTGATTAAGTTATTGGTCATATGAGGAAAATGTATAATATATAATTAAAGTAATATCTATAAAATTCACTTACAGTAGTACTATTTCAAAGGTTACTTTACCTGAAATTATTGATAACTTAAATTTAGCTTACCCTTTTTTAAATTACATTTGTTGCAACTGTTTTGTGGCTGCTTCTGTTTTTGATTTGAAATTTTGAACATCCTTGTAGCTGAATTTGCTGCCGAAATGTGTATAACTCACAAATTAAACATAAATTTTTCAGGCTTTACCACAAAATTTGTCTGTAACTAGCATTAAATAGCTTAATATGGCACCAGCAAGAAAAACATAGTGTACTACTGTGCAGTATGAAATATTGCGCAGAAGAAATATCATAATAACTTTTTTGTAATAAAACTTTTAAGAGTAAAAGAAGCAGTAACAAAGTGAGACCTCCTACCTGTCAGGAAGTCATCAGTATTCTTGTGAGTACTAAGGGAAAAAATGATATAGTAAAATTGATCTAATAGAAAAGGAACTCAAACTATCTTAGTGCTCCTATTTGCACATATTGTGTCCTTTTCTTTCTGTTCTCCTCTGCTTTCCAACAGCATCTTCCAACTCACTTGTGGGCAGTATGTTGAGCAAGGAAAGAAGGAGAATAAAGGGAAGAGATACACAATTTAGGATCTAAGTAGTTGCTAAGTAGATGTTTGTAGTTGCAAACCCATTATTACAGATTGTCATCATTTGTTTAGGGAAAACTATCCAAAGACTGTGTTAGTTCAACATAGACATTTTTAATTTTCCTAGCAGCATTCTCCTTGCCTTCTTTCCCCCTTGTGCTTTTGGACTCTACTTGCTTGCATCCACATGCCACCAAATAGCTATTAGTTATATGTAACACAATAAACCATTACAAGAAAATAGGGAACCTGTGTGTGTCTTCTGCTCGCTGTGACTAAGTCACTGTGTTGTGCAGGATGGACGTCTGAGGCCTGGAGATCAGCTCATTGCAATTAACAAGGAGTCTTTGATAGGTGTGACGCATGAGGAAGCCAAAAGCATGCTGAACAAAGTCAAATTCAGGTGAGTGATGCTTCTATTAGTAACTTTTTTTTATTAAGTAAGTCAGCCACTACACGATGTCTTGTTTCTTTGCTTTTACTATATGTAGGCTACATACATGATTATGTCTTTGTATGTTTTGTGTCTCCAGTCAAGACAGTATGGTGGAGATAGCCTTCATCCCAGGCAAAGGACTATTTCCAAGCAGCATGTCTCTTCACAATGGCATGCAGCGAGCGTCAGGCAACAGCTACAACTCTGGCAGATTAAAAGTTCACATCAGATCACCGGAGGTTAGCTTCACAATGCTCTGAAATCAAAGCAGAATTAATGGTTTCTTTAAGTAAAAAATAGGTGCACTATATAAGTGCAAACCATTTATCATTTGTATTTAGTAGTATCAGTCGAGAATATGAACAAATTACACACACACACACTAACACACTCATGCACACACACACACGCAAAGATGTATGGAGTGCTATTACTCTCTAGTGAATGCTGTATCTAAACAACTGCACAAAAATATTTATATACATATATATGTAAAACATTTAAGAAAAAAGGGGTCTCTCCATCCAAACACAGAGAAGAGAAGGTTGTCTTCTGGAGTTGAGCGAGTGTGCACGTCCTCTAGTGGTGCTGTTTAAGGGAAAAGTTATACCAGCTTTCATGGTGAAGTGTGATCTTCAAAGTGTATAGACTTTGTTACAAACTATGAGAAAATCCCCAAAAATGATGAATGTCAGAATGCTTCAGCTTTCTGCCATTCACATTTAGAAGAAAAGGTTCAAACACTTCTGTAAATGAGAGATTACAGATTTTGACGGTTGCAAATTTGTAAAACTTTATAAAAATATGTTGGTTTTTTTCAGATCTGTACAGAGGAGGCAACCCCAGTCTCCTCACCTTCTCCTGACATCTGCCCACCAGATATTCATATTTCAGGTATAGTACAAAACGTATCCACATATACTCTCTTTGAGCGAGAACAGGGTGTTTTCAGTATGGATGTGTGAACATGGAAAAGAGAGTTTTAGGCTGATAATATACTATAGGCCTTTACATTAATCTTTTTACACCACTTGATCTTCAGGCAAGTAGCTGTCATGTTTTACTTGCCTAATAGAAAAACACCCTTCTCCATAATAGAAAATGTAGGCCTATTAAAAAAATCAATTAAATAGACAAGGATTTGGACATAGAAAACATAAAGGAGAGAGTTAATGATAATATATAATCTCAACTTTCCAAAATATTTTTTCTAAATAACAACTAAAGTTTGGTCAACTTTGACTCTTAGCATAGCTGTGAACTTATATCAGGGTCA